>NW_019154087.1:38089677-38564489 GCF_002288905.1 Enhydra lutris kenyoni | reverse complement strand
CAGGTCGTGATCTCAGGGTCCTGGGATCGAGCCCCGCATCGGGCTCTCTGCTCAGCGGGGAGCCTGCTTCCTCCTCTCTCTCTCTCTGCCTGCCTCTCTGCCTACTTGTGATCTCTGTCTGTCAAATAAATAAATAAAATCTTTAAAAAAAATATTTATAAAAAAAAAAAAGAAAGAAATATATATATTAGACTGGGGAATAGAACAGGGTCACTCACTTAATTTTGGGAGTATTTTGGTATCTTAGAAGAAACTACCTCCCAAAATTTTAAAGAATGAAAAACATATATAAGGGTAAACACAGTGAAGGGATGGAATATGACTATAAAGATGAAAATTAAAAAAAAAATTCTAAAAAAGGAGTTGATATGATAAGTTGGTTGGGAGAACAAAGAAAAAGAAAATGGAGAGAATTTGCTCAGGCTGGAGACTAGAACAAAGCCCTGTGCTAGATTTAGGGTGTATTTGGATCTAGTAGATGTAGTTGTAGCCCAAATTTTTTAGAAGAAAAAAACCCTATGTGTATACAAAAAATAAAGTTAGTTACAATGAAGGATAAAATATGACTATAATAGTGAAGGTTCAAAAAAGATTTTTTTTATGAAATGTATTAAGATAAACTAGTTAAAAGAGGAAAGTGTAAAAGTTTTAAAAGAAATTTAGCAGAATAAAAAAAATAAAATTAAAAAAAATTAATTAACTTTGCGAGACTAAAGAATCATGGGGAGAAAGTCATGAATTCCATGCTTTGCTTTCTCCTCCTCTGGAATTCCGCTATTCTCCTTGGTAAGTGAACATGGTCTTGGCTGGATTTCTTGTTGATCTTCTTGGGGAAGGGCCTGTTGTAGTGATTCTCAAGTGTCTTTGCCTGAAGCGGAATTGCACCACCCTTACCAGGGGCTGGGCTAAGTAATTAGCTCTGGTTCGCTTTTGGGAGCTTTTTGTTCCCTGAAAGCTTTCCGCAGAGTTCTGGAGGATGGGAATGAACATGGCGGCCTCCTAATCTCCAGCCTGAAGGAGCAGAGAGCTCGGGGCCCACTCCTCAGTGCGCCCTCGGAGAAAAGCGCTCAATCATTCCCGTCACCCTGGCCTCCGCCCATGCTCTGAGCTCACTCAGCCTGTGACCAAGCTTTTCTGTCTCTGGCACACAGCCCAGCCTGGAGTCTCTGAACTCCACAGATACCTGAGCTCTTCCAGGGGAGTCTCCATGGATCTTGTGGGGTCCCCACTCACAAAGCAGTGGCTTGTGCCACGGATCACGATAGGGTAACCCTGAGCTGAGAGCTCACTCCTCGGCTCTGTCTCTGTAGCCGGCTTCCCCGCTCTAATACCTGTGAGCTCTGTAACACTCAGGTAGCCCGATCTTTCTTTGACCCCACGGTACCTGAGGCCACGCTGTCCCTGCGTGGGCTTCACCCCGACTTAGCCTCTGGAGCGATGTCCCTCCATGGAGCAAATCTTTAAAAGTTCTGATTTTGTGCTCCGTTGCTCTGCCGCTTGTCAGGAGCCAGCCCCTACCCCCATGGTCTATCTTTCTGTCGCTTTGGATTCACTTCTCTGCCGGTCCTACCTTTCAGAAAGTGGTCAATTTTCTGTTTCTAGAGTTGCTGTTCTTCTTCTCTTGGATCTCCTGTTGGATTTGTAGGTGTTCAGAATGGTTTGATAAGCTCTCTAGCTGATCTCCTGCTACCTGACATCATTTCAGCCTGCTACTTCTCTGCCATCTTGACTCCTCCCCGCTTTTAATTTTTTTAATAGAGAGAGAGAGAAAGAGTGCTTGTGTGTGGACTGGAGGGGAAGAAGAGGAGGGAGCAGAGGGAGAGAGAGAATCTTAAGCAGGCTCCACGCCCAGAATGGAGACCCATAGGGGGCTCAGTCTCATGACTCTGAGATCATGGGTTGAGCTGAAATCAAGAGTCAGATGATTAAACAACTGATCCCCCTCAGTTGGTATTTTTTAAGTGCAAGAACATGTTAAAAAAAGATTTCTGGTTGATGCAGCGTTAAAAGTTATGGCTAATGACTTTTCATGAAACATTTCTTTTCACAAAATTCTCATTTTTCCTTCATAGAGATACATAAATAATTGTACACTGTGTATTAGACTTGCCCAAAGTTGGGCCTTTAACATACTCTATCTCATGTTTTCCATAATATATTTAAGTAATTCTCCTTGTAACATCTAAAATTACTCTTCTTCCCATATCCAGTTTCAGGATTTAAAATTTAAAATGTCAGAACACAAAAATGCGAGTTTGTTCTTTTATTTGAGGCTTTTTATAGTTTTCAAGAAGAGTCTCTGCAGTGGTATGGATCTGCCACTAGATGGCAGGGTTACATCATTGTCATGGTTAGGGAAAGGCTTTCATTGTTAGAAACTTGGTTGAAATATTGTACATTTTCATTGAATTTCATTTTATTTCAATGAAATTTCATTTCATTTCATTGAATTTATAGGTCATACTCTTTGAAATAAGTACTGATGTTTGAATTTCCATATGAAACCTATCAAAGATTATTTTATGACTTTACTGTTTTCTTTTGGATTTCACAACTAATACCTTATCCTTTTCATTCACAGTGTAATCATGAATTTAAAATGGATAAAATATATTCTTAGATATATTATATATAATTAAAAACGTGTATTATATATATTATAATGATATATTAAAATAAATCTTTAAATATATTTAAAGATAAAATATATTCTTGAAATATATTCCTTATATTTCTGTGTTCATAGCAATATAAGGAACAAATGTTAGGACTTAGAGGCATGGTGGGAAGTAGTTTTAGTTTTATGTGAAAAAGTAACATTTAAGAAATTATATCTTTATTTATGAATAGTGACACACATTTTCTATATTCCTCTTTGAAAATAATTCAAGCAACTGTATGTATTTAAGAAAACATGTTCAGTTATTCTTTCCTTTTAGAGCAATAATAATAGGAACATGTATTTTCAATACTTATTTGGACCAAGGGACTGCTCTTAATGCTTCATGTGTATTTTCACATCAAGTCCTTAACTGTACTATGAACCAAGTGATGCTACTATTAATCACATTCATAAAAGAGGACAATAAAGCACTGAGAAGATAAGCATCTTGCCCCAAAATACAGATATAGGTAGAGATAGGATTTAGATTTGGATTCTACCTGTCTAACTTTAAACCCTAGATGCTTTGAGGAGAATAAAATAGATTTAAAATTAAATTTTTTTGCATTATTTCTATGTAATGAAGTTAACACAGTTAAGGCAGCCTATACAGCCCTCTGTAAGGGATACAAAAATGAAACAAAATTTAGTGCTGATTCTGAACTTAAAATGTGGTAGTATTTACTGATATGTTAATGAATGTATCATTGTATTTACTGAAGGCTAGCTCATCTAGAAAGGAACTTTTTCACAAAAAAAAAAGATATTCATATCTAGAAGGAACTGGAGTATTTTATCTGGTTCATGGGGATTTAAGTTTACCCATGGAATATAGTTTTATTTATTAAGATGCTAAGGGTTTCTGAATAACCAAAGATATACTCTAAGAGGCTAGGTAGACCACAATGCTAGTGTTTTTTTGTATATTTGGATGGGGTATTTCAGTTTGAAGGGAGAGGGGAGGATGCATTAACTCTGAACATCAGTGGCTCAGAAGAAATTGGAGTTGGCTTACATTTATTATAGGAAACCAAAATATATCTGGAAAAATTTGATAAGCATTCACATTTATTATGTTTTTTCAAGTTCCTTTAAGTAAAGATTTTTCTTCATTTTCCTCTGTTGAGTTACTTTCTTGATAAAATAGTATGGTCCAAATATCTTAAAGAGCTTTTCCAAAAATAGGCTCATTCTTTCTAGGAACTTTTCCTTCAGACTGTGGTATATAAATGAATAAATTTAAGGAGATGTCATGGTTTCTTGAACAGTTTTACACAGTGACATTTAACTCCATATGTATTTGCAAGACCACCTTGCTCTAAAAAAGTTATTAATGTGAGGATATATTCATATGTAATGGCCATTCCTATGTGTAATGGGTAATACAGAGGCTCTGACATTCTTACAGCAAGGAAAATGATTGAATGTATGAATGAGGTTAAGCTAGGATATGTGATAGCAAATAACCTCTGAATCTTAGTCACTTTCATAGTATGGATTTATTTCTCATGCAGGCTGTATGTTTGTTGTGGAAGTTTCTGAGAGTTCCGTTTAATGTCTCATTCTGTGTCCAAGCTGTTCAACCAGCTACCACTGTGAATATTGCCTTTCACCATAGCAAAAAGAGATCTCAGGAGGTCCTCATCCCAGTAATAAATGCTCTGACCTGTGAGAGACTCATATCACTTTCTCTTAAAATTTATTGACTAGTTCTAGTCACTTAGCCCAAACTAGCCACAGAGAGCTCCAGGAAATACATTCTCTTCCTTGTGTCTGGAAGGTGTAGACCAGATGTATTTGTTGGGCACTAATGACTATCTTATTCTAAAAAAAATTTACTGTATCTCATTTCTTTTAATTGACTGAAACTTCTGTTTGTCTTCTCCTTCCCTGGACTGTGTTGGTCATGGTGGTTGAAAAAGATTAAGACATAATTTATAATTACAAGTTTTGTTTTTTGGGATGTGCACTCTTCCTGACCTAAAGTCCTTCAGCTGTCTATATCTAAATTAATTTTATGTGATTAAGTTCCTGGGAACCTAACTGAATTTGAAAGTATTTCTTTTTATTACATTAAAATGCTGATTTGGAAAGTTGTGTTATCTCTAGATTACTCAGCAAATGCATGCACAAAATTGCCCTGATATGTTTGTGCTAAGAGATTCTGACAGCTTTCGTTTATTGCTAGTTTTACTCTGATAGTGTACTTTCTCTTATTTTCAGTTTGGCATCCTGCTGCCTTTTTGTAGGAACTGTGAACGGCATAGTAAAAACAAACAACAACAACAACAACAACAAAAAACAACACTAACCTGTAGGCCTTCTTTGGAAGAAGAACAGACCAGATATATATTTGAGGGAAAAAAAAAGTTACTTGCAGATTATTAGCTTCTCATGTCATATTTTAATTCTTGGTATGTTGAGATCCAGAATTTAAGATATTACTGACAATAGTTAGATAATCTGAAGATTAAGACTTAAATTAAATAGCCAAGTGCTAAACTGTGCATTCACTTTTCTTCTGGGACCTACTATTCTCTCCTTTATTAGCTTATCCTTTATTCATTTATTTATCTATTTATTCACAGTTTGTTTTTTAAGATTTTATTTATTTAATTATTTATTTATCAGAGAGAGAGAGAGAGAGAGAGAGAGAGAGAGAGAGAGCGCGATCGAGCACAAGCAGGGGAAGTGGCAGGCAGGGTGCCTGATGTGGGACTCAATCCCAGGATTTGGGAATCATGATCTGAGCCAAAGGCAGGTACTTAACCAACTGAGCCGCCCAGGCATTTCTATTTGCAGTTTCTTTAAATAAATAAATATTAAGAACCTGCTCTGAAGATACAAAGAAGACACAGGCCTGGAAGATATTAGAGTTCTAGATTGGGAGACAGTAATGTGATCTTGTCATTGTTTAATAATTTAATAATTTAGATTTAATAATTCTCACTATTTTAAAACTCACAATGTGAGGGGAATGTTTGATTTGGATTGTAGCCATTTGATTTCACAGGCCACAATCCAAATCAAGCATTTGAATGTTTGATCCTGAACCACATTTAGGATATGTGAATTCCTGTACCCCTAATTTTATATGGAGTCTAGCTCGGGTGCTTAATTGACATCATTGTATATATATGTAAGTTATATCTTTTGCAAATTTCTACCACAGAGGCGCAGCTGCTAAAGTTGAGCAGGTGCTCTAAGAGGCAGCAGGAGAAGAAGAAAGGACATTCATGTTCAAACAATCTGTTTCAAAATACTTCACCTTTACCATCTACCAGTCAAATGAACTCTGATGATCTTTTAGTATATGTATGTTCACACTTAGATTTGTGGCATTACATTTCACACTTACATGTAGTTTTTGGAGCTCAAAATTAAGAGCAAAGGAAAGATGATAATTAGAAGATCGAATTCAGTAAATATTTCCTCCTAATTCTGAAATCGTAAATGAGACTTTTAAGTATGTAAAAATGTTACTGGCTTTTTGAGAGTTAAAATAATGATCTCAGCTTTTGGTTCAACTCATTGTCAACGGAATTAAAGGTAGTTATTGCAAGCTACAAGTACATTTAATGAGAAAAAGGAGCCATTAATATTTGTAAGGAAATGGAGGCACACAAATCGTTCTTTTCAATCCTCATAAATTTTCAGAAGGAAAATCACAAGTATCACTCATTAAACATTGAATTACATTTGTTGATAACTAGTATATTAATTTTAGATTAATAGCCCTAATCCATAATGCCTTTATTGATTTTTCCAGTTACTAACGATGCTTTTCCCATCAATGTCCTTCTAAGTTGTATCACATATCACATCACACCCACTACTTAGTTACTTGAATGAATAGGTTTCATTTTACCTATTAGATCTCATTCATTTAAATGGAAGAAGTTTCATACATATTAGCATTTCTTACAGCATTTGGTATAGTGCCTGATACATAATAAATATAGGTGAATTAAAGGTATAATTGTTGATCAGGTTGTGACATATGCTCATTTAAATATGATTTAAAGCCTTTAGTAGAATCGTTGTATGTGGTGTGCTTATGCACATTTTTGACATTTTAATTTGTTATACAAATGTACACATGTTTTTATGATACTGTTTGGTACAGCTCTGATTTTTGATCCTAAGTCCCTGATCAAGATCGTACCAATTATGACATTGTTCTGGTAGAAATATAATTCATTTTAGGATAGTCCGCCTTATGGAGTGGTTTCCAGGATCGTATCAGTACCATAGTTCTGGTTACACCATACAGAGGGGACAAGGAATAGTTAATTATTTGTAATTTTTTTGGAGAACCTATTAAAAAATATAAGTTCTTGGTCAAATATGTCTAAGGTGATGTTTTAAAACTCCCCTGCGTATTTCATCTAGTCTAATTCACTTCATTTCTTATAAACTTGTAGATTCAGAATTCCCTTTAAAAAAGCATAGTTGGATAAAATAGTTCATTTTTCCCCCCCCCAGTTTTGGGGAGGAGTCGTTTTCATTTATAAGCTGCCACAATTTGTATGTTTGGTGCACAGTATTATGAGTATCTTACCCATAGAGTTAACTCACTTCATCTAAAATGACTTGAAGACCAGTTTGAGTAAATAAAGTTACAGTATCATAATTATTACCACTTCTCTTCATAAAGTTCACAGGAGATGTGCCTAGCACTTAAGTTTTTCCTTTGTGATTTTTTTTCCTGAATGCCAGGGTTGCCAGTGTCTTAGGCCATAAGGGCTACTCTAACAAAATATCCCAAACTAGGGCGCTTGTATATGCCAGAAATTTCTCACAGTTTTGGAGGCTTGGCAGTCCAGTATAAAGGTGCCAGCATTTTTTTTTCTGGTTTATAACCAGCACCCTCTTGATGTGTCTCACATGGCGGGCGGAAGGGGTTCTGGAGCTCTCTAGTCTTTTATACAGGCAGTGATCGTACTCAGGAGGGCTCCACTCTTGTGACCTAAGCGCGTCCCAAAGTCCCCATGTCCTAATAACCATCACATCAACATTTCAACATAACGAGTTTTAGGGGAACACAAGTATTCAGAGCACAGCAGTAAACAATCTTATTGTTAGTGATATTAAACTATATATATTAAAAGCTTTATTAAGAACTGTACATAGTTCTGTTTATTGCTATTGAATGGTTGAGAAGGACAGTAGTAGAAGGCAATTTAAAATTCTTTTCTTTAACCATACAATATCTGGGTAACCATAAGATTGTTTATGGGGCACCTGGGTGGCTCAGTCAGTTAAGGGACTGCCTTCGGCTCAGGTCATGATCCCAGGGTCCTGGGATCGAGCTCCACATCGGGGTCCCTGTGCAGTGGAGAGCCTGCTTCTCCTTCTTCCTCTGCCTGCTGCTCTGACTACTTGTGCTCTCTGTGTCTCTGTCAAATAAATAAAATCTTTAAAAAAATCATTTATATCCCTTCTAAAAATAAGAAATTGGAAAATAAAGTTAATTTACCTTTTATTCTTGGGGTTAGAATAAAAAAAATGACAATTTTATGTTTAATTAGATCAAGTTATCTTAATTTTCTGTGAGATGAAAACTATTTTATGCCTTATTTAGGTAACCCCATGGGCCGGCTAGTTTTCATAGGCATGAAAAAGAATATTTATTGATTTAGAATCCATGACAAATTTCTGACCATCTCAGCAGCTGCACAATCAATGTATAACACAGAATTGACCTTGAGTAAAATAACTCCTTTTTCTGAGGGAGTCAGCCTCCTTTTAAGATATTCCAATATTTTTGATTGTGTCCTCTGTTTCTGAAGTCACAGGAATTTGAAGCTTTTACATTACTCTAGTTAAACAATAAAGAAAAATGTATTTTTCTTAAAGTCATATTATTTTGAAATTTAAACTTAAATACCTATTAATTTTAGGGATGCCTGGGTGGCTCAGTCAGTTAAGTATCTGCTTTTGGCTTAGGTCATAGTCCCAGGGTCCTAGTATGGAACCCCAAGTTGAGCTCTTTGCTCATCAGGGAGCCTACTTCTTCCTCTCCCACTGCTTGTGCTCTCTAACTCTCTGTGAAATAAATAAATAAAATATTAAAAAAATACATAAAAATACATAAAATAAATAAATACTTTAAATACATTTTAAAAAACCCTATTAATTTTAGAAAATTAAATAAAACAAATTTTGACTTCTAAGTTTAAGAAACAGACAATTATAATAGACTTGTGCCTAATATTAGGTATTATGGTCAAATAGAAAAAATATAAATAATGATATTATTCTTAAAATACTTCAAAAATTGAGACAAACTTGTATAATTATCTCAGAAGCCATCATATTTGCCATGCCAGGGTGAAAAGTGTGATTTTCAAATGAGTTGTGCATACATACTTTAAATGTTTGCTTTGTGATGATATCTTTCTTTAAATTCATCATTCCTAAATTAGAGTAGCTGCTATTATCACTTTTATAGTTTAAGATTTTTATTTATTTATTTGACAGAGATCACAGGTAGGCGCAGAGAGAGGAGGAAGCAGGCTCCCTGCTGAGCAGAGAGCCTGATGAGGGGCTCCATCCCAGGACCCTGGAATCATGACCCTAGCTGAAAGCAGAGGCTTTAACCCACTGAGCCACCCAGGTGCCCCCACTTTTATAATTTAATACAATGATCATTTCACTTTTCTGCTAAAAGTTTGCTTTAAAATACCTTTTTATTTTTGTTTTTTTGTATTTTATTGTTCTTACCTTGTTATATCCAACCTGAAACAATCTGTTTTTTTTTTTCCCCTTACTTTTGTCTCTTAGGCTCTTTATTATATACATTTATAATTACCTTATAAAATTATGATTTTAGTATTCAACTAGTTGTTTTTAAAAGTACCCTGTGCTTTGTGTGTGTGGCAGTGAGAAACACAAAGAAGTTTTTTGTCAAGAGAGACTCACATGGATCAGAGCTTTAACAGACATTAAGAGGTACCGGTGAAGCAGACAGAGATATGGAATACCTTCCCAGCTCCTCAGGTCCTCTCTTTCTTTACATGATGGGCCCTGGATCAGATTGTTGGATGAGATTTGAACTGGTGGATGTGTATAATTATGTTATTTACACAGAAGGAACCATCTCAGTACCATCGCTCCATTTTTTTTTTCTTTTTGATTGTAGTCACCATGCTGTACATTACATCCCCAGAACTTATTTATTTTATAACCAGAAGTTTTTACCATTTGGCCACATGAAACATCTCCATTTCGTACTCAGTTTTGTAGCATACAGGAACATTTTCCATGAGACCATATCCCATACCTTTCTGTGTTACAATTTTATTTTTCATAAGCAAGCCTAGATAATTAGATAAATTCTGTTAAAAGCAGTCCATAGATAAGCTCTCCTACTAGTGAAAACCACTGAGTTGGCTAGTTTGTTTGCTAGGAGGTCTTTGATTAGTAATATTTACAATGAGATTACGCCAGGTCTCTTACCTTCTTAATTTCCAGAAAGCATACTCCATCTCCCCCTACAACAGAGAAGTGGATCACAGACCAGCTGCGTAACTCAGGCACTGAGTATAAACTTCAAATGCTTTCCCCAAATTACCCATCCTGTCCTTGACACGCACTCCCAAAACTTTTGATTCTTACCCATCAGTCGTCCCATTTCCTCTGACCTTAGGTATATTTGTGTGCTTGCCTTCTTTCTTTCTTTCTTTCTTTCTTTCTTTCTTTCTTTCTTTCTTTCTTTCTTTCTTTCTTTCTTTCTTTCTTTCAGATTTTATTTATTTGACAGACAGAGATCACAAGTAGGCAGAGAGAGAGAGAGAGAGAAGGAAGCAGGCTCCCCGCTGAGCAGAGAGCCCAATGCAGGGCTTGATCCCAGGACCCTGGGATCATGACCTGACCCGAAGGCAGAGGCTTTAACCCACTGAGCCATCCAGGTGCCCCACTTGCATTCTTTCAAAGTAATCTTTTCTACTATCTTGTGTTCTCTCTCTCTCTCTCTCTGACAAACAAATAAAATCTTTTAAAAAATAAAGTCATCGGTGACTTTACCAATTTTCATATTCTTTTTTTTTTTAAGTCTTCACCTTTCTTAACTTCCCTTCAGTTTCTGACACTGTTGAGGGACTTGACTTGTATACTTACCATTTCTCCTTTTTGCAGTGTTACCGCTCCTCTCATTCTTTTTCTCCTTCTTCTTTTCTCCTTACAGACTCCTTAATGGGCTTCTTCATATCTATGTTTTAGACACAGCTATTACTTGTACTTGGTCTATGACACTCTTGCCTTTATTTTTCGCCTGTCCTATCTGAAAACTTTACATATAAGTGAAGTCATTTGTGGATTCCACATGAAAGGCTGGGAATCTCTATAACAATCAGAAATCTGACAACATCAATAATCATTGAAGAACATATATTGGATTGATGGAAATAGAATGAGGGTTTATGAAATATCTGTTTGCATAAGGGGAATAGCAGAAACTCCAAAGACTGAAACTTTAGAGCAGATATAGAGAAATATGCAGAGAAATATTCAGTGAATTGATATTTGCCCTATTAGTTAATAGCTCCTCTTCCTTTGTTGTCTACCATTTATAATATTGTCCTGTTATTTATACACATATATGTCAGCCTCTTTTAAGATATTCCAGTATTTTTAATTGCCTCCTCTATTTCTGAAGTCACATTGGGGAAGCAGCAATTACATCACTTAAAATAGGACCTACTCATTAGAGTCTGTGTAATATACTGCAGTAATAAATTCTACCTTCATGGCTATTACCCAGCACTGTATTTTTTTATTTTTCATATTTTTAAAAAGAATTTTAATTCCAGTTCATTAGCATACTGTGATGTATTAGTTTCAGGTATACAGTATAGTGATTCAACGATTCCATACATCTGGTGCTCATCACGACGAGTGACGTCCTTAATCCCTATCACCTCTTTAACCCCTTCTCCTACCCCCCTTCCCTCTGGTAACCATCAGTTTGTTCACTTTAATTAAGGGTCCATTTCTTGATTTCTCTCCCTCTCTCTTTTTTTTCCCTTTGCTCATTTGTTTTATTTATTAAAGTCCACGTATGGGTGAAATCATATGGTACTTGTCTTTCTCTGACTGACTTATTTCACTTAGCATTATACTCTGTAGCTCTGTCCATGTTGTTGTAAATGGCAAGATTTCATTCTTTCTTATGGCTGAATAATTTTCCATTATCTACATATAAATAACCCCTATACACACACACACCATTATACATTATATATATATATATATATGTATATATATATATATATATATATATATACACACCACATCTTTTTCCATCCATCGATTGATGGACACTTGGGCTGCTTCCATATCTTGGCTATTAAGTAGTGTTGCTATAAACATTGGGGTGACTTAGTGTTCTTGTATTTTTTTTGGTAAACACCCAGTAGTGCAATTGTTGGATCCTGAATCATAGGGTAGTTCTATTTTAACTCTTTGAGGAACCTCCATACTGTCCTTCAGAGTGGCTGTTCCATTTTGCATTCCCACCAGCAGTACACAAGGGTTCCCTTTTCTCCCACATCCTGTCAACACCTCTTGTTTTTTAGGTTGTTAATTTTAGCCATTCTGACAGGTGTGAAGTGATACCTCATTGTAGTTTTGATTTACATTTCCCTGGTGGTAAGTGATAATGAACATCTTTTCATGTGTCTGTTGGCCATCTGTATATCATCTTTGGAGAAATGTCCATTCAGGCCTACTGCCCATTTTTTAATTGGATTATTTGTTTTTTGCGTGTTGGGTTTTTAAAGTTCTTTATATGCTTTGGATAATAGCCCTTTATTGGATATATCATTTGCAAATGTCTTCTCTCATTCCATCGGTTGCCTTTTCGTTTTCTTGATTATTTCTTTTGCTATGCAGAAGCTTTTTATTTTGAAGTGGTTCCAATAGTTTCTTTTTGCTTTTGTTTCCCTTGCCCCAGGAGACATACCTAGAAAAACATTGCTACAACTGCTATCGAGAAGGTTACTGCCTATGTTCTTTTGTAGGATTTTGGTGGTTTACTGTCTCACATTTAGGTCTTTCATCCATTTTGAATTTATTTTTATGTATAGTGTAAGAAATAGTCCAGTTTCATTCCTTTGCCTATTTCTGTCCAGTTCTCCCAACACCAATTGTTGAGACTCCTTTTCTCATTGGGTAGACTTTCCTGTTTTATCAAAGACTAATTGACTGTATAGTTGGGGCTTTATATCTGGGTTTTCTGTCCCATTGATTTATGTGCCTATTTTCTTGTGTCAGTACCATGCTGTTTTGATTACTGTTGCTCTGTAAAATGACTTGAAGTCCGGAATTTTGATACCTCCAGCTTTGCTTTTCTTTTTCAAGCTTCCTTTGGCTATTTGGGGTCTTTGTGGTTCCATACAAATTCTAGAATTATTTGTTCTAGTTCTGTGAAAAATGCTATTGGTATTTTGATAGGGATTGCTTTAAATGTATAGATTGCTTTGGATAGATATTTTAACAGTGTTTGTTCTTCTAACTCATGAGCATGGAATGTCTTTCCATTTCTTTGTGTCATCTCCAATTTCTTTCATCAGTGTTTTATAGGTTTCAGAGTACAGATCTTTCACCTCCTTCATTGGGTTTATTCTTTGGTGTCCGATGATTTTTGGTACAATTGTAAATGGGATTGTTTTCTTAATTTCTGCTGCTTCATTATTGGTGTATAGAAATGCAACAGATTTCTGTACATTCATTTTATGTCTTGTGAGTTTACTGAATTTATTTATCAGTTCTAACAGTTTCTCAATGGATTCATCTGTTTTTTTTTTTTTTTTAAATATATAGTATCATGTTTTCCATATGACAGCAGCTGAAGTTGAGCAAAAATTGTGGGCTAATATTATGCAAGAAGCATGTATTTGATTCTCCAAGAAACTTGACAACTGTCAGAGAATCACACATTGACCACCTCTGTCCTGCTTTGCAGCCTCTGCACCTGCTGTTTCTGCTTTGTCTCCTTCAGAGCTTCCTGTGGATTGTGCCTCAGGCTAGTTCTGGTCCAAAAGAGAAATTTGTGGTGTGCTCCTATGTGTGTGCCAGGTGGAGTGGGGGGTACTGAACATTTTAGAAGGGAAGAAAACCTATAAAATATCTTTAGTTACTGAAACTATAAAAAAAGGTAATAATTCTTAAAATGTAGGACATTAATAAACAACTTTATGATATTTATTTTTTTCCCCAAACACCTTTAAGTGCCTTCTAATCTTTAATATCTTATAAGGATATGCATTTTTTTTCTCTTTGTGAACCTTGTCTAGAATATAATACATTGCTTAAAGATCAAAGACAGACTATTTCTCCTAACATAAAAAAATGATCAAAATAAACAAATTTACAAAATAGGAATTCTTTTATGTCATACATGAGTTTAACTTTTCATTTTAAGCAAGTAGGGTTTGATGAAGGGAACAATGATTTGGAAAAAGATACAAAATTCTAGTCATTCCTTTCACTTCATAATAATACTCTACCTATAAGGTTACAAAAATCAGGTAATATATTTTATCTGAAAAGTTTCTGCAAATTTTAAGGTGCTATACTAATGTGAATGATACTGCATTTTTATTAATAACAAAGATCAAGCCAGAAACCGATAATAATAATAATAATGCCTTTTAAAATAGCCATTTAGAAAGAAAAAAAAATTTTAAAAGCCAAACTCATATTTAAAATATATCTTACCATGGCAGTTGAGTTGGCTTTTTAAGCCACAACAAAAACAGCCCTTAAAAAGTTCTTTATATGTTATTGTTTTATTAGAATAATCTTTTTACCTGGTGTTGCATTTGGTTAGTTTTTGGAAATGGATACATTTTTCAAAATCAATTTACGTTGCTTAGAAAAAAATAATAGGTACATTTAAGATTTGCATATTTACTACATTTTTGTACACTTTAATTAGAAAGTTTACTCAGCCTAGTTACTTCTTGGTGATGAAATTAAGAAAAAAACATCTGCCCTAAAGATGCTGTCCTGGCTATTTACAAAGAAATTTAATTTGCATCCTTTGTTTTTATAAATAAAAAACAAGTTTAACTGTTGTGAACATCCATGTGGACACATATAATTAATCACATTATAATTTGATAATTACTACTTTAAAAGTACCTTCTGATAAATTGCAAGATAATGTTATCAAAAATGGTAATATGCACTGACATCAAAGATGTCAAAAGATGTCAAAGATTTAAAAATTATGTTAAAAAATAGCTATTTATAAAGTGCCTTATTTACTTCAAAACAAATTTTGAACTGTAGTGTATTTAGTAATAGTATTTGTCTGGTCATAATTTAAGATTTTTAAACTTCGTGAGAAAACTGTAACACACTGAAGTTTTTGCTCTTGTCTGTTTTACTTCTTCATTCTTTTGGAAGAATACACCCACCAGAGGGTTTTTAGCTTGAATATTTAGACTGTATGGATTTGAATGGGAGGCAAGCAGGTGTCAGATAATTCATATCATGTATTAGGAACTAGTCAGGGTGAGACAGTATATCTCAGCATGCTGTTCCCTTTAGTAGATTTATGTTCCAAAGAAATGCAGATACATTAATATAAATAGTGATTTTCAGTGAAAAGAAGATCAGCCACTTAGCTATGGTTCATGAATCACAGTGATTCTCTTTCTTTTATTTTTTTAATAATAATAACAGTACATAGAAACTATCACTGAACCAAGTGGGTATGCGAGTACCCTGATCTTAAAGATTTAACTTGACCCAGCAGTCCACTGGAAGTTGCTATAGCTGAGAAATAAGAACTGAAGTGCTGGGTTTACATTTAGAGAAAGAGAAAGGAACTGTTAATGCATGCTTTTTCCCAGGAGCATTCATCTCTCTAGGAAGTCCTGCATAACAAAAGGGAGTTGGGACACCATTAACTTTTATGAAGTGATATTACGATTTCTTGAAGGGAACTTATTGTTACACAGTTGGAAGCCTGTAAGGTCTGTTAAGTAAAGAAGTTCAAAGATAAACCTCTGTTGTTCAGTATATAGTTTTGTTTTCTGTGTTTTGATTCAGTGCAGTGGGGTTGAACATAAAAGTGCTAAAATCTCCAGCTTTTCATGATTCTTTCCTAGTTGTTGTAAGTAGACCATAGGTAATTTTAAGGAAATCAGAACATTGACCCGTACAAGTGATTTTTACAGAAATTGGTTTTTGTTCTTACAAAAGAACAACATAAAATAAAATGATTTCCCCATTTTGACACAGTGGCTTTTCTAAAAGTTCCTATATTTATGTAAAAATAATAATCCTTTCAAGATAAAATAGCAAGTTATTCTGGTTCAATAAGCAAGTCTATTTCAGTAAAGCAATATACAAAATCTTCATTAAGAAATACTTTTAAAAAATACTTTAAAAACCCACAGAATTGCATAATAAAATCACAATCAAATTGCTTATAGTACAGCAGCCCAAACTGAAGAAAAATTCAGAAGATAATTCTGTTAAATGGACTTACTAGCTGAGCAATAAGAATTCTCAGTTGAGCTCAGTGCCAGCTGTGCGTCCAGCAAGTGTTAGGTACTGTTTGAAAGGCATGCAGTTGTCATGGTGAGAAGGAAGAGGAGGTCTCTTTATTTATGGAGGCTTAATTATATGATATTTAAGAACAAGAAAACATTGCTTTAAAAATAATCTAGATCTTCTGTGAGGGTGTTGGAGTTCTTACATTTAAAAAATATAGGTTCCTTACTTGCAAGGACACCTAACTAGAATAGGACAGAAATTACTGGTTCTGGAATCTGACTATTACAGATCTAAGTTGTATCAAATAGTGAACAGTCCATTAACAACTCAGAAAAATAGAAGTGAGGGGATATAAATAGCTCTTAATTATTGGTAAGGTAGCACAAAGATTCAAGTAAGAGGAACCCAGATTATTTTGCAATGAAGAAATAAATAAAATTCAGCTTTAAGTTTATTAATTAATTACCTTATTCGTGTGTTTAGTTATCATTTATTAATTGATGTTTATGTAATTGATTTTTTGAAGCTGTGGAGATCAGAAAAAATATCAACAGGGTCTAGGTCACCAGGGCTCTTAGGTATAGCAAAACAAAATAGACAGTAAGTAAATTATTACAGTAGGATAGTGGCACAAATGAGTAGACAAATTCTTGAGTGTTCATAGAATTCTTGAGGTTTCATAGAATAGGTAGTGTCTTAAATAGTTGCTATAAAATGATAATTTTTAAAAATATGACTTTTATACACAGGTCAAAGATTTGTTCTAATTAATCTGTCAGGGAACCAGTGAAAATTAGAGCTGTTCAAACGATATCTGAGGAACAGGTTATTTATAGGAAGTTTAATAAAGAAATATTAGAATAAGACTGTGATTATAAACCTGATTAATGTTTTATAGTGCAATAAACTCATATTTCAGATTATCTTTTTTACAAAAACATTTGTATCTCTATTGGGCACAAATCTGCTTATTAACATGTAACTTCACAGAGTCTGTGCCCTTGATTAACAGCAAATGACAAAATCAAAAGCAGGACAGTCCCCTTGAGAATTATTTAATCTTCCAATATGACATTGACAAGACATGCAATCATCCTCTTGGCCTTATTCCTAATATTTGGATATCTTTTTCTTAACATTGTTCTCTTAGATCTCATAATTTCCAAAGAGTACTATAACATTAGTATTGTATGCTATCATATTATAAGCATATTATTATACCATATTTATGATATAATTATTAAGATTATTGATCTCAGTAAAAAGGCTGATCCTGTTTTTGTTTTTTTTTTTTTTTTATGGACTTACTGTTTACATTCATGCAGTAGGAGATGTTTGTTAATTGTGTGTTCCTCCTTGAGCTTAGGGTACAGAGTAACTGCTATCTAGAACCGTCATTAAGAAATGTAGGACTAGATCTTTTAAAGCTTTTATTTGCTTTCTAAGGCTAGAAATTCAAACCTGCTTCTCCATTAGATTTCACTTGTAGTAACTATAAATTTGGCGAATTCCTTTCTTCTGAGGTCTCCAAAATTTGTTAAGGTCCCTGTCCTTCTAGAGATTAACTATATTTAACAGAGCAGTTCTTTCCATGAGACTCTGAGACCCTATTTTTTGAGAACCTGACTTCTGATTTACCTTCATCCAGATCTCACAGAGTTGCTCTCCTTTTCAGTGGGCACACAATTTTAATTAATTTGAGCCTTTTTTTAAAAAGATTTTATTTATTTATTTATTTGACAGAATGAAATCATAAGTGGGCAGAGAGGCAGGCAGAGAGAGAGGAGGAAGCAGACTCCCTGCTGAGCAGAGAGCCCGATGTGGGGCTCAATCCCAGGACCCTGGGATCATGACCCGAACCAAAGGCAGAGGCTTTAACCCACTGAACCACCCAGGCGCCCCTAATTTGAGCTCTTAACTCGACAGACAACAACAAAAACTCTTAATAAATCAGATATTCTGTTGTCTCTTTTCAGGAGATACTAGATCTCCAGCATCAGTGGAGATAGTAAATGATCAGACCATTAAATTCGATGCCTCACAAATAAGGATTTATTGATCATGTAAAACTATACTCACATATACACAGGGGCTTCCTAGACCATGTGGTTGAAACTGGCTTAGGTCCATTGGTTACTAGTTCTTCACTTGGGTGTAGAAAGGAGCATAGCTGAAGCCATGACTTAACATAGGGTGCTTTCTCAACTATATAGTTGTATCTGGCTTAGTGGTTTGAGACCAGACAGTCTCAGCAGGAGTTAGATAAGAAAGAAAAACAGAATTTGTTAGAAGCAAAAACAAACAAAAGGAACCAAACCGACCAACCAAACAAAACAAATCCATTATAAAACCAGGAGAAAGAAAAAAACATAGAAAAACAGAAAGTCAGCAAAGGTAAAATACTGTTGTCACTTGGGAATCACTTTGGTATCTAAGACAGGACATGCTTGGCCTCAAACAGACTGTGAAGTGAATTCTCTAACAATGCAGTTTAATTGATTCTGGCATGTGAGTCCACTTGGATATCTCAGTGGGTTGTCTAAAGGTATAATTTTCCAAAAGTTTAAAACATTTCAAAAAGTTTAAAAGTTTAAAAAAGTTTATACAAATACAGATTGGGCGAGAATCAAAGATTTACTCAACTAATTAAGAGAAACTGGTAAATTGTTTAAAAAGCATTAGAAACTGGGTATTTATAGAAATTTAATAAGATAATGTTAGAATAAGATTACAGAATTGAATAGAAGACCGGTTAATGTTCTACAGGGCAATAATCCATTATCAGCAAGAGCATTTGTATCTTTATTGGATGCAAATCTACAAGTTACCATGTGACTTCACTTAGCTGCAACCCTTAATTAATAGTAATAGTAAATAGCAAAATCAAATAATACTATAATGTTCTACAGAATTCAGATATTCTTGGCAGAGCATTTTAAAAGTAGTTTAGTGTGTAGTCATCTTTTTGGCCTTGTTTCTAAGTTTTGGATAATGGTACTTAACACATCCATTAAGTGAGCGCAAGAGAACAGAAATTTAGACTTAGAGCAATTCATGAGTAATTCCATCAATGCATAAAGCATATATGTGAGGCCAGGAATTTTGAAATGAAGGTGGAATCTGATAGGGGGAGAGACATAAGGCAGAGCTAGTCAGAGAGAGTTATGCATTATATAACAGAATTTTGTAGGAAGTTTTAACTAGGATAATGCAATGAAAATGTGTGCTTTTTAGTATTATTATTCACGTAATTTTAAATGGATTAATTGAATTCAGTAAGTGGCTGTAGGTTATAGTGATAAATACCTTACATGAAAAAATGAATGTTTTTTACTATTGTATGAATGCAAAATAGAATACTACTTTTTTTGTTGATATTTGAGGTAAACTTTTTATATTCCAGTTTGGTTGAGAGACTTAACTAAATTAAATTCTCAGCATTTCGTCACTGCTTCTATTGTACTTATCCAGTTATGTATTAAGTTTTACTTTTGCTTGTTTCTTAAAATTGTATAATTAAAATATGTCCATTAGTGAATGATTACTGAATAATTAGTAACTTACCAATTAAATCTTCTATGGGGAATAACGATAAAGATATTCCCAGGAGAAAGCAAAGCACTGAGTTATGCTAATTTTAGCTATTTTTCTTTACTTGGCAATTGGTTTACCTTTCTCACATTATAAAGTATATAATTATATTCAGTCATAAAGTATCATAATTTATTAGCTATTGAAGTCACACAGCCTAATTTATGAACAATCCATTTCCTAAGCAAGCCAATTTTTTCACAATCGTTTTCCAAACTGACAACTTGTATAATATCCATGTAACTTTGTGCACCGGGTAGTGTGAAAAGTGACATAA
This sequence comes from Enhydra lutris kenyoni, assembly GCF_002288905.1. NCBI lineage: Eukaryota > Metazoa > Chordata > Mammalia > Carnivora > Mustelidae > Enhydra > Enhydra lutris. The sequence continues at coordinate 38,544,447 of NW_019154087.1, read as the reverse complement.
GGTAATAAGAGCAATTTATAGAAACAGAAAATCTTACTTGTAGCAAGTGGTCGTTGGTAAGTGGTCTTTGTGAATGTAGGGATTGATACTCGTATTGCATTGAAATTAACAGTGTTATTTTTTTTTTTTTTTCTGTGTCTCATTCTGGAATCTGCTACCTTCTTCAGAGTGCATTTTTATTTTAATAAATGTGGTAGACATGAAGGAACAAGGGACCAGAGATGCAATCTGTTTGAGCTGATTGCATGATTCTACTTTAATCAAAATGATGTGCCATGATTAAGAAAGAAAAATTAACTGTCACCTAGGGTACTTAATTGATAGAAAAGGAAGTGCCACACTTTTTCTGAATCATTTTCTAAACCAGTTCAGGGAGTGAACTTGAAGACACCAAACAAGGTAATTAATGATGGGTGGGTTAGAAATGAGAAATACGGACAATCGTGTCTGAAAATAAGGAGGATGTAATGATTATATATAGGCTTGCAGATAATTATTATTTTCAAATATTTATTCTTAGGGTGTGTTCATATTTTTTCCTGATGCCTTAAAACATCAGGAAAATTTTTTTAAGCATGAGAATGCTTTTTATGACTATTTTACTTATAATTTTCATAACTAAACATTTTATAACTTTTCCCTTCTCTTTTTTTCAACCCTATCAATTTATTCCATAAATTAGTTCATATTCAGGGATAGGGAAATTGGGAAGTTTATGTTTATTGGGACTTTATTATGTATCATGATTTACATGATCACTTTTCATGTGAGGACTATTATTTCATGTTTACAACTCTAAGAAGATTCTATAAGAGCTCTCTGTACTTTTATTGATTGATTTTTTTTCTTCCAAGTTTTTTTTAAAATTCCAGTTAGTTAGTATACAGTGTAATATTGGCTTCAATGTGTAGAATTTAATGATTCATCACTTACATACATCCAGTGCTCATCACAAGTGTCCGCCTTAATACCCATCACTTATTTAACCCATCCTCCCCGCCCACCTCCCTGCACTCCACTCCTTTTGTTCTCTATAGTTGAGTGTCAGCTTTATGGTTTGCCCATCTCTCTTTCTTTTTTTCCCCTATGTTCATCTGTTTTGTTTCTTAAATTTTGAGTATGAGTGATACCATATGGTATTTGTCTTTCTCTGACTGATTTATCTCACTTAGCATAATACATTCTTAGCTTCACCCACATTGTTGCAAATGGCAAGATCTCATTCATTTTTATGACTGAGTGTACACACACACACACACACACACACACCAAATCTGCTTTATCCATTCATCATTCAGTGGACATTTGGACTCTTTCCATAATTTGGCTGTTGTTGATAATGCTACTATAAACATTGGAATGCATGTCTCCCTTCAAATCAGTATTTCTGTATCCTTTGGGTAAATAACTTAGTAGTGTAATTGCCATGTCGTAGGGTAGTTCTATTTTTAACTTCTTGAGGAAACTCCATATTGTTTCCCAGAGAGCATTTGCACTTTTATTAAATGGCTGTTGTCCTTAAAATTCCCTTTTCCTTATTGAACTAAATTCTGTCTTCTTCAAGTTTATATCTAGTTGTCTGATGCTATACACAATTCTAGTCTGTCAGATATTTAAAGCTTTTTAGAAGTATTTATGGCATTTAAAAAAAATAAGGCATAAAATCTATAAGTTCTTTCAATATGCAGAACATTACTGTTTTCTCTATCCTATTTATAGTCTTTTTTAGGGAAAATATCCACTGGCAAATGGCATAAATCACCCATAATCTGCGCCGTGAGTAGAGTGATACTAATATATTCTTGGATACTAGATTCTGGAATTGCTTTTTTTTTTTTAAAGATTTTATTTATTTATTTGACAGAGAGAGACACAGCGAGAGAGGGAGCATAAGCAAGGGGAGTGGGAGAGGGAGAAGCAGACTTCCTGTTGAGCAGGGAGCCCGATGTGGGGCTCGATCCCAGGACCCTGGGATCATGACCTGAGCTGAAGGCAGTTGCTTAACAACTGAGCCACCCAGGCGGCCCTAGATTCTGGAATTTCTTTAAGTTGAAAATTACATATTTTGTTTCCTTCTAAGAGATTTTTGGCTCCAACCATAGACCTTTCACTAAATGATTATTTTGTCTATTGGCTTGATTAATTTAACTGAGAGGTGTTACTGAGTTAGAGGGCCTGAGAGCCAAAAGTAAAATTATTTATTTTAGTTGTGTAGATTTGGTTAAAGATTTCTCCTTACAATAACTGATATGGGGAGTGATATTCCAGATTACAAATTTAGGATTCCATGTGTGTCATATAAGAAAATATAAAATGAATTAAAAACACTTATGACCAAATTAAACTAACGATTCTGCTTTCATTGGTACAATATGGCTAATCTCAGCCAGTGTTTATCTCAGTTCTTGGAGTTAATTTTAAATAGTTGGTTTTAAGTAAGAATTACAACAGCCTGTTAAAGACTTTGAAAAAAAATCTGTAAATTTCTTATTGCCCATATCATTATGCAAGAAGAATGACATCATTCTGGTTCCTATCCTTGAGGATATGTCCCCTAGATTCATGTCTTTGAGCAGAGATATTGAGCAGAGGAGTTTACTTTGCTCAGATTGTCAGGAAAGTAGTAATTTCTGATGATATGTGTGTATGCACTTCGCTGAAGTCAGTCCAGTGTGTGGAAATACACATGGATAAAACAAGTGAATTTGGAGGTTATTACTTTTTTGTATAAGATTTATTGTAAATACCTTCAGTAATAAGTCCACCTTTTGCATTCATCATCAACAGCTATAACTGACATTTATTGTGGCTCCAAGGCTAAAATCAAAAGTAAGCAAGTTATAGATTGTTTATTGATACAGTGTTGTAAAATACTAGACATGTAATGCTTGGCTCAGGAAATGAGAGAAAGTGGAAAGAAAATAGAACTTGGAATTAAAAGATCTGGATTTAGGGGATGCTTACTCTCTTGTATTTTGACATCTCTGAGCTTAAAACCCTACGCTTTTAGTGCCTATTTCACAGAGTGGTTGTGAAAATTAAAATGGAGTTTAAATTAAAATTGGGGTATGTGTCAAGAAAACCATTACCAGCCAAATGAAGCTCCTGGTGTTTGTGAATGTAGGAAGACCATTACAGTTAAGGCGGCTTTCCAGATCTCAAAGCACCACTTCAAATCAGCATTGTTAGCAGAAACATTCAGCTATGGTAGCCAGCAGCCTTGAGCAGCAGTGGGCCTCCCAGAAGCCAACCCAGCAGCCAAGGCTGTGAGCCAGGGTTTTCTAGTATAGTAATAAAATCACCCTATTGGTTGTTCAGAGCTTTAAACTGAAAGATGTGAAGTTAAAATTCTAAATACAAGGAGGTCCTTGAGACTCTTCCTACCAGAAGACCCTATACCTGGAAAACGTGGTCTTTCAGTTCGAACTGATACTGACTGAGACAATCTTGTCTGGCTTTCACAAGGAACCCATCTCTTGACTGATTTTGTTTGTAGCATTCTAAACTTTCCAGTTACCAATGGCCCTCTCATGGACTGTACCTATGAGGGATATTCGAAGAAGAGATTCATGGCAGCCATACTCTCAGTTTTGAAGGGGGGAAAACTACTTTATTGATATTATAAAAATGTACTAGAAATAGAAAGAAGAAAGGGGAAATCTGCACACAGATGAGGGCAGTGGTAAGCAGTAAAGGAGCAAAAGACAAAAGTTAATGTCAAATCAGGTACTTAACAACATCCAATCTCATTACCTGGGGAAGCCCCGTGGAGACAGCCCAGCTGGAGTCCCTATTGAGAGATCTGGACGGAGTGTCCTCCCTTCAGATGAGACTTCCAACTGACCATCCCCATAAGGGCCATCTTTACAGGGCAAATGACAGGGTCTGAAGTTAAACATTTGTTTGCCTATGTGCAAGTTGAGTGAGCCGCATTATGTTACCTCATCTACACCTTCAGGGAGCCTGGGCTAGGTGTGCTTGCCTCCCCTCCTAGATTCCATTCGCGGAGGCCAGCCCAACCTGGAGCCTAAGGGGATGGAAAGCAAGATTTATAGCTCTTGGCCTCTAGAACAGAAGGGCCGGTTCTGACTTGAAGGCCAGCCAGTGTCAACTAATCAGGCTCCCAAGATCACTAACACAGGACAAGTCTCACAAATCACATTCTTTAGCCTGCCTGGTACGTGCAGGTCGGGGTGGTCATTTTGTAGGACAAATCACAGAAATCTCCATTCATACAACACAGGGGTGCAGAATGAAGGAAGCAGGATTGGGTGTAAGGATAAGTTGCAGTGTGATGCACTACAGCAGAGCCTTAGCTGACCCTACAGTGACCTCTCAGGCTGAGATGGTCCTTCCTGTTTGTCCGAAATTGATGCAATTGGAAGCAATCTCTGTACTTTCACATTGACCGATTGATGCAGGCTGCCCGAAGAAGGGGTTATGACCCGCTTTGGCAAAGCAGCAAAGGCTGAGAGTTGAGGCCAAGCTCTGAAGAGGGATTCAGTTGAAAGCTTTCTGTTGTCCAAACCCAGCAGCTGGGGGGGAACTCTTAAAAATTGTTAAGGACCTGGAAGAGCTTTTGTTTTTGTGCATTGTATCAATTATTACATACTTTATTAGTAATTGAAACAGATACTTGAAAAATATAATAGCACTAAAGCTATTATTTGTTAAATAAAATAATTTTATGAAAAATAACTTTTTCCCCAAATTAAAAAAAAATAGCAAAGACAGGGGACATGTTCTTATATTTTTCCAAATGTCTTCATTGTCTGGTTTAATAGAAGACCACTGGGCTCTGAGATCTGTATCTCCATCTATTGTAGTATTTTGCTTTGTAAGTACAGTGAGCTTCCCAGAGACAAGTGGCTGGAAGAGGGTATTTCCTTAAGGTTTAGTTAGATGTGGTATCTGAAATAATCTCAGTGAACTTTTCATACTCCAGATAAATGATTCTGCTGATATTCATAATTAACTTTTGTTAAGCTCCTCTCCTGTCATTATTCTTCAAACATGTCATGTTCACTTCCAGTTCTGGAATGTGGCCCATCTTGTTATCCTCCCTTACAGGTGTCTGATGCCTTCCTCTTCACTTAACGCCTTCTTACTTCTTAATACATGTCTAATTTAAGTCTTCTTTCCCTTGTAAAACTCTCTTTGGATATTCTAGCCTTTACTGATTTAAACTTCTACTTTGATTTTCAAAGTAGTTTATACTGTAACGCTCATTTGCTCATATCCTATGAGATTTGGTAAAAATAACTTCACAGTTTTACAGATATGGGAACCGAAGTACAGAAACAGTGAGTAACATTAAGTAACAAGTCATAAAGTAGTAACTGTAAGAACGAGCCTGGAAAACCTGATTCCAGGGTCCATGCTAGCAATTAATTTGTTTGTGTATCTGTTTATTTTTAAAGATTTATTTATATATTTTAGAGAAAGAGAGCTTGAGGAGCAAGGGGAGGGGGAGAGGGAGAGGTGCTGTAGGATTTCATTTCCTTCAGTGTCTGTGGTTCTTGGTCATGCCGCTTGGAAGAATGAAGAGGTAGACCAGACAAAGTGTGGTGGGCAGCAAAGCAAAGTTTATTGAGCAATAGTACAAAGGTCCCAAAGAGGGAAGGGACCTGGGAGAGTTGTCACCAGAGTTTCTAAACCTAGGGGTTTTTATTGGCTTGTTGGTAGGCCATTTTAATCTGATTAACTCTCCATGGGCCTGACACCCAATCAGGTTTTTTGTCCACGAACTCCTATACCTGTACAGTGGGGAAGGGTGGAGGGCTCCTTTCAGGTTGGTGTAGAATTCTTTCAAGTTTGGTTTCCTCTTTGGGCAGGGTCCCTTGTCCCTGCCTACTTTCTTCTGACTATCCTTCATTAGAGGGAGAGAGAATCCCAAGCAGACTTCCCGTCAAGCGTGATGTCAACCTTGGAGCTCCATCTCACAACCCAGAGATCATGATCTGAGCCAAAGTCAAGAGCCATGTACTTAGCAGGCTGAGGCACCCAGGCACCCCTGGAGTCCATGCTTTTAGTCCCTACTTTAAAGGAAGAGGATATGAATGCTCTTGATTTTAGAGCTTGAGTTTTTGGTAGTTGAATTCTTTTCAAACCTAACACTGTGAGCTTCAGAAATCACTGATTATTCACTGATACTATATATCTAGAGTAGCTGATTAAGCATTACTTAGAATTCTTCAGATATTTTAAGCATTAAAACTCCAAGGTTCACTCTGAATAGCATACCCTTCTCATGATAATCAGTTAAACAAGAAAACTCTCCATTAGGTTTTAGCTATAAGCTGTATCATCTTACTTTGTAATTACTGTCTGACAGACTTTTATAGAACTTTATTCCTTTTCTTTAGTACCTTTATCTCAGTTTATGATTATACATTTACTAATGGTATTATTTGATTGACAGTATTCTCCCACACTGGACTATAGACCTGGTGAAAATAATGATTTCATTTCATGATCACCACTGTGCCCTCAGCAAGAATAATAGTGCCTGGAAATTATGGTATATTCAACAAGTATGTAATGATTGAATAACTTAGTCTTAATTAAACCCTTAGTTTTCCTTTTTAACATCAGAAGATTAAAATATCTCAAAATATGTGTATACTTTCTTTTTAAAATGCTACTTACTCCTTAATAGAGATGGTATTGCACTCTATTTTTGGAAGTTTTCAGCATTAACTCTTGTTTATGATGCATTAAGTTTTCTCTATTTTTATAAGATCATACAGGGTTCTTATAATAATGAACATAGCAAAAGCCAAGTGTTGAAATTTGGAGGTCTGATTATGCTTCCAGTTATCAGGAATGTAAGCTAATCAATTTAAGAAGATTTTACCTATGCTTTCCAAGTTATTTTCTGATTGCTTTTTCTTTATTTTTCATTGCTTTTTATCTACCTTATGTTCTTTTCTTCCTACTTTTAAAAAGTCTGCAATTATATTGGCATCTTGGTTTTTTAAATTAATTTATTTATTTGCTTGAGAGAGAGAGTGAGTATGAGCTGGGGGAGTGGCAGAGTGAGGAGAAGCAGACTCCCCACTGAGCAGGGAGCCCAGTATAGGATTTGACCCCAGGATCATGACCTAAGCTGAAGGCAGACGCTCAACTGACTGATCCACCCAGACACCCCACTAGTGTCTTGTTTTAAACAGCAACTTTCTATCTATTTTCATTCTGTTATACCTTACACAGGAAAAGCAAGCAAAATATAAAAATACGCCATCTTTTGTAAGGAAATAAAAATATTTTATTCTAATTACCTTCTGAGGACTTGAGCCTTATTTATTGTTTTATCTTTAAGCATAGTATTGAGTCAAGGAATGTTTGTGAATTTAACTTAATTGACTACTTTCTGGCTCTGTACTCCATTTACAATGAAATACAGTGAACCATGACAGTGACAAAGGCTCTCCTATTATACCTATGTTCGTTGATAAGCAGATATTCCACATGAGGTATACATCTTATTATTGTATTCACATCATAACATGCTTTAGGACTAACCACATAAAATAATAAAATAAGATAGTATAGTGGTATATAGTATAGTTTCTGTAGGAGTCCTGAGTAAAAGCAGTGTCTATTGAATAAATAAATAAATAAACCATGTGCACCCATGTGCTTCCTGGATTTGAAATGTTTGCTGGGGTTCCTGGGTGGCGTAGTCAGTTAAGTGCCAGACTCTTGGTTTCAGTTCAGGTATTGATCTCAGGGTCATGAGATACAGCCCTGCATCAGGCTCCATGCTCAGTCTGCTTGAAATTCTGTCTCCCTTTCCCTCTGCCCCTACCCCCTGCACACTCTCTCTCTCTTCTAAAATAAATAAATCATCAAAAAAAGTTTGTTGTAACTTTTCATAATACATGATTTATATATTTACATAGTTTATAACATAATCCTTTGGGAGAGAAGAATCTTTTTCCTTCTCTAGAGCTCCAGACTAGTATACCCTATTGCCTACTTTTCTCCTGTTACTCATGACAAAAATCTTGAAGTCATCCTTACCATATTCCTCTTGTGAGAAATTTCATTCACAAATTCTTTTTTAAAATTATATATATATAGTTATATATAGTATATATATTATATATAATGACATATATAATATATATACTATATATATTTTTATATGACATCCAGAATCTGACCAGTTTTCATCATTTACATGTTTGGAAACACTGCCACATTTCTAACTCATCCTGTTGGCTAGATTATTGCAATAGCCTCCCAACTGTTCTCCTTCTGTCTGTTCTCTTCTTGCTCACCTGTAGTCTTGTTTTCTTCATGTTGCTAGAGTGGTCCTCTATAACTAAATTAAATTGTGTTAACATTTTCCACTGGTTTCCCACTTACCCAAAGAAAAAGCAAAGGACTTACAATGGCCTAAGTTTCCCTAAATGACCTTGTTCCTTGCTTTCAGTTTATAATTATTTTTTGCTACTGTGCCTTTACTTACTCTGCTAGCCACTCTAGCCTCCCTGATTTTTCTCTAGCTTGTCAAGCAATTTCTCATTTCTGTTTTTTGTACTTGTAATTCCTGCTGCCTGGAACACCTTTCCTCCAGGTTTTTGCCTATCACCCTCCTTAATTATTTCTTTTGGATTTCTGCTCAGATATCACCTTATCTGGGGTCATCCCTGACCGCTCTGTGTAGAACACTTTTCTTACCCTCTGGATCCGCTTTACCCTGCCTAATTTTTTTTCTCTGTATCACTTATTACCATTTTACATGTTATGTATTTGTTTACTTGTTTATTGTTGGCCTCACCCCATACTTAAATAAGAAATCCTTGAGGGCATGAACTGCTTTTTTTTTTTTTTTTTTTTAATGAAACATCTCTAAGGCACTAGTACAGAGTCTAAGACCAAGAAGTTCTAGAATACATATTAAATGAATGGAAGAAAGAAGAAATGAATAATTGAGGAGATGAAGATTTATGAGTTTGTAGTAACTCCTCCCCCTTTCAGTGGTTTTATGCCACTAGAATAAGAACATGCTAAAATAGACTTTTCTAAATCAGCAAATTATGTATTAATTTCTCTGGTGGCCACACAAAAGGAGAGTTACTGCAGGTGGTTCAAAATACACATCCTAATACGTGAGGCTCCAACTGTATTTGCTTATTCTAAAATATCGATTTACATTCATCCTCAAGCACTCAAAGCAAGGGGAGTTTTACTCCTTTATTCTTTCCTAGTAAATTTCCTGTGTAACAAAAGAGGCTTTTGTTTAAAAAAAAAAAAAAAAAGAAAAGAAAAAAAAAGGTCCTCAGAGAAAGCTGCGCTATTACTCAAATTGTTTCTGTCAAATTGAATTTCATTTGTGAATTTGTGGTAGTTTAAAACATTCAGAAATCAGACGTTTTGGCATAGTTTACAGATTGAGAGGAAATTATAATTACGGCAGTTATAAAGCAATGAAAAAAATTAAAAGCTGTCAAATCGGCTCGGGTGCATATTGCATAATTTGTAATTTTGGACTCCCAGTAATTCAACTAATTTAACATGCCAACTTTTCTGTACTTTACAACTTGGCAATTTCGAGCACTTTAATAGGTTTCTTCTTTTTTATTTCTAACCATTCCCATAAGATTCATGGATGTCTCGGAAATACTAATATCATTCAGAGTATACTTTCTATTAATTTGAAATTTCATTATGAGCTGTAGTATTCATCCATTACAGCCCAGTGACATTTCTCAAAATGAACATTCGATTTATTTTGGAACATTGAAAATATAACCAAATGATTATACATATTTACTGCTAAAGAAGTTTTGAACAAATTTACAATATGTGTTTAATACACATTTTAGCATATGATTTGAAAAATGCTCAAGACTTGAATATCAGTAATGGGTTTTTATTGTAAAGAGTTAAAATGTATCAAAAGAGAAATTGTGCATATTTCCAAATAGAATATAATTTTGAGAATGTTGCTGTCATATAGGATCGACAATTTTTATGCCCTTTTGGAGGGGAGGAGGGGAGGAGATCACTTCATTTTAATGATCATCTGAAATTCCTGTTTCTTCACATGTAAACTTTTAGCATTTAATGGCCTGGGTAAAAAACTTTTCCATTTTATGATGACTGTCAGGATGTTTAGACACAGAATTGAGTTTCTTTTTTCCTAGGCTAAAATGGACTTATTATTACGCTAAATAAAGTTAACAAATACTCTTTCATTTGAGAATAATTTATTTGACCTGAATATGCTTTAATCATGGAGATCAAATAAGACTGAGAATTAATGGATATGAAAGAAGCATAGAGTATCTTACAGAATATTTTATTATAGAATGCCTAACTTATATGCATAGAGAAAGCAATAAAAAACACTTCTACATCAATTATCTAGCTATAATTTTAAAACCTAAGGTTTTGGTAGAATTGTAATTAGCTGGCACTGATCTGTTCTTCTCATGATTACCTCCCCTTGAAATACGAAAAAATCTGGTTCATCTTTAGTTCCAAGATGAATTATTGACTAGCAAAATAAGACAGCAAATTATTTTCTTTTAAATGCAGATAGTGTAAGATCTGAATTTAAGATAACAGATGAGTGAAAGAGGAGGTTAACGGAAAGAACATTTTGTTTTCTGTTTTTTTTAGACCAAGAAAGGTTCACATTGAGCGGAGAATGGGTTACAACAATTTAAGTGATTCCTGAATCTAGTACTTTTGTGCAAACAGAGAGGCTTGATATCACGGCATATATAAGGCCTCCACACTTGTCCTATTCTTATTGCCACCCGGCTTTGTTGTCCCATCTCCCACCATCTTGTTCTCCATACCTCATTGTAAATTTACAGCATGTATTATTACTTCCCCCTATACCCCATCCTCTATTGTCACAAGGTAACCGTGCCTATCTTTCTTTCCCCAAAAAAAATGGAGACTGTGGGAGTGCAGCTCATTCAGTTTGCCACACTGCTTCCTATATATAAATCTATATGTGGTTACATTCAATGTCATTGCACTCCTGAAGGGAAAAGTTCATTAATTAAGAATGTTGTTCACCACGGAAGGAAGCACAGCATTGAATATCCCTCTGTCACCTTACTTCTCCTTTTCCCTTCATAGCCAATGACCCTGAAATCTTTCACTTCGTGAAAATTGCTATTGCTAAGAATGCCCCATATTTCCACATTGTTGTCATCCGTGGATGTCATCATCTTCTTTTTTGTTATTTTATATTGTTGATTATCTCCTTATTCTTAAAACACACTTTAGGGGCTCTAGACTATTGTATTCTTTCTTCTTTCCCTAGTTTTTTTTTTTTTTTCCCCACAATTTATTAATGCGTTTTCCTTAAATAGTGATATTCCTGGGAAAATTAGTCCGAGCATTTATTTTCTTTCAGTGCATTTTCCCCTGAATGATGTGATCTATTAACTCTTAGTTGATGACAATAAAATCTCTATCTTTGGGTTAGCTTCTTTAACTGGATGACCCACAGACATATCATTTTTAATATGTTCAAAATGGATAACCTTCATTTTATTGCAGACTTTCTCTTCTCCTATATTCTTGAGGCCCTTATCAGTTCACTTATCAAAGTCATTTTTCCATACTCTTTAAATATGAGGTTTTATTAATACAGTTCTTAATTAGCACTTGAAACTGTCTTCTTTCCATTGTCACTATCATTACCTAATTTCAGATAATGCAATAATTATTACCTATTATTTATCATCTAAGTAACTGTAGTAGCCCTTAAACTAGACTATTCTTTAGTTTTGATCTGCTCTAATATATTCTCACAATGTTATCATAAGAAGATTTTTTTTAAAATCAAAGTACTTTTGACTTGACTTTTTAAAAAGTCAAGTACTTTTTTACAGTTTGAAGGCATTCAAGATAAAATTCAGATTGTTTATTAGACCCTTGAGGATGGTTGTGTTCATCTCTGTCCTCACCTCTAAATATTTATTTGCCCTTTTACAACATGTATGAAAATCATAACCAGCCAAATTATCTGAAGCCATTTTGCTGTGTATTCATTTATCCTTCTTCTGCCTAAAATAGTCTTACATAAAAACAATTTGTCCATTTCATAACATATTTCAGGATTTAACTCATGGGCCTTCTCCCAAGGTATTGAGTTCTGTACATGTTCCTTTCATAATTCTTACGGTGCTTATTTGCATTTGTTTATACAACTTTTTTTTATTTTTTATTTTTTTTTTGTTTTTTTTTTTTTTAAGATTTTATTTATTTATTTGTCAGAGAGAGAGAGAGGGAGAGAGAGCAAGCACAGGCAGACAGAATGGCAGGCAGAGGCAGAGGGAGAAGCAGGCTCCCTGATGAGCAAGGAGCCTGATGTGGGACTCGATCCCAGAACCCTAGGATCATGACCTGAGCTGAAGGCAGCTGCTTAACCAACTGAGCCACCCAGGCGTCCCATACAACTTTTTTTTAATATGGTTCTTTCTATAGCATATATGTAGACACTATATTTTATTTTTCTATTTGCCCTCATCCAAGCCCAGTAACTTGTGCTTCATAAATACTTAATAAATATGTGAATGAATGTATATATGAACATTCTAATAGATATAACCAAATAAGAACAAAATAACTTCAAAAGAGAACTTGTGTGCATTAGATATGCTGAATTATTTTTAAAGAGTTTATATTCAATGAGACACTTTCTCACTATGTATATAAAATATTGAAGATTTATAAATTTGGTCTCCTCATAATATTCATTTGACAAACTCCAGCCAGAGAATCCATGATTCCCACCTGCAATAGTAGGTATATTTGCCAAAGATACAAGGGGTGGGGGAAGACGAAAAAAAAAAAAGTTCTCTGCATTTAAAATTTTTGGCACTAAAAAAAAAACTTTGGCACTATCAGACAGTTTATTGTCAGAATCAAATTTGATTTTACCAGTGATAATTACCAATGATAGATTTAAAAATTGTGCTTATATGTAAGCTGACTTTCAAGAAGAATAGTTAATAGAAATGTATGTTTAAAGATGTAATGGTGGAACCACAGAGATTGAAGTCATTGATTGCCATATTACTGACAAAGTATTTGAGGGCAAGAAACAAAAAAGATCAAGTTGTATTTTCAACTCTATGGGTATTTTAGGTATTTTTCGTAGTTTCAATATTTTGGAATTAAAAAATTTGAGAAATATGCATCAATTTGTGGTGGCAAGTGTTAAGCAAAGAATGTTTTAACATTTTTTGTTTTGGATGCTGGTGCTAATCTTTCCGAACATAATACTTTATAAGACAAGTGTTTCTTTTTTAGTTATTCTCAGGATGAGGAGATGACAACTTTTTGGTGCCTGTTTGAAAATATGCAGTATGACACTCTTAAATAATTGTAAAACAAAAGACACAATTAATTCTGCTTGGAAGAGTAACTTTCAATCATGTAATTAAAAAAAAGGAACAAATACAGAATCACTTACTGAACTTTGCTAAAGACACTGAGAGTACAACCATGAACAAGGCATATGGCCCTTTATCTTTCTAAACCTAAGAACATAACTTCTCTCTTGGATTTATTTAATAAATAAAATAAATAAATACATAAAATAAAATAAAAATAAATAAATAAAAATAAATAAATAGATTCCCATAGGATCTCTCTATTTTTCTCTATCTTAAAAACCATATTTCAGACAAAGTAACCATTATAAAATATAAATTTAATATTTCCCTGATTAAACTGTTTCACAAATTAATCATTGTTCTTAGAATCAGGAGCTAATTTTTTTTTTCTTTGTAAACTATGATAGTCTGAACTCTCATTTTTTTTCGTCTTGTGCCATACTACTCTCTTTCTTTCTTCTGTTGTCTCACCACACTTTCTTTCCTTAATTTATTTGAATACTCCACTATCTTCTGCTGTAAGACTTTGTACATGCTGCTCTTTCTGTATGGAATGCTCATAATGAGGTTGAAAAACAGCCCAAAGAACAAACACCATTTAGACCGATTGTTATAGAATGTTATATAAAGAATGCTCCATAAAATTTATAGAAATGTTATGCTTTAACAGAGGAATTTTATGCATAAATATAAATAAGCACAATGTGATCATAAATTATGTTTAAAACAATGTGCATATGCCTAAAATTTAATCCAGATTTTATAGTTTAGTCAATTATATCTTTCATATCAGGATGCAGATGTCTCCTCTTTATCTACAATGATGAAATTATGAAAATTTATATTCACTTTGTTTTGAGGCATTTTATATAATTATGTGATATATCAATAGTAGTTAGGTTAAGTGTTAGTGAAAGCTTAGATTACACTCAACATAATTCCACTTAAAATCAAGATTTAATTTGAATACTAAACCTGAAAGCTTTTTAACATCAAATGTCTGCCACTATCAAACAATGTTTCATTTTTAATTTGTCTAAATTTGAAAAGAGCTTTGAAGTACTTGATAAAATTTTATTTACAAGCATTGATATGACCATGACTTAGTGTTACTCAAAAATGTGTGTTGAGTGTGTATGTGTCTGTGTTTGTGGCATACCTCAGAAATAATGCATTATCATGCTTTCATGCATCTAAATACAAGTTATGTTAGAAAGCATATTGATCTTCTCTCTAGCTTGACCTGGTAATAAAAATACAAAGAATGTTGTAATTTTCATATTTATTATTTATAGCATTGCATCTTATTTATAAAATGAAATAATGTATATGATTAGCAACTCTGAAAAAAATCGCTTAAGTTCTTTCTGAGTAGCCTTTAATTCAGGCTACAGTGTGCAATATAGTTACTTTAAAAAAAAGAATAGTAAATGTTTTAACATTTATCAGATTTTATAGGAATGTTTGTATGCCTTATAAAAGTGAATATCAAGCTGTTTTGTTTTGTAGGTAGTTGAAAAAAATTTTTTTCCTCCAAGAATACTGTAGCTCTGATTGTTCTGAAAGATATTGTTTTGGGGTGCCTGGGTAGCTCAGTTGGTTAAGCATCCAGCTCCTGATTTCAGCTCAGGTCATGAGATCAAGTCCCACATCCAGTTCTGCTCTGGGTGTGAGTCTGCTTAAGATTCTTTCTCTCCCTCTTCCCCTCCCTACCCCATATCTGCGCTCTTTTTTTTCTCTCAAGATCGTGTTCTAAGGTAAAGGAAAGATTTAATTTTGTTTGTGTGTTTATCACTTCGTTTTTTATTTGTTTAGTATTTTTTTAACAAGATTAAACACTTTGTAGAAACATTAAAAAGGATAATTGGAATAAGCAAAAGCATTAATTGTAGAGCATACTTTTCTAGAGCTTTTTTGTATTTATCAAGCTACAAACTTACGAGAATTTTGAGAGACTGAATAATTTAAAAAAATAGCAGTGATAAGTATTGACATCTTTTTCTAAATATATCTTCATGGGTAGAATAGAGTGAGCTTTTTAGTGTCCCCTATAGGGATGTTAAAATTATTGCATTAATTTTCTAGCCTTTGTCCCTTTGTTTAAGTCTTTTTCTCCGCAAACTGTGTATTTTACTGCTATACAAGTCTTCCTAACCACTGTGCTCATCAGAGTATTCTGCTACCTTTTCACTATCTGGAATAAGACTTTATACATATTTTTTAAAAAATCTCTTTTTTTCCCCCCTAATAATCTCTAAGCTTATAGAAAGTAGAAACTATGTTCCATTTATCTATATGGCCAGTACTGTATCTGAAGTTTAGTGAATGTGAGGTAATGGCTTTTAAAGGATACACTGCAGCTGCATAAAATCATGCTTTCCCTCTAACATAAAATTGAGGACAAGCTGTGAAGAATTCCCTCCTATATGTCTAAGAGTTAGAAAACCAGTCTGTATGAATTAGGGGGATGGAGTGGAAGGTGAAATTTAAGTTATGCAAGTATGTTGACTTTGTAGTTTTAGAGATCACTTATTTAGTAGGCATAAAATTATTCTTTTGAATTATATATTCTATATTCTTTTATTCAATAGATATCAATACATACAAAGCACTGAGCTAAATATTTGGCAAAGTAAATGTTGAATATAGAAAATCGACTTTTTAGATTTCTAATCATATAATCTTAGCAATCAAAAGGTGTTGGAAATAATGAAATAGTTAAGTAATTGTACAAAAGTGTATGGGATTGCTTAAGACATAGAACAGGAACTACAGTGTATGATTCCAGAGAACCCCTTTCCCGCGTGTCTCCTGAACTTTACTGATAACCTTTTCTTTCTCAGCATGCCATCCTCTTATTTCTCCCCAATTACCTTATATATACTTGTTCTTCCTCTGTTACACTTCTTTCCTTAAAATTCTACTCTTTTCTGTCAGAAAATCTAATTTTCTTCTTTTCAGAACATTTCTCTGTGCTTTTTGAAAGACTTCTTGTGTCCTGTGACACATTGTGTGAACCTCTAATAGCTTTTGAGTCTGTTAATTGCAACAATGCTTATAGTTAGAACAATGACTAATATTCATTCAAGCATCATCATATATAGCCATAAAAATTTTTATGAGACACATCATATTTTTACATGAGGTAAATGAGGCTTAGTGAGGTTAAGTAATTTGTCAAGGTTTCATAGGCGGTAAGGATTAAAAGCCCTAAACTGTCTCAATTCAAAGTCTACAATCATAAACACTACTCCATATTTTCTCCAAAAATACACAAATAACAAGCAAGCAGTTCCCTTCTCTTATTTTACTTTTAGCCCCTCAAAGACAGAAACTATGCTACTTCAAGTTTTAAAACTAAACTACCTCATTCAGGGTCCTCCAT
This sequence comes from Enhydra lutris kenyoni, assembly GCF_002288905.1. Lineage (NCBI taxonomy): Eukaryota > Metazoa > Chordata > Mammalia > Carnivora > Mustelidae > Enhydra > Enhydra lutris. The sequence continues at coordinate 38,527,686 of NW_019154087.1, read as the reverse complement.
ATATTAGATAATCAATCAGTATTGAATTAATGAATAAGTAAGTAACTTACCAAAAAATACATGCTAACGTGAACACTACAGGGTGAATTTGCAGGATGGAGGAACTGAAGAAAGTCTTATTGGGAAGATGAGAGTAAACTGAGCATTGAAATACATGCATGGAAAAAGAAGGAGCTAAACCCAGCAGATTATCTGGTATGGTAATAATAGAATCAGGCAAATTCTTGGAACCCGTGAGAAAGTTTCCCCATTACAATAAGGAACAAGGCTGGGGCGCCTGGGTGGCTCAGTGGGTTGAGGCCTCTGCCTTTGGCTCAGGTCATGATCTCGGGGTCCTGGGATCGAGCCCCACATCGGGCTCTCTACTGAGCAGGGAGCCTGCTTCCCCCAACTCCCCCACCTGCCTCTCTGCCTACTTGTGATCTCTATCTGTCAAATAAATAAATAAAATCTTAAAAAAAAAAAAAAAGGAACAAGGCAAGTATAATCTTGATCATGATTATTATGTAATATTGTTCTAAAGGTAGGTGCCAATGTAATTCAATAAGATAAATAAAATTTTAAAAGGAAAAGGTAAAATCATCATTATTTGCTAATGATAAAAATTTTTACATAGAAAACTGAAGATAGTTATTTGAAAAACAAAATAAAAAGCAAAAGAGAGGGGCACTTAGGTGGCTTAGTTGGTTAAGAGTCTGACTCTTGATTTTGGCTCAGGTCACGATCTCAGGGTCCTGGAAGCCCCACATTGGGGAGTCTGCTGAAGATTCTCTCCCTTTGCGCCTCCGTCTACTCACGCTTGTGCACGTTCTTTTTGTCTCTTAAATAAATCTTAAAAACAAAAAATTAAATTACTGTGGCAATGTAAAATGTTAATGTACAGAAATAATTAAACTGCTTTCTTATATTCCAATAAAAACTATTTGGAAGTTACAGTGGAAGTAAATATTCCATTTAAAATAGCATCAAGAATAATAAAATACTTAAACTCGACATGAAATACACAAGATGATTTCAAAGAAGATTTTGCAAGATTTTGTGGTATGCCAAAAAAAAAAAAATGAAGAAATGGAATGGTAGTCTTTAGTCCTGGATAAGAAGAATCAGTTTTGGGGCACTTGGGTGGCTCAGTGGGCTAAGCCTCTGCCTTTGGCTTAGGTCATGATCTGAGGGTCTTGGGATGTGCCCCACATCAGGCTCTCTGCAGGGAGCCTGCTCTCCCCAACCCCACTTCTGACTGCCTCTCTGCCTACTTGTGATCTCTGTCAAATAAATACATAAAATCTTAAAAAAAAAAAAAAAAGGAAGAAGAATCAATTTCATAAAAATGTTGTTTTCTCCAGTTAATCTATAAATTAATTAAATTTTAATAAATGTCCATGAATTTATAAAATTATAATAGATGATATATAGTATTTAGGAGAAAATGAACAAATAAGATAGGTCAGGTAACTTTTAAAAGAAAGAATGATATGAGAGTATTAGTCCTATCACATATTAAAATATACAAAGGTACAGTAATTAAAAGGAATAACTGCTGCTCTAACTAATATTAAAATATATTGTAAAGCTACAGAAGTAAAAGTTTGCTACTGGTACAAGTACAGACAGGTCAATAGAATAAGATAAAAAGTAACAGATCCAAATATATAGAGAAATTCATTATCCATATATCCAAAATCTAGAGAAATAAAGGTTGACTATGGAGGAAAAAAATGGGTTGTTTAGAGGCAAGAGTAGAAATGAAACATCTTTTCTCTTTCTGTGTATATATATATTTCTCTTTCTGTATATATATAGATACATATATATTTCTATATAGATCTATAGATCTGTATATATGTATGTATATGTATATACATGTATATATGTATCTGTATATATATGTGTGTGTGTGTGTGTGTGTGTGTGTCCTTTTGTACATTCTGAGTTGGATGTTTTGTATTTTATCTTTGCATAAGAAATAATGCATAGAGACTACTTAATTGTAATACATGCAAATGTTAACAGTGTGTATCCTTGTGACAGATCTGATTGATGGACAGTTTTCATTTATACATTGTGCTTTTATTTATTTTTTAATAGAAAAAGTCCATTTACTAATTTTTTTTTAAAGATTTTATTTATTTATTTGACAGAGATCACAAGTAGGCAGAGAGGCGGGGGGGGGGGGGTGGTGGGAAGCAGGCCCCCTGCTGAGCAGAGAGCCCATGCAGGGCTCAATCCCAGGACCCTGAGATAATGACCTGAGCCAAAGGCAGAGGCTTAACCCACTGAGCCACCCAGGCGCCCCATTTACTAATTTTTTAAGAATAGTCTCAAGATATCCCTGTCTCCCCAATATTTTAGTTAGAATATTTTAGTTAGTAAGGGGTGACTTATATTTCTAAATCTAGTTTTTAATTAAATAATATGGTGATAATAGTAGTCAGCATGAACTAGGAAAAGGACCATTGAATCACTTTCTTCATCTGTAAAGAGATAATAATATATATCTTGAGAATTAAGGAAAGCAGTATTGGTAATATACTTAGTAAAGTATACAATTTTGAACATTGATGCATTTCTTTAATAATACTTGATTTCTGTTCAGTTTACCATTCCTGCAGAGCCATTTTTGATGCTTAGCTAACACCATCTGTGATTGTTTCACAGTTACTGATAGTCTACAACATGCAGACCTATTCTAGGAACTGAGGAGATATTATCTGTCATCAGACATCCTGGTAGGTGATACTAGGGAGGGCATTGAGAAAGTAAAGAAGAGGGGCATAGAATTGGGTGCCTGATTTAGTTATGGGGATTCAGGAGATACTTCACTGGGGAGTGGACAGCTGAAGCTGTATCTTAAAGCTGGGGTATATCTTAAAGGAAATGAGTAATGGGACTTGCAGGAATCTGAGATTTCAAGTAGCACAGTACCTGGCTGGACTGATCCATGCATACAGAAATGTGGTGAGAATTGAGGATTAAAAATTATGGGACCACACATACTGTTGTATGCCATGCTAAAGAGATTAAGTTTAAAGAGATTAAGTTCTTTTGAAAAAGAACTACATTGTTAGGTTTGAACATTAAAAGTCATTCAGAGAGATGGTTATTTTGGACAAAGTGACATGGACCTATTTCTCTCTACTCCTCCCTACTAACTACAGTTATAAACACTGGAAATCATGTAGGAGGCAACCAAAGGAAAATTCTGAAAGATTAAAAGGAGAAAGAAAATTGATTCAAGATCCCAGAACTAGAGAGGCAGCATAGAGGATGGCATCTTACATCCCCTCACCCAACAGAAAGATGTGATCCGGACCTGAATTTCCCTTGACCCCAGGCCAGCAACAGAAGGCAACCCTGGCAGGTGCATGCCTCCTTTGGATCAGAGTCCCTCTGAGAATGCATGGCATGTCTGCACACTGCAGAGGAAGCTCTCTTCTCCACGGCACTTGAGACTCTCTTCTCCAATAGATGTGTACAAGGCAACTGGATGGCACCTCTCAGAAGGACTGCACCACATGAGGAGCCCAACCGTAGAAGCCTCTTTGCCCCTGAGACTTGAGACTTCTCCCAGCAGCAGGTGGGAGAAGTCTCAAAAGAGACATCATGGGCCTGAGACCTCCTGCCCCACCTCAGACAAGTCATGGACACCTGAGGCACCTACATTCTGTGAAGTTCTTTCTATCCTAAACAGGGAAGTTCTGCTACAAGTGTTTGGCCAAGGAAGCCTCTTCATGTCTGCTGGCCTGGAACCTGTCACCAAGAGGCGCCCAGTGACTGGGCCTGGGAAACATAATTAATTAGTTAATTAATTAATTGCCTTCTCAGGCACCAATCACAAAGATTAGCAGCACCAAATAAACCAAGAAGAGCCAGTAACACTGAAAAGGCTCAGAAAATGAAATTGTCACTGGTACTACCCCAAAACACAGGCAAGGGTCTGCACAGTAAACCTAGAGAGGGCACGTTTCTGCTGAAGTAAAAGATTTGTTAGCCTTATGACTTTGGAAAATCTAAGTTAAAATGTCTAAGCCTCAGTTTCTCAGTCTACAAAATGAGGATGATAATACCAACCTCATGGACCTGTAGTGGGAATTGAATGAGATAATTTAAAACCCATAGTGAGAAAATAAATTTTAGGTATTTTTTGTTGGATTTGAATATTATTAATGCATCTGTTTACCCAATATGGATACCATATAAACCCATGCATTTAATCTATATTTTTTCATTTCTTTAATAATTTCTGATACTGTTTCAAAAAAGAAATCAAATAGTATCTAATATGCCAGGCCAAAAAAAATGAATCTATAATATTTTCACTGTAACTTTCAGAGCTTTTCTATATTACAGAAGTTTGAAAATTCAGGGAATTTAAAGCAGAAATAAAGTGAGCTTGTTTAAATAAGTTCATACAGAAATAGACCTACAGAATACATTCAGATTGGTCAGTTCTATTTGGAAGATTCAAGTATCAAGTATGAAGTATTCAAGTATAAAACTACTTTGTGAGCATCTAATAAAAATGGTGATGTCTACCCCTTTTTAAATTAATAGTGAATGACTGGAGGATTAATTTTTTTTTCTTTTTATCATCCAGCTTCATTCATTTGCTGAATAAATTTATTCATTTGCAGAATTTCAGTGATATATTAAAAACATGTAAAATATAACTTAATAATCACCTGAGATTTTTTAAAAATTTATTTTATGTATTCTTATTATAGTTCTCAATATCAGGTACAGGGCACCTATTGAAGGAATTTGGCTTCTGTATTCTGTACAGCTAATCTTACTGTGGTCCACTTGATGGCAGTATTACACTGGGTAAAGTCACAATCCTAGGGGATTTTTATATTTGTTTTTTTGTGTAGTAGTATAAAGTAAGCCTTTCTATTAAAACATAAATTATGAGAGGCTTATTTTCTGCTAATACGTGAGTGGTTACAATTCAGAAATGTTCTGTAGAGGAACCAAACGAACAGAGTAAAACTGTTGCATGTCAGAGAAGATGTTCTCCTGAGAAAGGAAGAAATTGAATTTTGACAGGATTTAAAATCCATGGCTCTGAAAGATTGTCAGTGTTCATCATTCTTAATAGTATTTTCACTTGTAGGAAAAGGTAACTAGGGATGAATTAAAAAACAAAACAAAACAAAACAAAAACCTATGTTTATTGGTGAAGAGTCAACTAAAAAGCTTAACATTTGAGAATCATGGCATATTTCACCATAAGAACTGACCACAAATGGCAGGATAAGATATTTCTGCTTTGGTGTCAGCTCCTTCACCAGCAATAAATAGTAAAATGGCACGTCCTGCTTCTCAACTTTTAAAAAATCATTGAAAGTAAGTCATGAATAATGATGCTTATTATAAGTAGAAAAAAATAATCAGAGATAGAAATTACCTCATTTTTTACTGTTAAAAAAGATTATCCCAACAATTAAATCAACCTTCTATAAAGTGATTCCAAAAAAAAATATGGGGTCCTTGGGAATCATCTGATTTTAAAACCTAGTCTACAGAACCTTGGTATGATACCTCAGTTCTTAGGTGGACCTTAAGTATAAGAAAAAAAAAAAAACATACTTCTTGTAAAGTGAGAACATTTTGACAACAGATGTTTTGGAAATCAGGATAAATAATACTATATGTCAAATAGTCACCTGAATATGGTAATTTTCCCCCAAACATTATATTTTTATCCAGTGAACATTTATATTACCTCAACTTGGGCTTTAGTACTTCAGATTTAAAAAAATGAAGGTACATATTCTGTGTACTCAAATATTTCTGTCTGAGTCAGGGCCCCCTCCACCACCAATAACTAGCTGTATGATTTTGGCCAGATTATTTAACCACAGTTCATCCCCTGAAATTTGAAATTATTGGTGTTACTGGATACATGGAAAGTTCTACCATAAAAGTAAATGGTACCAAACAGGTTTCAATAAATGCTAGTTATTTTTTCTTTCCTAATAATGATTTGAATAGAATTAACAGTGTCCCATACTTGAGAATTATTTGTGGACTACTGCATATAAAAATATATCCTAAATTCTAGCATAAAAAAAGATAAAATTGATATTTTACATTGATTTTTATTGTATATTTCATTGTATTTATATTCTGTAAATTATATTATTATTATTATTTTTAAAGATTTTATTTATCTATTTGACAGAGATCACAAGCAGGCAGAGAGGCAGGCGTGGGTGGGGAGGAAGCAGGCTTCCTGCTGAGCAGAGAGCCCAGTGGGATGCGGGGCTCAATCCCAGGACCCTGAGACCATGAGACCATGACCCTAGCTGAAGACAGAGACTTAGCCTACTGAGCTACCCAGGCACCCCTATGAATTATATTATTAAAATATAGGTTATTTTATGCAGACATTTATTTTGGAAGAAAAGTACATGATTTTTATAATAGTAAAAATAAAATTTTAGGAAAATGTCTGTAGTTTCAGTTAATGAATTGAGAACTGGTTAAAGGGGCATTATCCTATTATTTTTATTGTTTGGGATGCAGGTTATATGTGCTTAATCAAAAATGATAATCAACAAATATTTATTGATTACTTTACAATCCAGCTAGATCATCATAGCACTTGCTAAGAATTATAAATGATCACTTCATCCATAAGATGCTAAAAAATAGTTGGGGAGTATATTCTCTGAAATTCATGAAAAGAAAGTTAAAATTTGGTGTCAATGGCATCACGTATTCAGTTGCCAAATGAGCATGATATGGCAAGATAGGTTGTGAATTGAGAGGAGAGATAGTGTGCCTGACTACTGCTGAAAATGATTAATGGAAGAGATTATATTTTAATTTAGCCTTGAGTGGTGAGTAAGATTTGAATAGGAATAACAGAAAAGACCATCTGTGGCGAGGAAATGGTATAAGAAATCATTAGTTTACAGTGCTCAGAAAGGGGGAGTAATGCTAATAAAGCAATTTTGAATACAATTATAATGTCTAAGAATCTTTAAAAATTGTAAGCCACTGTAAAATTAGTTATCACTGTGTACTTTCAAAAAGCATCATTAAATTATGCAGAAAATTATGTACTTATTTATTTGCTAGAACCAGTTTATTGAGCACATAACATAGAGAATATGGAAATATGATGGTTTGTAGGTTAAGATTAGCCTTCAACGGTAGTTTTGTAGTAGCAAATTGTGTTTCAATCAATTCAATTGTGTAGCAGATCAATAATCTGCATTTACATAAATGAAAAAGCACCCAAGTGCACAGGATGTGTTTGTTTTGTAAAGCGTGGATCTTAGAAGTGTACATCATTCTTTTTTGGTCTTTTGATTGGTGTAGTCCATGAGTTCATTCAGTAGAAAGGAGCTCTTCCTGTCCCTGTTTTCTGTCAGTATCACTTACCTACCTAATAATGGTCAACTTAATGCATGTGAATTGCCACTCAGGCAAGAGTGTGTTCATTCAGATATAATTTACGTGCATTTTCAATGCCGTACTCAACATTAAGAGTTGATTAAGTTTGTTTACAGTGCTCTACTTTGATCATAATATTTTCATTTACTCTGAGACCGTAATCAAGAAAAACAAAATAGAATGATTTCTACTATATTAATTTACATAACTTTAACATGTTGGTATATCCATACTTCATTTTATGAAGATGACATCTTTTAAGAACATACAAATGACTATCTCAACATATTTGGAATCTAAGTTTCTCAGAATAAATCAAAGAAGTTTTCCTAAATGAAGTTTTTCTAAAACATGTAAGTCCTTCATTTTCAAAGACAGGCACTCTACTATATGTCCAGTGTTTTCTATAATAGTTGAGAACTATTTTATAACAGTTAAAATATAAAGTATTAAATTTTTTGTTTTAAATTCTGGTTTTACAGTTGTGTGATGTACCCACAGTGTCGGTTTCTTCATCCACAAAGCAAAACTGACATAAATGTGAATGTAAAAAATGTGTGTGTATACTTGTATGGATTAAATGAGATAGTAATTGTCAATACTTCTAATAGTACTTCAGGCCTCAGCAGGCAGTATGTGTAATACTCAATGGTTATTAACAACAGTAGTGAGTGATGGGGGGCCTGGGTGGCTCTGTCCTTAAGTGTCTGACTTTGGCTCAGGTCATGATTCTGGGGTCCTAGCATGGAACCCCGCATCAGGCTCCCTGCTCAAAAGGAAGCCTGCTTCTCCCTCTCCTACTCCCCATGCTTGTGTTCCCTCTCTCACTGGTGTCTCTCTCTGCCAAGTAAATAAATAAAATCTTAAAAAAAACACAACCCACCAACAATAGTGAGTTGGTTGGGTTCCATTATTCTCCATGATTTCCTTGTCCTTCATCTCTCCCCCTCTTTTTCTCTTTGCTCTTTATTATCTATCTTAAATAAATTTATACCTTTTCCTTCTATTTGCTTCTTTGGTTGTTTCTCTGGGAACTTTGGATTACCTCCAAATAGGACAAGACCGTTTATGCCTCATGATAAATTTAGAGTAAATTCTTAATCAGTATTATGGTAAGCTCAGAGGATGCCGGGGGAAACTACTCCATGGATCATTCATCTGCCTTTGATTTCAGAGCCTTTTCAGAGATATTTGTATAGTTGTATAGTGAACAGTTCATTTTGCAAGACTATATTTAACATATCTCTCCTGAACAAAACAGATTTTTTTACTCTCCACCATAATAATGTTTCCCTCTGGGGCAAAGTTTAGGCAAGCTGACTTCTTCTTCTTCTTCTTCTTCTTCTTCTTCTTTTTTTTTTTTTTTAAGATTTTATTTATTTATTTGACAGACAGAGATCTCAAGTAGGTGGGGAGGCAGGCAGAGAGAGAGAGAGAGGACTCCACTGAGCAGAGAGCCCGATGTGGGGCTCGATCCCAGGACCCTGGGATCAAGACCTGATCCAGAGGCAGAGGCTTTAACCCACTGAGTCACCCAGGTGCCCCAAGCTGACTTCTTTAAAAGATTCAGGTTCCTTGAAATCAGTGTTCTTTTCTGGAGCTATCCCCCATTGCCTGCGCAAGTATCATCTGGCTCTGTTTGTGATGCCCTCTGAGAGTTAGTGCTCACAGAACACATGCAGATGCTGATACTATGGTTGCTACTGTTGCCATGAATAATAAAGTCTTTTGTTTCTGATACAGGCATTATGTGTCTTATGTCAGCATTAATGAAACTAAATTTTGGCCAGATAATGCCAGCACATCTCAAATCTTCTACAGTTTCTGACAGGGATTGGGGAAATTGAGTGAATGAAAAACAACTCAGAATGCCAAAATGGCACACAAAAGTTACTTAACATAAACTTATCCAGTTAAAATTATATCCACAAATTAAGAAAACATTTTGTGTTTTTTAGATATCACCAAAAATGTGAAAATGATGATAAAAACGGTTTCTAAGCATCAATTGGTACATTAATTGCTTGATTTGGAGATCCCAAAGGCTATCAGTTATTGAAAATGATCACATACTACTCTCTAGTTTTTATATAGAATCTCTTTTTCAGAGTATTAGAATTGGACCACATTATTTAGAGGAGTCCCAGTTACCTTCTTTCCTGCCTTGGCTCTGTAAGGAGGTCACCCCAGCCACAGGCATCCCTCTGTTTTTGGTCCTCCATCACCTCATCTTTGACTTGCTGGGGGCTTGCATAAAGCAAAGCCCATCACTCCATGGGCTCTAGTTTGATTGAGGTGAACCACCTGTTTTCCTTTGCAATAAACACAATGTGCCATCAATAGTTTTATACAGGGAATGCCTTCTAAGTTGTGTAATTTAATTTTGTCAGTCTGTGGATTTGCAGATTTGCCCTCATAAAATTGCAAATTTGGCACACACTATCACTTAAAGAGAGTGGAATTCTAGTATTTATTAGTTCTCAGTTAATATTCCACTGACTGTTGCCCCAATGTACAAGTATTGATTCATTAATCCCTGTGGTAATTCTGTTATCCTTGTTTTACATATGAGACAACAGAGGCAGTAAGAATCTACATAGCTTGCCCCAAATTGCACAGCTAATTTATGGCAAAGCTGGGACTCAATATGAGTAAAGGCATGTAAAGTTGAAATGGCCTTAGTCCTTGTTAAAGTTTAGATTGACAAATTTTAGATTACTTCTCTCCTTGTCAGTTTCTGATCAAGCATTGCCACCATACTTTGTAATCATTTGATTTTATTATCTCTCTCACTAGACAGTAAGCACCCTGAGAGTGGGAATATCTTTTATTTTTATATTAAGTTGTGTGTGTTTCATTTTTGCATTGCAAGTTCTGAAGGGATATTCATCTACTTTTTGGCACATAATAGGTGCTCCAGAAATTCTTATTAGTATCACCTAAGTTTCTAAGGTTTACCAGATTTTTATGGGGTTTCTTCTTGCTTTACTTTTCCTGACCAGCAGTGCTCATGTGTTTCAGAGTTTTTTTTTTTTTAAGATTTTATTTATTTATTTGACAGAGAGATCACAAGTAGACAGAGAAGCAGGCAGAGAGAGAGAGAGAGGGAAGCAGGCTCCCTGCTGAGCAGAGAGCCCGATGCGGGACTCGATCCCAGGACCCTGAGATCATGACCTGAGCCGAAGGCAGCGGCTTAACCCACTGAGCCACCCAGGCGCCCGTGTTTCAGAGTTTTATTCAAAAAAATAAAACAAGACAAAAAACTGCTTACTCAAATGCTTAGCTTACCTATTGTGATTTGGCAGATACAACTTTTTAAGTGAGGGGAAAAAAGTCAAGGTTATTTAGTACAAGGTTCAAAAAATTATTATATTTTTTGGGGCGCCTGAGTGGCTCAGTGGGTTAGGCCGCTGCCTTCGGCTCAGGTCATGATCCCAGGTCCTGGGTTTGAGCCCCACGTTGGGCTTTCTGCTCGGCAGGGAGCCTGCTTCCTCCTCTCTCTCTGCCAGCGTCTCTGCTTACTTGTGATTTCTCTCTGTCAAATAAATAAATAAAATCTTAAAAAAAATTATTATATTTTTATATAATCTCCAATTTTAAACTTAAATTATATTATGATTTTATTTTTTGGTAATTATCTCTAGTCCGTTTTCCCAACCAATGTTGTTATACTAGAGGTTTTCTGTGGGGGTCTAATTTTGACAGCTAGAATGTGGAAGACTTCTCTTTTAAAAACATGTTTTATTCTACAATAAGATAGGGTAATTTTTTTAATATAAAATAATTTCCGTGTCACATCATATTTTTACTGTTATGGTATCATTTGGAAAAACTGTCTAGGGATACAGTTCGGTTTGTTACTTTTTCAAAATTAGTATTTGTTACTTTAAAGTTTGCTCTTTGTAAATTTGTTTCCATGTTGGCAAGCAAATGAAAGAACAAATACAGAAAATGATCATCCTTTAGTAAACTGGGTTAATAAAAGTCTTCCTTTTTTCTCTTATGGGAGACAAGACCTTTATAATCAAATTAAAAATAATCTCTCTGTGACACTTACATTTTTACCTTTTTAAAAAAGATTTTATTTATTTGAGAGAGAGCAAGAGAGAGATAGAGCAAACATGGGGGAGTGGCAGAGGGAGAGGGAGAAGCAAGCTCTCAGCTGAGCAGAGAGCCAGACACCTGGCTTGATCCCAGAACCCTGGGATCAGACCTGAGCTGAAGGCAGATGCTTAACCTACTGAGCCATCCAGGCCCACCCATTTTTACCTTTTAAGAGATGATAAAATTGATTCCTGGGGATAGAAGCGGGTTACGGAGAGTAGCAGATGTAAGTAAGCCTTTTGAAATTATCTGGATTTTCTTCTAAATTCAGGTTATCCTGTATCTCCCTCTATTCACATTTTTCGCATAAACCCCAGTCATCTTTATTACTAAGGATGAAGTTTACTATCTTTAGTGAGAGATTTGAAGATGGTATGAAATGAAAGGTTGAGAACCACTAAAATAGATGGTGTTTTGGTATTGGAAGACAGAAGAGAATTGCAGTTTGCGAAACTTGTCGTATGACTTCTTGGTGAAAATACAAGCTATGGAGTAAAATTTAAAGGCAAGTTTTTACCAAAAATTGGCTCAAACTTTATACAGAGATTATAAAGTAAAGATCATTAAAATAGTTTTATATTTAAGCAATATTTTATGTTTAAAATGACCTTAAAAAAGCTATTCTACGTAAACTGCACTTTTTTTTTTTCCTATCAAATAAGCCCTAACTCATGGCATGGTAGGTATTAATATTTTGTGTCTATCAGATTGATTGTTGTATAGAAAACAGTTGGTGTGAGGATGTGAATATTAAACAAAATGCATTATGGCTAAAAAGGAGATGATTTCCTACTTGAAGTTGACATTGCAGAAAAAAAAAACCTTTTTTAAAGGTCAGAATGAAAATTTGAAAATATCAAACAAAAAGGTTAAAAAAAGGGAAAAGATTAAGGTATTTACAAATACACGCATAGAAAAATATACATACAAATTTTGCTCATGAGTTCCCTTTCTCTTCATTTTCATGGGAAATAAAGCATAGAATTACATGGGTGTTAAAATAGGTTTTAAAAGGGGAAATTGGAAAGCAGACTGGAGGAAGAAGAGGGAAAGGTGAAAAGATAGAACAAGCAAAATAAGAAAAGATTGGTGTTAAAACGAGGGTGACGTTGGAACACAATTAAACATAATTAAAATAAACACTATCAACAGATGGATAGCTTTTGCCTTTTGTCCCTAAGTTTAGTTTGCTGTGGCTACATCTGAAATGTATTAGATGGGCAGGACAGGGGAAAGATTTCTCTGAAGCCTTCTGCACACCAGAGATAACCTTAAGTCTGCAGATCACAGGTGAGGCCAGTAGCCTGGCTCTAAGCAAAGGAATATATGTGTGTGTATGCATCTTACATATGTATGTATGTTTGTGTATGTACTACATATGTAAATGTGTATATATGTGCACGTATACATTTCTCACTATTTTTCTTCCATTTATCTTTCACTTCCTACTTGAGTTAATCAAGAATATACAGACTTAAGGATCGTAGTTTTAAAAATCTGATTATTTTTAATTGTGTAAATACATATTTAAATATTCCTGCTAGATAATCATAACTGATAAGTCAGTAACTGCCTGCCGTGTACAAGGGCCTTGATATCCTCAATTACTGCTGTGAGCTTATCTTTACATTAGTTCTCTTTTTAGCCTATTATTATGACAGTATGTAGATAATAGTTTCTTGAATACTATAGCATTTTTATTTAATTTTTTTCTTTAGTAGTCTTGGCTAAAAATTAAATTTCAAAGCGAAAAACCATAAAGCCCAATTTTTCTATAAAAGGCGTAATCAAAGAATGATTTAAACCTTGGTTACCAGTAAAGCTGTTCAGTATTCATAGTCATGGTAACCATAAGATTTAAAATGATGGCGGTGGTGTATCTATCATGCCATTATACTCACGGTGTTACTGTTCTACATCATTGGCCATTTCTTTTATAAAATTGAATTCTATTTCCAAATTAAAAAAAAAAAGGTACTAGGGGCACCTGGGTGGCTCAGTGGGTTAAGCCGCTGCCTTCGGCTCAGGTCATGATCCCAGGGTCCTGGGATCGAGCCCTGCATCGGGCTCTCTGCTCAGCAGGGAGCCTGCTTCCTCCTCTCTCTCTCTCTACCTGCCTCTCTGCCTGCTTGTGATCTCTCTCTGTCAAAAAAAAAAAAAAAAAAAAGGTACTTTATATTCAGGTCCCTTTATACAACTGAATATAAGGATGCCAGTATTTTAATCACTTTGGAATTGATTATTGTGCATTTTAAACAGTGCATATGAGGTAAGGTTTTAATTAGTTAGGTTTTTATTTTGCCCAGTGTGTAACAAATTTATATGATCCAGGCTATTTTCTATATTCTATATGTAAAAATTTTACTAACTACAAAAAAAAATGGATATTCTTAGAAGCCACATACAGACAACTAGGAATATTCTGTGCTAAGATGGCTGAATGGAGAGAGATCCCGGAATTCTTTAACTACACATTTGAAAAAGGTGTGTACAAGTCAGCAAGATCAAAACAAAACATTTTCTTAACATATGAGCATACAAAACTGTGTCTTTAAAATGAAGCTCTTAGGGAAGGGCAAGTAGTCATTAGGAAAAGGCAATGAAAACTCATGGACACTACATCATAACAATTACATAATGTTGATATAATTGTCAACATTAAAAAAATTGTGTGATAAAAAAGTAAATGAGAATAATGGTAATTATCTACTACTGCCAAAGCAAAAAGAGGAAGGAAAGGGACAAAGAATGGAATAAACAAATGAACTTCCAAAAATACATTCTGGAAATATGGTAAGTATTTCATTCTGGAAAATACCAGCAACAGCAATAGTAACAAATGGAAGAAAATCACACACAAGCAGTACCCATCCATTTAAGTGTAGTGAATAAGTACCCAGGCCTCATAAGCCAGACTGATGAGGTTGAATGCAAACTCCAGTGTGATCTTAGACGAATAGCTTAATATTTTTGTTTTGTACTTTTCTCATGTCTAATATGAGGATGCTAATAAAATTTTCCTCTAAGATTTTTATTTTTTTATTATTTTTTTAAGATTTTATTTATTTATTTGACAGAGATCACAAGTAGGCAGAGAGGCATCAGAGAGAGGGGGGAAGCAGGCTCCCCGCTGAGCAGAGAGCCCAATGCAGGGCTTGATCCCAGGACCCTGGGATCATCACCGAGCTGAAGGCAGAGGCTTTAACCCACTGAGCCATCCAGGCGGCCCTTCTCTAAGATTTTTGTAGGAGAATGAAACATGTTATAAAGTGCCTGGAAGATCATCAGTGCTTATTAAGTTTTAGTGAATCATATTTTGTCTTTAGAAATGCTTAAGAAAGAAAGAAATAGAAGAGAAATGCAGTGGACAAATTAATTTAAAAATAAGGCATCAAAAATAAAATAGCATATCAACAGGAAAAAAAATGGATTTTGTGGCGCTAAGAATAGAAAATGAGCAAAACAAAAACAAAAACAAGAACAAAAATACACCAGAACAAAACACCAATACCTTTGCAGGATTAATTTATTAAACATAACAAAGAATATGGAAGTTATGGCTGCAACTCAGTTGGTGACAGAGTTGAAGCTTCCAGAAAATAATCCAAGTGAACACAGAGGGAAATATCTGCCATTAAAATACTTAGAAAAGACAAACTCAGTGGACAAAAACATTTCAAAGGAACATGATGGGTTCTGTGAAGTAAAAAGTTAACAGAAATGAACAGGAAAAAAAAATCCCTCAAATACTTACTAATAAGAAAACTACTGAAATTAAAAAAAAAAACAATAGTATGGACTAAAAAGGTTACACAGTATCTCAGGAAATTTGATAGAAACTGATTAACAGATTGCCTATGAATTTTCTGAAATTCAGGAATAAAAAAAGAATTCTGTAAGTTTTTAGACATTAAGCTCACATTCCTTTCGAAGGGGAAACAGTCCTTAGACTTCTACAGAAGAATATCTAATGCTGTAAGATAATGAATTAATAGATACAAAGTTCTGAGGAACAACAAGTGTAATCTGAGAGTTTATACATACAAGTTTTCTCTCAACTAGAGGAAGTCAGAGTGTTCAGACAGATAGAAGCTCAGTTAGATGACACCTACAATCACTTATGAGAGAAACCAAAAACAAATGAAATCCTACCAGAGTATGAATGAATAAGATTTTGTTAAAAAGGGGGGTGGAGGGGCCCCTGGGTGGCTCAGTCGGTTGAGCAGCTGCCTTCAGCTCAGGTTATGATCCCAGGGTCCTGGGAACGAGCCCCTCATTGGGCTCTCTATTCAGCGGGGAGCCTGCTTCTCCTTCTCCCTCTGCTTGCTGCTTTGCCTACTTGTACTCTCTATCTCTCTGTCAAATAAATAAATAAATAAAATCTTTAAAAAAATAAAAAATAAAAAATAAAAAATAAAGAGTGGATTAGATTAAATATATATATGGTGTGTGTGTGTGTGTGTGTGTGTGTTTATAGATAAACTGTTTTTTTAAACAAAACCTATCCCTTTTTATATGATTGACAGGACTTTATCAGAAGGTGAAACAGAGGGCGAATGTTATAAGCTTGCTCAATGTAACAATAACAAGAGCAATAATAATAATAACAACAACAAATTCAAAATTATGAGTTAGGGGGAGAAACCAAAAGGGATATAAATAAACTGTTTTTTCATCTTTTGTAGTTTGAAGTCATTACATACTACTTAAATTTGATAAAATTTCAAAAATAACAACGTGAATTATGTGAATTTCTAAAGGGCCAGAAAAATTAAAAAAAAATACGTTATCAAAATTTGAAGTATGTATCTGTTATTATACCAGTGCCATAATGCTTTGACTATTGCTTTGTAACATAGTTTGAAATCAGGAAGTGTGATGACTCCAGCTTTGTTCTTCTTTCTGAAGATTGCTTTAGCTATTCAGGGTCTTTTGTTGTTCAGTGAATTTTAGGATTGATTTCTATTTCTGTGAGAAATGTCATTGGAATTTTGGTAGAGGTTGCATTGAATCTGTTGATCACTTTGGGTAGTGTGGACATTTTAGCGGTATTATTTCTTCCAGTTCATAAGCACATCTTTCCATTTATTTGTTTCTCCTTCAGATTCTTTCATTATGACTCATAGTTTTCAGTAGAGATTGTTCACCTCCTTGGTTAAATTTATTCCTAAGCATTTTTGTTTTTGATGCTATTGTAAATGGATTGTCCTTTCTTTAATTCTTCAGATAGCTTGCTGTTAATGTATAGAAATGCAACTGATTTTTGTGTGTTGATTTTGTGTCTTGGAACTTTACTGAATTCTTTTATTTGTTTTAATAGTTTTTAAGTAATGTTGTTGGAGTTTCCTGTGTATAAGATCATGTCTCAGCAAACAGAAAATTTTACTTATTTTCCAATTTCTTTTTTTTACTTCGTTACTCTAGGACTTTCAGTGCTGTTAAACAGAAATGGTGAAAATGGGCACTCTTATTTTGTTCATGATCTTATGTAAAAAGCTTTCAGCTTTTCATTGTTGAGTATAATGTTAGCTGTGGGCTTGTTACATATGGCCTTTATTATATTGAGGTGCATTTCTTAATTACATGATCATTTTAAGGAAGATGACTGAGGTAACAGTGAGCTAAACATTGCTATTTGTTTTAACTGTGTTCTATAGTCCCCTCACTTAAATATTGAATTAAAAAAAAAACCTTCATAATTTTCTCTTCAAAGACAAAGATTTAAAAGACATGAAGGTGATTATAGGTAATAATACTGTATTATAAATTTGAAATTTGCTGAGACAGTAGATTTTAAGTGTTCTTATACACACAAAAGGTAGATACGTGAGGTGATGATACATTAATTAGCTTGAGAATGGTAGTCATTGCACAGTGTAAACATATATTAAAACATCATGTTGTGTACCTTAAGTAGGTACAGTTTTTATTTTCAATTATACCTCAATAAACCTGGAAAAAAATAAAAATTTAAAAAGACCCAAGGAATTATATTTCAGTGAATAAGAAGCTACTGAAGTATTTTCCTGCATAGAAGAAAAAGTACCATTTTTACAGTGGGAGGCAAAAAAAAAAAAAAAAAAAGAAAATACCAGTTTTAAACAAAACTCTCTAGAGTTGGCAAAGTCTGTCTCCATTCTTTTAGCCTTACCTTTCTGAAAACTGATAATGTTGAAAGTCTTAGCTTTCCCTTAACCTGTAACAGGAAAATGAGTCTCTAATGTTGTAATTTCAGGCTTTTTGTGCTTATGGAGGGTTATTTTTTGAGCAAAGGAACAGTATATGTATCTCATTGGCTATCACTTGCATGGCCTTTGACGTTGTTCCAAAGCTGCCACTTTCAAACTATAAATATATGATAGATGAATTTAATTTATTAGGATGAATTGTTTTACTACATAACCATAAATTTTCCTCTTAATACCTTTGTGATAAATTTGAATAATTTGTGTGTTCATTATTATTCAGTTAGGAGAAAGAGTTGTTTTAGAATATGGAGATTTCAGTGAAGGCTCAACTTCAGAGGTGTCTTTGAAAGCCCTCAGTCTGGGATCATGGGGGAACAGAGCCATTTAAAAATGTAAGGTTATAGTAAAGTAATAGTTGGACAAACAATGTATTTTAGAATTCTTCTCTGGCTCTAGTTACTAACCCCTTATGTTACAGGAAAAAAAATGTATACATGTGTATTTGTAAATTCGTTACAATTAAAACATATTTAGTTATTTCTTTGATATTGGGAATACATAATTATGTGTTTATTTTCTTAGTAGCCTGTTTAAACTCAATATGACCATAGTGTTTTAAAAACTTGAAGGTAATCTCGTTTAATAAAACCTTTTCCAGTTTATTTGATACAAATAAAAGAAATATAACGACATCATTTAATTTTTTTGGTTAATTTTTAAACTTAATTTTAGGAATCTTACCTCACAGAATTATTTATAAAAACCTTAATCAGAGAAGCACAGGTGTTTGTGTTCTTGTTTAGTTTTTGTTTATTTTTCCAAAAAAAAAAAAAAAAAGTAATTTAAACAGTATGCAAGGAAACATGTTGGTTATTAGATTCACCTGGCATAGACATCTGCTACCACATGGACCTCTGGGTTGTCTTGGCACCTGTGCCTGGCACGGCAGGTGCCTACATCTTTCATCACATCTTCCAAGTTGATCTGTGCACATCTTCAGTTTCTGTTAAGATGTCACTCTTCCCACATAGAGGGGGGATGTTTTTAAATTAAGGTTACGGGAATAAAAAGGTGGCTTTTTAGAGCTTTGGGTCTCAGAGCCCAAAAAGTATGTTGATTGTCATTTTTTTCTGGAAAATTAACTATCAGTGGTAGGTTGTTTTCACATTGTATAACCAAAGCATCAAGAAGAGGGTAAAATGATCTTGAATTAAAAATAAAAGCATTCACATACTTCATACGCTTTTAGCTATCTACATTTCTCAGAGTAAATTTGAACATTATTCAAAATTTAATATGTTTTGTATGTCTTCTGTGGGAAATTTACTTAAAAAATCACATAGTTTGCATTTTACTTTCTAACATATTACACATTCCTTTAAGAAAGCCCATTTTAAACAATCCTTTTTAAAGGATAAAAGCTTTTCAGATTTTTTTCTTGTTTGAAAAACATTCAAAAGCTTTACCTTATGCACACAGCATTTTAATCATGGTTGCAAAGGATTCTGCAAATTTAAAGCCCCTGCTGTTTTTTTTATTGTTATTTTTATTATGTATTTCTCTTCCCTTTGAAGCATGTGAAATTGCAGGAGGTGGAATATTTAATTTTGACCATGAATTATTCAGATTTGTTTTTTAAAATTAACATTAGTTTAAATGGTTTAACATTTTCCTTTAGTGGTTCTTAGGTTTTCGAATGCATCTCATAAAGCTACATGTCTTATGGTACAAAGCTTGATGAATTAGCAGCTACAAGCTATTGCAGGAAATAAACCCAGAACTTGCCTATAAATAACTGTCTAATTTTAATCTGATTTTCTAGCATCATATAAGGTACATCTGCATATAGTTTTATAGGATATGTGATCATCTTGTCTGTATTTTGGGGAGATGGTAGGAGCAAATGAATTCAATTAATCTCCTTAAAGCATCCCTGCTCTAGGGACACCTGGGTGGCTCAGTTGGTTGGGCGGCTGCTTCCGGCTCAGGTCATGATCCCAGGGTCCTGGGATCGAGTCCCACATCGGGCTCCTTGCTCAGCAGGGAGCCTGCTTCTCCCTCTGCCTCTGCCTGCCACTCTGCCTGTGCTCACTCTTGCGCGCTCTCTCTCTCTCTCTGACAAATAAATAAATAAAATCTTTAAAAAAAAAAAATCCCTGCTCTAAGAAATCCTTTACTCTACCAGAAATTAATCCCTATATGATCTTTTTTAATCACAAAATTGTGAAGTATAGATAATATGCCCTTCAGTAATTAACCCTTTAAATTTTATATTTCTCCATTATCTTAATATCAATAATTGAATATGTAAATAACAGTTGTTTATAAATAATTGGTATGCCTTAACACAACACATGATGTTTTACATATTTTACTTACCATTAAGCAGTGAGATAATTTCATTATTCAAAATATGAATGGAGAGTTTATACATTTAAAAACAAATAATGAGTAGTAATTAACCAGAGAAGAAAATATAAAAGTTGTTCATGTAAAAGGAGCATAGCAGCAAAAATACTGTTGTCTTTATTTTCATTATTATGATTGAGAATAATTTGGAGTTACAAGAGGTCTTTTTTTAAAAGACATTTATTTCAGAGAGAGAAAGAGTGTGAGCGGGGTGGGGGTGTTGGGGGAGAGGAGCAGAGGGAGAGGGAGAAGCAGACTCCCCACTGAGCAGGGAACTTGAGGCAGGGTTTGACCCCAGGACCCAGGGATCTTGGCCTGAGGCAAAGGCAGACATTACCAACTGAGCTACCCAGGTACCCTACAAGGGGTCTTAAAGATCCTCTAGCTCAACCTGTTTTTGTTATGGATGAACAAGACGGAGTTCAGTTAATAGTACTACAGACTGAAACCAGTGTTAGGATCAGCGTTATATGACAAGTCAAATGATATTAAGAATTTTTTTTTTTGCTGGTAATAATTTGGTGAGAACCATGTGAAAAACCATTCTTAGATGATTACTTCTGTTAATTTACTGTAAACTAATGTGGATGACCTAGGAAAAAATGAACATGACTGGAATTAATTTAGAACACTAATGAATGAACTATTTGCCCTAAAGCATGTATCTAAAAAAACAAAACACAAAAATAAAGTGCAGAAATCAGTCTAAGAATGCTTTGACATACAAAGCCATACATATTGGTCTCTGAAAGCTGACATCTTGTACAACTATTAGTCAGTCATTCTTGAACTCTTTGAATATACCTGCCCTCTTTAATTGCCATTTGTTTTCTTGGGGTACAGAGGACTAGAGGACCTAGTTTCTGCCATCAGGGAGCTAAAAGTCTTCCTGAGAAAAAGGATGCTTAAATCTAAAATAAAAACTCAAAACCTGAGGCTTATATGACCACATAATTCTCTGTCCTAGTCAATGTAATTTGTTCAATAAAAATTTGAAAATGGTGTAACTTGCTTTGAATGGAGCAATAAGAAAAAGTTTAAAATTTGAGTAGCAATGAAATAGTGGATAATGGGAGAAGAAAGCTTTCTTGTGAGAAGGATGATATGAGTGGGGATACAGAAGGGAAATGTCTAAGTGATAATAGAGCATGTCGTGATATGTTTAATAGGTCATTAATAAAAAGCTATTTCAAGATTTTATTTTATGGCATTGTGAATATTCTGTTAATAGTTTCAGGATTAATTCTTCATATTTTAAAAAGATATCACAGTTTTTAAAAAAGATTTTATTTATTTACATGAGAGAGAGAATGAGAGAAAGCATGAGAGAGGAGAAGGTTGGAGGGAGAAGCAGACTCCCCACAGAGCTGGGAGCCCAATGCAGGACTCAATCCCAGGACTCCAGGACCATGACCTGAGCTGAAGGCAGTGGCTTAACCAACTGAGCCACCCAGGCACCCGATATTACAGTTTTTTTGAATTAAGAAGTGATATGATGAATCATGTTTAAAATGCATTAATCTGATAATAGTATGTGGAGCTCACTAAAGAAATGGAAGAATACTTCCTATCTGTATGAATTTGACTACCCTAAATACCTCATATGAGTGCAGTCATACAGTATTTGTCTTTTTGTGACTGGGTGATTTCACTTGGCATAATGTCTTCAAGGTTCTTTTATGTGTCAGAATTTCCTTATCTTTAAGACTGAATAATATTTCATTATATATATACACACACAAATGTGTGTGTGTGTGTGTGTGTGTGTGTGTGTGTATGTATACACCCCCCCCCCACAACTTTTTGTTTATCCATTCATCTGGGAGTGGACACTGAGTTGTTTCTAACTTTGGCTTTTGAGAATAGTGTTGTTGTGAACATAGTCTAGGGAGAGAGGGGTAAATGAGGAGTTGTTCAATGCAACAGGGTTTTGGTTTTGCAAGATGGAAAGGGTTTTGCAAATGGATGATGGTGATGACTGTGTAACAGTGTGAATGTACACTGCTGGACTAAACACTTAAAAATGGCTAAGATGGTAAATTTTATGCTCTGTGGATTTTGCCACAATTACAATTAAATCAAACATATAAATAAATTTGAAAAAGTCAACCAAAAAAGAAGTAAAAGAATAGAGCAAATACCAAACTATTACATTAGCTAAGACATGAGATAATAAGGACCCAATCTTTATTAAAATACACACTATTCATTCACCTATTTTTTTAATACATAATGTGTTGAAAATCTACTGATTTTTAAGTAGTATACCAGACCAAACAGTACTCACTGGTGTAGTGTGTATGTGTTATGGGTGGTGTATGGTGAACATTATCAGATAATGCTGTAAATTCTATGATAGAGTTATGTTTAGGCATAAAGACTCATAACTCACTGTCATTAGGAAGGATTTTCCAGAAATGGTGCTTGAAGGACAAAAAAAATCACCCCGGTTGACAGAAATATTGGAAGCAGCAGGATTGGTATGTACAAAATACAGTATTGGAGAGTAGTGCACATTGGGAAAACTACATGTGGTACAATGTGGTTGGAATAAAGTCCATAGTCAGTGAAATTGTAAGTCATGACGTTGGAAACAGGTGTATTCCTTAAGAAGTATAATCAGCCAAGATACTGCTCCACACAGTATTCTGTCAGAAATATAACTCTTATTTTTCTTTTTAATTAGGTCATTTATTTTGTGATTAATGGTTTTAAGAAATGTAATCAGGTCTGTATTGAAAAAAATGTGAAATAACAGTACAAATGAAGTGTGTTTTACTGAGAACATTCATTCTAGCACTTTAATGGAAGATAATTCTCCATGGGTCTGTAGTATTTTTCCATATCCTGTGAGCAAAGGTACTGTCTTTGTTACAGACTACATTTTCAAGAATATTTGTATAGAGAATGGCCTTAGGAGAGACAGTGTCTCCCTTTGGAACTAAGGGAAGGTGTGGTTACTACCCATTGTGAAATATTTGAGTTTTTAAGTTTTACGCTTCTCTCCTATAATGCAACCCACTGCATGTACAGATGTCACCTGTCTCCCTTTGCATTTCCCTGTGGGAATTTAGGCTCAGAAATGGCATTAGAAAATGCTCATACTCTACACTTGGCTATAGCTGTGAGTGATAAAGTCCTTTGTTTCTTACCCAGGAGTCTTATGGCTTCTTTCAGCATCCATGAAACTGTGCCTGGGAATTTGTCAGCTTCTAAGTAAGGTAAAGTCTTAGACTCTTCATAGTTTTTGACAGTTTTGGTGATGAGGCTAAGATGCTGACAGATATTTTATTTCTGAAAAAGGACGGATATGGGTTGATTAACAGGATTTGAGGAAAGTCTACAGGAATTGGTAGCAAACCTGTTGACCAGAGTATATGGTCAACCAGGAAATAAGTGGTTCTTGACTTCATTGCCTTTTAAAAGAAGGTATTGAAATGGTGGTCGCAGATAGAATACTAGGAAGTAGATGTAAAGAGATCTTCTTGACAGTGCGGGATTGGTTGCAGGCCTTCCTCTTTACAGGGAGAGAAGGAGGATTTCCTAGCCATTCTGGTTGTCAGGCTAAAACAACTAGAACCAGGATTTTTGCTGGATGGACAGGATTCCACCCCCTTTGAGAAAACAGTTACAGAATCTTGCGCACACACACACACACTGAAGGTGAAGGTAGGAGAATTTGTGACTGCTATAGACAGACTAGGAAAATCATAACAACACTGGCTAGTTTACTTCAGAAATGAGGGCCCTGGGAATATAATACTTATTACAGAATAATGACAACACTTGGTTGTTTTATGGCCCAATCCCTCTTGCAGTCTACGAACCTTAAATATATGCAGACGTGACAGTAGAAGCTCTCAGAGTAATTTTTTTAGTGGGTTCTAGAGGCTATAAGGAGCTTTGACTTGGTGAAATTTCTGAGATAGACTCCCATGGTAAACTATAGATGATGTATTGACTAGTATTCAGGCTCATACTGCCATGGATTGGATTTATAATGCTGATGAAGGTGACCCACTGGAGAAGGAGACACTAACCCCCAAAATTTTAGATAAATTCTTGCTCTCATTTCTGCTACCCAAGATAACTCCCCTAGCCCTTATGAGGAAACCAGGTGAGAACTTAAGAGATGTTATGGCAGTGGGGCAGTAAGTGATATGGATTAATGTGGACTCCGTAGAAAATTTGCTGCTGTTAAGAGCCAAGCCCAAGGCAACCGAAGAAAGTGCCATGTTGGAGGCATTGTCAATTTGTGCTCCCCATTTGGGAAAGAGTAAAAATTGTTAAAAACCCTTATGTTCCCTAGAGCACCATATATGGCCCTGATACTATATTATTGGTATAGAAGCCAGGAATTAACTTGCCTCCCTTTTTGAAACACATGCATTATTGGGGTGGTCATAATTGACCTTCAAGTATTTAAGGAAATACTACCAATAGATCATATAGCTATCAGATTCTGTAGAGATCTCTCCAAAACTAGGTTGTCTGTGGTACTGGTGGGTTTTCACAGAGGAATAAGTGGCTCATTATTAATGTGCATTCAGTGTGTAGTTATCCCGACAATGGGAATCACCAGTTCAAAAAAAAATGGTACATTATTTCTCCCTGCCTTTAGTTGCAGTGATCAACAATATGACTTTGGCCCTTGAAGGCATTCACATTCAGGTTAGCCTCAACTTGCTGACCAGGGTCATCATGGGTAATAGATTTGCTCTAGACTTTCTCCTTGTCTGCCAAGGCTGAGTCTGTGCAATGTTTAATACTTCTTGCTTTACCTGGGTTAATGTCTTGGATCGAGTGGAAAGGTCAATACAGAAAGCCACTTGTTTTTGTAAAGTCAGTCCCTTAATGACTTACAGGATTTGTTCAGCCATCTGGATCTGGGACCCAGGGGAAGACTTGGTTGAGTTCAAGTCAGCGTTATGTTGTTGTCCAGAGTCTTGTTGTTAGCCTAGTTAAATGCTCTATAGGATGAATTGGATGGATTGGATTCCAGCCTTTGCCACTCAGATTAATTAGAGCAGCCAAAAGGGTGTTAACATGATGGGGAAATTCTTCAAAAGTTAAGATGCTCTAGAAAAGAGTTGGGTATTGTTAAACAAAAAAACCCCACTTTATTCTCTGTGTATCTCTCATACTTTGGTACCTCCTATAAGCAGAAGCACTCACTGCCTTTATGCCAGAATATTTTTCAAGAATGTTTAATTGTGGACAGACTTGGAAGATACAGTGCCTTATTCTAAAACAAATGCCAGGTAAACTTAGGCCCATTATGAAAGATTTGCATATTACTGGCACCCCGCCAACCAGTTTCATCTTCTGTAATATAGCCAAGTTCATGTACACATATCCCATGGATCTCTTTGTGTTGACTTGTGGGAATTGGTACTTAGGAAGTTGTCACACACATACAAAATGCTGATCCTAGCTATTGTTATTGGTGTGGGTAATAAAGTTCTTTGTGCCTGACTCAAAGTCTGTGTCGTCTTTTAGCAAACATAAAATTGTGGTAGGCTAAAGGATAGCTTGCAGATGGGGTAAAAAGACACTCATACACACTTCTTCATAGACATGTTATATTTGAAGTGATAAAATAATATTAATGTGTTGTTGAAGCTAATTTTCAGAGAGTGGATTATATTCCACCAACATTTATGACTAGGTAGTAAAATCTCACTTGTACTGAAATTTAGTTCCATAAAATGCTTTTGCTATCCAAAATCTGAATATGTGCCAAACTATCAGTTAATACTATACAGCACTGGTATAAGTAGGTGAAAGTGCTAGATAAATTATATGTAATCTGGGTGGCAGAATCCTGAATCATTCTAATAACAAATGGATTGTATCAACAACATATAAATAGAAAAGAGCCATGGTCTCCAAGGAAAATACCAGTAACACATTGAAAGCTGTCAATTTGTTGGAAAAAATAACATCTGAGAGATGAGATTAAACCAAATAATTAGAAAATACATAAGAAATAAGTATTTGCTAGAAATTTAATGCTTGGACTTAGCTTAAACATTTTGTGAATATCCTGTTCTACTTAGGTGTAGGAAACCCAGTGGAACTCAGTGTAACATTTCCTTAGAGATGATAGTAACTGAGATGAGTGTTTTTACTGATCAGGTAAATATGATTTGAAATAAACAATAATTAGGTAAGTTAACTGTGGATGGAGAATTTCCAAAGAAAACATTTGTAATTTTTTAAAACTCTAAATTTTTCAAATAGGGTAAATAATAGAAATAACATCATTTTCTTTTTTCTGTCACACTTTTTTGCTTCATCTCTAAATTCTCCCTGCCATTTAGCTCTTACTTCTTCCCTATCAATAAATTATATTATTACATTATATATAATATATACATATACTGTAATTATGTTATTCCTTCATTAATTCATTTGGCAGGTATTTAATAAACGTCTATCATTCATTGAGCAACACTGTTCAGGTATTTATGATGTTACTTAGAATTTAATAATTTCATGTTTCTAGAAAATCCTAGGTCTGAGCTGAACTGACCTCTTCCTAACAATAGACAGTGTTTGTGAATGGGCCAGTTAATTTTAGGTCTGGCAGAACTAAAACATACACTTGATTTGGTAGCTAGAATTAATAAGTAATATTTGCAAAACATTGTACCATATTCTTTTAGAACTTTATCCTAACAACCAGTGTGAGCTACTTAAGCAGGACTGATTGTTTTCATTTTACAAAGAAACTAAGTCTTTAAGAGGAAGTCATCTAAAGCTAGGCTGCACAGTCAGAATTAGTTTCATTTACAAAAATGTGTGTCCTCTCACGATACTTGATGTACTTTTGGCAGATGACAGAGTGGGTTAAAATAATTGTAATTGCAATATGGGATTGTTCCTTATATATCAAATTGCTTTTGAAAATAAAAGTTAAGACTGGGTCTGGGTAAAACATCATTGAGGACATGAGCTCATTTAATTCTCACCTCTTCCATATACTGAATATGCTTAAGATAATGTACCTTGATTCTACAGCTTAGAATTGCAAGGCAGATTAATATTTTAGTATGGTAAATTTGGACTTGCTTTCAGACATAGTTGTCTAAGTTATCTTAGTTATTGTTATTACCAAAATAGCACATCATAAATTTGCAGAACACATTTGATTGTAATGCAATTAAGACATAAATTCTTGTGCAATGAATTTATATTCTTAAAGTCTCTCTACATGTAAGAGTAATATATAATTTAAATATATAGTAACTCATTTCTTGCCACATATCGTAGTGTTTATGGACATCATTTAAAATGTGCAAATTAAAAAAAGTTGAATCCATAAGACTTGAAACACATTATAAAATTCCCTTAGGGAACTTGTACACAAAATATATATCCAATATGAGACTTGGTGATGCCAATGATAAATAGAGACCTGCTAAAAGATAGGAACACAGGACTATTTAAAGTCTATGGTAGAGGACAATTAGGAAATCACAGGGTTAAATGGATTTAAAGGATAGGGAGCATATGAAGTAAGAGTAAACACAGAATGAGAAATTATTAGTTAGGGTAGACTGGGCTAGGTGGTGCCAAAGAAAACTCTCAATTGCTTAAATACAATACAAATTTGATCCTTGCTTGCACAAAATCCACTGTGGGTCTGGCAACTCACCAGGGCAGCTTTCCTTCATGTTACGACTCAGAAGCTTTCTTCTTTTTGTATTGCCATCTTAACGTATGAATTTCTGGATTATCTGGGAAGGGAGAGAGAATGTTAAAGGTTTATATGAGATGGTTTTATGGTCAAAACCTAGTCACATGGCTCTAAGATCACTCCAAGGGACTCTAATATGTAGGTTAATGTCCATCTATAAGAAAAAGTTAAAAATCTGGAGTTATGAAACAAAAAAAGAATTTTTCCTCAATGTGAGATTACCATGTAAAGCACACTGAGGAATTTATCAAGTCTCTTGGGCATCAGGGACTGAACTGTTTTCCCACATGATTAGTGGTCATGAAGTAGATAAAATGCTTTGACTATTAGGGAAGAGGAAAATAGTGTATCAGAGGAGCCATTTGCTTGATATGATGAGGAGGACTGATGATAATAGAGTTAAGATGGTGTGATGGAAACCTTTGAAATAAAGAAATGGCAGTTTAACTTTCTATGGAAATTGGGGTATATATCACATGGTTAAGAATGAGAGAGATTCTCAGAATTATATTAAAGCACCAGTCGTTGTGATAAGCATTCTGAACGTCTCAGAAAGTCGTTTAAAAAAAAAAGAAATATTTCATGGGGTGAATGGATAATGAAGGTGAAGTGAGAAAATGATGAAAATGGATTCTTCTTATAAAAATACATGTAAATTAAATAAATCTTCTGGCACTAATTTTGATAAATTTTAAACAGTAATACTGCGTTACATATAATTATATTAAGTCAGTAGTGATCTTTATGTTCAAGACATTTGATATATTATTTATTATTTGTGTCTTCACCTAGAGTAATATTAATTTTTGAATGCTTGCTTTTTTATTATATGTAGAAAGATGACACCTTTAACCTCAATTGTAATTTTCTTGCCTCTCAGAGTTCCTTTATATTCTTTGATTTTCATAATTTTTCAAATTCATTATTCTACTGTTTTATTTTTATAATTGCTTTAGAAATGTGTTCTGGTATTTTCTGAAAATATTTCAACTAGTTCTAAGTTTTTTTTTTTAAGATTTTTTATTTATTTAAAAAAAAAGATTTTTTATTTATTTATTAGAGAGAGCGAGCGAGCAAAGGGAGAGGGAGAAACGAGCTCCCCGCTGAGCAGGGAGCCCGATGTGGGACTCCATCCCAGGACCCTGGGATCATGACCTGAACCAAAGGTTGACGCTTAGCTGACTAAGCCACCCAGGTGCCCTTCTTCTAAGTTTCTGTTACCTGGATCTAGCCATAAGAGAAGTTGTCATTGTCCCTATCTTTAAGGCTTTTAGTTGACAACCATTTTCAATCTCCATTTCCTAGGTGAGAAGTAGTTTTGTTTATGATGGCGTGACCTTCTTAGAGACACGTATTTATTAAAGAGCCAATTCATTCAAGAAGTGTGAGGTATTGTGCACTCTCTCCATGCTCTCCAAAAGTTTAAAGTCCAGTAGGCACAAGAAATAATTCAGGAACTGATTGTGATGCAGTAAAAAGTGATAAAATAGTAGTAAGCCTAAATAATGTGAAAACACAAAGGAAGATGATTAGCCCAGCCTGGACAGTTGGATGTTGGTGGCAGCCAGGACTGTTGGACAGTCCAGGGCCAAAGTCTTCAAAGAATGCAGCAGGAACAGAGGAACTAATAATGATAAAACAATACCTCCTGTGGTCAAGGATTATTACATGAGGGCACAGTAGCTGTAGCAGGAATGCAAATCTGGGAAACCAGTCTTATCCAGCCACAACTATACACCCATGTGATAATTAGTATTTGGGATAATTAGCACAGAAGGGAACAATCAGGTAGGATTTTTAACATTCTGAATTATTTTGGGTTATCATTTTAAGATACGAAATGTATTTTATTTCATTATTCTTCAAGATTTTCCTCAAATTTATGAAGCACATTTACAAAGTCTGAGTCTTTTAGAAACAATGGTGCATTTTAGAGGAAAATGATAAAAACAATAGCCTCATAAAAATAAAAATCCTGATTTCATCTTTATTTGCTTTATATATATGTGTATATTATATATAAATTGCAAATAATATGTAACTGTATCAAGTTTTTGTTTGCTTTTTAATACTTGCACACCAAGAAATATCATTGTGTACAGGGAATTAATACTGATTATTTTATTTCACAAATTTTATTTTAAATATAAAAATAAAATAAATAATAAAATAATTAATTTTTAAAAATTATTTTATTTCACAAATGTGATGATACTGTTTCTATGAAGCAAAAAAAGAAAGAAGAGGAAAATGTCCTTAATGCATTTTGGGGTGATGATCATAAAAATAAATCTTAGGGGGGCGCCTGGGTGGCTCAGTGGGTTAAGCCTCTGCCTTTGGCTCGGGTCATGGTCTCAGGGTCCTGGGATCGAGCCCCGCATGGGGCTCTCTGCTCAGCAGAGAGCCTGCTTCCCTTCCTCTCTCTCTCTGCCTGCCTCTCTGCCTACTTGTGATCTCTGTCAAATAACTAAATAAAATCTTTTAAAAAAAAAATCTTAGTCTGTAATTATAAGAATGAAAGAAAAATGAGTTTCCAGAGCTAAAAAAAGGTTTATAGTAATATTGCAAAACAACTATAATTACATTTTATAAATATTTGTTTAACTGCTGTTTCTCCAAACCTACATTTTTTCTTTAATATTCACTATTTATATATCCTTAGTCATTATACTATAAATTCCGTTGATTTATACATTAATAAGTTGAATTGATTGGTTTGCATTGATGGGTTTTAGGTATTGAACTAGATTTCTGTTAATTAGGCAGTTCTTCATTAGATTTCTTAATAGTAGTTGTATGTAGTAAAAACTGATGTCAATAGTTGGACAGGATAAAATATTCCAATTTTGTCTTTAACTTTACAAGTGATTTAGATAAAATAAAAATATTTATCTAAATTTTATATTGATCTAAGGAGAGGGGTAAATTCATTTGAAAATCTTATAAACTAAGTTAGCAAACATGTCAGACTAAAGAAATGAATCAATTCTATTTTGGTGTGACTCTCATCTAGGACAGTTTTCTCAGATTTGCATCCTAATGATATTTTCTTGTCTTCATTTTATATGCAACTAATATTGACATGTATATGATATTTATGAATATGTTTATGAGTACACATATTTTTATTATAGAGTATATGTCAATATTGTGTGTTTTAAACTAATCCTTCCAAGAGGAAATAGGACTATCTACCTTTATAGATCATTATAGATATTTAAGAACTGAAGACATTGCTTTGATGATAAAGCACTCTAAACTAGTTATGACCATACACTAATGTTGGTGAAATGTTTGTTTGTCTTTCTCTTGGATGATGTAACACTATTTTTATTTTAGTCCTTGAAATACAATCCTTTTCCTTTATATAAAGCAATATAAATTCAGTCTTTCAAATAAATAGGAAGTTCTAATTTTGTGAGGGAAAAAAAGATACTCTGCAATTGCTTCTGGTATGCTACTTCTGCTTGTGTTTCTTTGTACTTTAATACAAAGTATATTAATATGAAAATACTTCAGTAAATGGGATTATTTTGCTTTCCAACTAGTTCCAATATGATACTTTTTACAAATGAAATACAAAGATTATATAGCTATGGATTTCTCATCAAGTCAAATAATTCTCTAATTTATATCTTACACTGTTCTAGTCAACAAACTCAAAATTCAGGACTGTGTGTTATTTGTCTAGAACCTGACATATAGAAGGTTCTGAATAAATATTAATTGATTAAATTAAATTATTAATGTATGTACTAAGTGCTGTAGGAGCTATAAAGGGAGAACAGTACACCATCTTTACTTTCAAAATGATATAAGTAATAATATTGTAAGCTATATTGAAAAAATTAATGTTAGTAATTTTTTAAATTTTTATTTAAATTCCAGTTAGATAACATACAGTGTAATATTAGTTTCAGGTGTATAAAATAGTTATTCAGCACTTCTGTACAACACCTGGTGTTTTCCACAAGTACACTCCTTAATCCCCATCCTAATATTAGTTATTTTTTTAGCTAACAGAAATTAATGAAGATGAGGGAATCTTTATAAAGGGAATGGAACGTTGATCCGACCTTGGTGGAAATGTAAACAAAAAGGGCATTTGGTTCAATTCGTAACTGTGAAAAAGAAAGAAAATGTCAAGCAAAATTTGAAAGGTCAGAGTTTTTTTTTTTTTTAACATGTTCAAACAGCATAGTGAAGGATTATTTGTATGGGAAAGGAATTACAGATAGAGAAGGTAGATTATCAGGGATGATTTGTTCTGATTTTAAGGGAAAGTGAATTGCGGCCCAAAGAGATTAGCTAAACTGTTTGAGAGTCCATAGAAGTTAGAAAAAAATGGGAGCATAATTTTTTGGGAAGTTTCAAGGAAAACAGTCTAGACCTCTTTTTGCTCACTTACGTCCAAACATCTAGTGTGTCCAGACATCTAGTAAAATGCTAGTAGCCTTAAACAAACAGTTAGTTCTTGATATTTGAGAGGAATTCCTTTAAGCTACCAAGACACCACACACACACACACACACACACACACACACACACACACTCTCTCTCTCTCTCTCTCTCTCTCTCTCTCTCTTTCTCTGAGTTACTCACATCACTCGAAGAGAAGCGTAGTGGAGAAACTTATTCTTCAGGAAAGCATGTTTAAATCTTGGTTCTGCAACCTAAGTGTCATGGTCTCAGGCAAATCATTTAATTCCTCTAATGCTCAGGCTTTTCATCTGTAAAACAATGCATGCCTTTTTGCCTGTTAAGACCCATTAGAAAATATTTTCTCACAATGAATTCTTGGCAGAATAGTCAGGATGATTTTCCTAAAATGTATATTTAAGCGTGTCACTCTCCAATGATGTCTAAATTCCTTCCTTGCCTGAAAGGTATTAACAAATGACCCAGAATGCCTTGCTTCCTAATCTGTTGTGTTCCCTGCTCCCCCCACCCCTCTTCTGAGCTCAAACCATTCAAGCCTTCTCTGCCTCGCATACCAGGTCACACCCACTTTAGATGACTTATATATATTGTTTCTTCTGTTGGGAATGCTTTTCCTTCTGAATTTTCATATGGCTGCCTATTATTCATGACTCAGCCCTAATGACACCTTTAGAAAGGCCTTCCCTGCCCACCTCATGTACAGTAGCTGTGAAAATTATATTAATCTTTTTAAAAAATAGCATTTTATCAGTAGCTGAAATTATCTTAATATTTGTATATTTATTATCTAGGTTAGGAAATTTTCTCTCTTATTGTTCAGGATTTAGTACATTTGGTAAGCCTTCAATAAATATTGTTGAATAAGGGAATAAATTAATTTTTATTACCAGAATTATGAGTCCAAAATGGAAAATTTGGGAGCAAGTAGAAGAAAATAACCGATAAGTCTTTAACTCACACAATATGTACAGTATTTCAGTATATATTATATTTGTGAGTTACTAGTTTATTTAATATTAAAATGTAAACATAGATTAAAAAAAAAAAAACCCTCACAATGATACTTTCCCACCTACAGATATGGCTCTAGAATCTAAGAAAAAATTATATGACATATTTCCTTTTCGTCTTTAAGATTAACAGTTTAAGACTAAATTAGATCACTAGCCATGTTCTATGGAAACATCGCATATGTGCAGTGAAGAATTGAGCCTTGCCCAAAAAGAAGTCTGGCCTTTGCCCTCAGCTTGCAAGAGGTACCTGTATCATACCTCATAGCATTGTCTTCTGTTTAGAGTGGGGA
This sequence comes from Enhydra lutris kenyoni, assembly GCF_002288905.1. Lineage (NCBI taxonomy): Eukaryota > Metazoa > Chordata > Mammalia > Carnivora > Mustelidae > Enhydra > Enhydra lutris. The sequence goes on along the minus strand of NW_019154087.1, from coordinate 38,494,139 downwards.
GCTGGCCGCATTGGATCTTAAATGGGTATGGATATACCTGGCAATTTTAGGGTGAAGCTGGCTATGCTAGAAAGACTTATCATATGATTTAAGGTAGAAACTTGATGTCATTAGATAATCAGATAATCTGGAGGATAGTTCAACCATGTACTCAATCAGTTAATCACCTATGTAGTGAAGTCCCATTAGAAATTATGGACACCGAAGCTCATGTGAGCTTCCCTTGTTGTCAGTACTCCCTGTGTATTGTCACATGTCAACACTAGGAGAGTAATGCTTCATGTGCACAAGGGAAGCTTTGCATTTGGAACCCTTCCAGACTCTATGCACCTCTTCCTTTGACTGAATTTTGAACTGTACTCTTTCCCTATAATAAATCCTAACTGTGAAGATAGCTTTCAGTGAATTCTGTGAGTCTTTCCAGTGAATTATTGTACTCAAGGGTGTTTGGGAAACATTACAAACTTTCTGTTGTTATCAGAAGTAAGACCAGTTTTGGGGACTGTGCCCACAGACTTTGCAGTTTGACTAACTCTGCATAGTTTACAGACGTGGGAAAGAACCTCATAATTGTCTTGTAAATTTTAATACTTTAGATTTGTATGGAATTACAGAGAATAACTGCTCTAATAATTCATTTCATGGGAAAGGCATCAGGGAGGTTTTGATTTGCTTCAGATCGCAGAGCTGTTTTGGTGGCCGGGTCAGTGTTGGAAATCAGGTTTATGGAACCAGTCTTTTGCATCTCCCACTGTCCTGTGTTACTTAACACAAGTTTGACACAGTAAGTATCACTGGATATATTTGATTCCTATTTATAAATACAATTATGATTATTATGAATCAGTAAAATATTTGCCAACTTCATAGTTTCTTATATAGATATATAAAGATAAACCTAGAATAAAACCTAAAGCTTAATTACAGAAAAAACTATGCCAAAAATTACCCATTTTTCACTAGAACAGCTGTCTTCATTTTGTTCTATGGCGAGTGGTTTAACAAGCCTACATGTTGGGTTTTCTTTGACAGATTCTAATTCCGCATATGGCATAATAGAGTGGTGGGAATCTCATACAATTTTCAGAACTATGTGCACTAGTAATGGTGAAAAATAAGCATTTCCCGTAAAGCTAAAATGACAGCTTAAACACACACACACACACACACACACACACACACACACACACTCCTCCCTTAGAAATTCTAAGACTACTAAACTAGTGTAGGCCTAGTAATTCAGAGTCCTTAAACATTCCTCTGTATTATACATGAATACTTTTTCTGGATAATGTATTTTCCTTAAAACATCTAATAGTTTAAAAACATGGTGTCCTAAAAAGGACACAGTTATTTTTCATCAAAATAGTTTGGCAATAATACTTTATATTAATTGAAACATTAATACAATATGATAAGTAAGATATTATTAAGTAAAGGAGTCATTATTTTGTGTTCACTGTAGTGATTCAACACTAAAGATTTTGAGAGTACAAGCACTCTCTGCTCAGAGGTAGCACAAAGAATGAGGCAGTCACAGACGTTTTTCTCTAGCAAGAAGTACAATGAGTAGTCCATATGATTTCCTAGGCAAATGCATTCTGCTTAGTGTGGGTGCAGTTGGTGGTCTTACGGTTCATGAGAACCAGTGCATATTGCACATAAAGGGAGAAAATTTAAAGAAAGGTTTTTAAACTTTCTTATCATTAAATTTTCCTATCAAGAAACATTTTTTAGCACTATTGTAAGTAGTGTAAAAAATGTCTGTGATTTTATAAAGTATAATATGTTATCTTATATATGCTCTTTTGGCATTTGAGTCAAGGGGATATACCAGTGCAATGAAAGAAATGCAAATGGCATTTTCAGAAACCAATGGATATGTTTGGTTGTTACAATTGGTAGGAAGCAATTTTGGAGAGGTAGATGGAGAGCATATTTTAGGATTTTTGAATGACAATAATTACTATTTATTCTGTAGAAACGTACTATTGATAGCTTTTTGTGTGTTAGGTAGTGAGGGAATATATACAAATTGATACTTTCATAAGAATAATCTTAGAGAAGTGTGTAGTGAAAATTGAAGAATTATTATGATTCTTGGCAAAAAGTTGGCAGGGACACCTAACTAGGAGATGATAGAGTACATGTCGTGACTTTGGAATTCTTACTAGTACACAAATAAGAATGAATCCTAGAAATAATAATCTCTCTCTATAATATGTATTTTAAAATATTAGAATTTCAAATACTCTAGTTGTTAGATCATTCTTTTTCACATTACCATGTTCATCTCTAGCCAGTTGCACATAGTGTAACTATAGTATTTTATTGAACAAATATTGCTTTCTTTGGAGGTAAGACTATTTGACAAAAATCATTTGTGTTGCTTTATTGACAGTGGCACAGAAATCAAGGAGATGTCAGGTTTAGAATCAAGGAGATGTCATCTGTGACATTTGGTTCTACTTCATCATGAAAATAGATTGGTACCATTTTTTCTTCTTATTTTATTTTATTTTATTTTAAAGATTTTATTTATTTATTTGACAGAGAGAGAGATCACAAGCAGGCAGGGAGGCAGGCAGAGAGAGGAGGAAGCAGGCTCTCCGCAGAGCAGAGAGCCCAATGCGGGGCTTGATCCCAGGACGCTGGGATCATGACCTGAGCCAAAGGCAGAGGCTTTAACCCACCGAGCTACCCAGGCGCCCCTTTTCTTCTTATTTTAAATGATGCTAAGAAAAAGTAAGCATTTTAAATTTAAAATTTTTAAGTTTTTCCATTGAGTATAGTTGGCACAGAATGTTACATTAGTTTCAGGTGTACAACATAGTGATTCAAATTCTCTATCCATTATGCTGCTCTCACCACAAGTATAGCCACTATCCATCACCATACAATGCTATTATTCATTGACTATATTTCCTATTCTGTACTTTTTATTTCTGTGACTTATTCTTTCCATAACTGGAAGCCTATATCTCCCACTGTCCTTCACCCATTTTAGCCATCCCCCTACCCTCTTCCCTCTGGCAACCATCAGCTTGTTCTTTACAAAAATATGCATTTTTAAATTAACAACAATTATTATATTTTAATTTTTATTTCTGAAGTTTGCTAGTTATGTAATATAGTCACACTTCCTAGTTTCCTATTTTTATTATTTAATAAAAAATTAACTTTTTGTGTAAACCTGGTGATTCACAGACCTGTACCCCTGAGGCTAATAATACATTATATGTTTATAAAAAAACTAAAAAATTAAAAATAAAAGATCCTAGCTAATAGGATCCAACAGTACAAAAAAATTAACTTTATTTCCTTGCATAGATTAAAATTAGAATGTTTAGAGTTTAATATTAAATTTTATGTGGATTCAGATATTTGTTTAAGATCCATAAAATTTGTGGTTGGTTGAATCCATATAAATGTTAGCTTTCCTAAAAAGTATTGAAATACAAAATATTATAGCATGATACTTGTTTTGTTATTATAGTACTTACAGAATTATTTACCTTTTATTAGAATAAAGGGACAAAATAGCAGCTCTGGGCATAGCTTTCAGAACCTCATTTTGCTAAATATTTCATATTTAAATACAAAGAGACACATAATTTTAAAATTTAAATTCAGTTAATTAACATATATGATGTATTATTAGTTTCAGAGCTAGAGCTTAGTGATTCATCAGTCTTATATAATACCCTGTGCTTGTCACATCACGTGCCTTCTTTTTTTTTTTTAATTTAAGTTTTATTTTTTTAAAAACATATAATATCTTTTTATCCCCAGGGGTACAGGTCTGTGAATCGCCAGGTTTACACACTTCACAGCACTCACCATAGCACATACCCTCCCCAATGTCCATAATCCCACCCCCCAACCCCCTCCCCCCATTAACCCTCAGTTTGTTTTGTGAGATTAAGAGTCACTTATGGTTTGTCTCCCTCCCAATCCCATCTTGTTTCATTTATTCTTCTCCTACACCCTTAACCCCCCATGTTGCATCTCCTCTCCCTCATATCAGGGAGATCATATGATAGTTGTCTTTCTCCGATTGACTTATTTCGCTAAGCATGATACCCTCTAGTTCCATCCACGTCGTCGCAAATGGCAAGATTTCAATGGAGAAAAACTGAAAGCTTTTCCGCTAAGGTCGGGAACACGGCAGGGATGTCCGTTATCACCACTGCTATTCAACATAGTACTAGAAGTCCTAGCTTCAGCAATCAGACAACAAAAGGAAATTAAAGGCATCCAAATCGGCAAAGAAGAAGTCAAACTATCACTCTTCGCAGATGATATGATACTATATGTGGAAAACCCAAAAGACTCCACTCCAAAACTGCTAGAACTTGTACAGGAATTCAGTAAAGTGTCAGGATATAAAATCAATGCCCAGAAATCAGTTGCATTTCTCTACACCAACAACAAGACAGAAGAAAGAGAAATTAAGGAGTCCATCCCATTTACAATTGCACCCAAAACTATAAGATACCTAGGAATAAATCTAACCAAAGAGACTAAGAATCTATACACAGAAAACTATAAAGTACTCATGAAAGAAATTGAGGAAGACACAAAGAAATGGAAAAATGTTCCATGCTCCTGGATTGGAAGAATAAATATTGTGAAAATGTCTGTGCTACCTAAAGCAATCTACACATTTAATGCAATTCCTATCAAAGTACCATCCATTTTTTTCAAAGAAATGGAACAAATAATCCTAAAATTTATATGGAACCAGAAAAGACCTCGAATAGTCACGTGCCTTCTTTAATGTCCATCACCCATTTATGCCATCCCCTCACCCCTTTCGCTCCAGCAACCCTCCTTTTGTTCCCCATGATTAAGAGTTTCTTATGGTTTATCTCCCTCTCTGGTTTCGTCTTGTTTTATTTTTCCCTCCCTTCCCTTGTAATCCTCTGTTTTATTTCTTAAATTCTACATATGAGTGAGATCATATGATAATTTTCTTTCTCTGATTGACTTATTTTGCTTACATAATGCCTTTAAGTTCCATCCAGATCATAGCAAATGGCAAGATTTCAATTTTCTGATGGCTGCATAATATCCCATTATATGTATGTATGTGTGTGTATATATATATGTCTATATATATACATATATATCTTCACATCTTTATCCATTCATCTGTTGATGGACAGCTTGGCTTTTTCCATAGTTTGGCTATTGTGGACGTTGCTGCTATAAACATGGGGGTGCAGGTGCCCCTTTAGATCCGTACATTTGTATCTTTGAGGTAAATACCAGGAGTGCAGTTGCTAGGTTGTAGGGTAGCTCTATTTTCAGCTTTTTGAGGAATCTCCAAACTGTTTTCCAGAGAGGCTGCACCAGCTTGTATTCCCAACAACAGGAGACACATGATCATTAAACTACAATATTCTCCTTTGCACATATTTATAACGATAATATATTATTTTAATGAATAACATAAGACCACCATTCATATTTGCAAAATGTATGTTTTTGGACTTGTGGGAAGTCTTATGAATAGGCAGTGATAGAATTAAGACATATTTCTGAAAATATTTATTAAAAATATATTTTGAGCTACATAAACCCATACAGTAAATCAGCACCTAGCAAAGAGCACAGTGTGTTCAGAAATATTTCGCAGCTGCCATGTTGAAAGGTGAAGGTTATTCTATCAGAATGATGGAGTATGCTTTCTTTACACAATCAGGAAATCAAAATCAAATAACTGTCCTCAGAGCAGTAGTTATAAAATATTGTTGTGTTAATTTCTCTTTCCAAAAAATAGAAGTGAAATCGTATCATTAAAAAAATACATCCATGTATTGGTGTGTTTTCCTTTTTTCTCCACTGCATATATAGGTGCTCAACTCATTGATAATTGTGTGTATCCAGCTTATTCTGATGCCTGCTTTTGATGATGTGTGTACCTTGCCACTTTTATACTTACCATTTTTTATAATTTGTGATTTATCTTTTTGGGGTAATACGAATTATTTTAAGATCTTGCCAGGTCTAATCATTTTTACCAAGTAGAGGCAAGTATAATTAATTGTAAGGCAAATCTCAGAATGTATTTTTAGGATCACACAGGAAAATTTGACTAAAGGTCTTCTATAATAGCTACATCATGCATTTTTGATAATAAAATAATATTTTCAAAAAATAATATTTTATTTTGGGTTATTCTTTGGAGACACCTATGATTAGAATATTGGAGAATGATCTGTATATCCTAGCAGCCCCTGATTATGTAGAGTGACTAAAAGAAGAATGCAGACCAGATTGACTACCTCTCATTAATTTGAGTAGTCATCTCTTCACTTTTCTTTTTTTCTTTTGGTTTTTTTTTGTCATCTCTTCACTTTTAGATCAAGTAATGATCATAGAATTCCTACTATGTCAATTAAATATTTCATAAACAACTATGTTAAGTCCAGATTAGAATGCCATATGTTGCCTTTTAGATAAGGTAAGCCTATGTGGATAATCCTTTGACTAAAATAGAGCAGTATAAATATGCAATTAATAACATCTTTATAATGCCACAATTAAAGGATGTTTTAATAATTTAATAATCTCCTTTGATGGAATTCTTTCTTTTTTAAACAATGCTTCCTTTTATGGTGACATGTCTCAGCTTCCTTTATTTTCAGCAGGATCATAATTACTATCTTCTTTGCAATAAACAAACAATGCTAAAGGATTATTTTAGAATGGGTCTTATGGAATGATTACATATTAATGGAGTGATCAGAATTTGTTTTTTCAACTTAGTAGCTTCAGAAATTCATTTTTATTATTTCAGCCAATAGCAACCAGGCTTTGGAGAATTGCTTTCCACTTATCAAATGCAGGCGATTGATTATTTTAAAAAATAATGTATTTGTAAAAAGTGGTGTTTCTTTACTAGAATACACTTATCTGTAAGGTCTGTGAAGGAAGAAAACATGCTCTATTAGGTTCATTGTTATATCCCTAGGGTTTAAAAGATTAATTTTTGAATTACTACATTAATAACTTTTTAGTTTACTTTTAATGGGTCTAAGTCATTTGGGAGATTACATGAGTAATCAGTGTTACTGATAGATTTTTAAATGTCTATTTAGAGAATACTTAGTAGTAATTGTACTTGATTTAATATCCAATTTATCAGTATTATGAATTTAGGAAATAATTAGCATTTCATTATAATTAACCAACTCTTTTCAAAATATCCATACAAATGTTACATATCCATAAATTAGAATATGGATTAAATTAAATTTTCCAGGGCCTTTAAACATTGATTCAAATTTTATGTAATCAAATTCTTCCTAAGTTATTATTAAAATACCAAATCTAACATGACAATTTATCTTAAATGCTTTAGTCACTTTTAAAGAAAAAGTATACAGTAATCCGAAAGACTATCATATGCTTACCTTAAAACTGGCTAATAATATGCTGATACTAGGAATTTACTTTCTTTTTATCTTTTTTCTTCTTATACTTTGCTGACATGGAGATTTTCATATTTCCCTAGGAATTCAAAGATATCTGAGACTATTTCAAAGCTTTCTGAGAGTTTCCTAAGATTTAATAACCATGCTAGAATTAAAAGAAAAGGAAAGTCCTCTTTATACTTGCACATTCTGGGTTTTTAATTAGAAAATTTTTTGTGTAGTCATTGGGATTTGCTATACATTCAGAGAAAATTGAAATTGAGGATACTGCCCATCAGGTTGGACTTTCTTTTTACAATTAAAATCTAATTGTTAAATGCTTTTATGCCTTTACTTATTTAAGTTCAAGCCTAGCTTTTAATTTTGTTCAATACTGATGTTTTCTTACAAAATGATTTGTTTTTTAAGTCCAAATTGTTTGTGTTACAAAACAGTTTCCCTGTTACTATGATATATAGGTCTGGTGTATGAACATTATTAAAAATTCATGCACTTTCATTATTACATCTTTATTATGTAGAGCTATCTACCTTTTTATCTTCTAGGAGATGAGAGACTATTTCTGCTTAGTTACCACTTCTAGAAATTCCACTAATTTATCAAATGTGTGAAACACATAGTTGTGCCCTGTTAGATACAGGGTGTGATCATTAGTGTTAATTAACTGCTGGACTCCTTTTCCATTTGGTTATTTTGTGCGACCCATCAGAGCTGATCAGTATTTTCTATTCCTGGTACAGAATTACTTTTGATGCTGCTACTTTGATGTTTACAGATTTCTCCTTACAAAAATGGAAACAAATACAAGTCATACTATATACATACATATACTTAGAAAAACAAAATACCCATATATTCACTATTATTGGAAAACAATAGAAATTAAAGAAATTTTACACTCTATGTGTTTTTTGGGGTGTATGAGCCCCTCTGTATTTTTTTGTTTCAAGTTTCTGTTTAAATTCCAGTTAACATATAGTAATATTAGTTTCAATAGTAGAATTTAGTGATACATCACTTATGTATGACACCCAGTATGAGCGCCTCTTATATCCTTTATGTCAACATTTCTATTTGAGTATTATGAACTCTTAGCCTTCAGCAGACTCAAGCTGTTTACTCTAGCCATAATTTTTCTTTTTCATGTTCATATGTCAGAGATTAGCCAGGGAGAAGCCATTCAGGTTTCCTTAGCTTTTCAAAACTGCCTCTGACTTTTTTTTTTTTTTTTTAAGATGAAACTTGTTTTCTGGCAACAAATGGATGACACAGAATCAGTGCTTGTTTGTTTGTTTGTTTTTTCTTTTTTTTTCCTCCTTTCCCCAAGGAGCCCTGGTTCTTTTTTGCTGGTGGATGGCAGCAAGTATCTGGATTGCCCATACATGCTGGCTGAGGCCAAAAGTAGTGTTACTGCTTTTGGTCTCTTTTAAGGAGAGATCTGGAAGAGATACACTATTTTTAGGTTTATGAGTTCGTATTGATTTTCTTCCATAACATATGTTGCTGCATCTTCTCTCTTTTTACTATGAGGTTTTACCAGATTCGAAGACTCCACTACACTGACAGGAAAGTGCTTTGTAAGTAAGATATCAAAACAATTAGAATTAGTAGATTTAGGAGCAATTCATTTAGATTGGTGGTTAATGGACCCAACCTAATCCAAATGTCAAGGGTCACCTGCAAAATGTAAGCTGTGCAGTACAGTAAGTTTTCCAAATTTAATTTGTTCTTTTCCTTGGTGTAATTTTCTTAAATTTAATTAATTTAAAATTAATGTAGGTATATTGGTGGCAGGGTTTTAAAAAATATTTTCTTCTTAAAAAATCTTTTTTTAATTTATTTTTTCAAGCTTTTGTTGGATGTATTAATGTAGAAATTCAAAGTGCAACCTTGAAAAGATCATGAATGTCTTTGGACCTCTAGAATTGTTAGAACCAGGAACCAGAAGATCTGCTACTTTGACATTTTATTTTTCAAGTAGACTTAGACTGGTCTTAACTGTATAATGAAATCCAAGGCCTCTGTGATGATGGCATTTTACATCTTGTAATATCTGTCACCAAAAAGAAACTTGTCTCATTTGTGCGGAAGGTTGTGATCAGCAAATTTGGTTAAGATGCGCATCTTGGATCATCTACCAAAGACAGGGGGTTTGGCTCATGCTTCTTCCAGTACAGTAGAGAGGTGGATTGGGCAGGGTGGTTTCAAATAGAAGAGGGAAATGCTGTGTTGAAAACCATAGAATCTTAAAATGAAAAAGATGTCCTTAGTGGGCATAACAAAAAAGGTGATAGTCATTTTCCAGGTACTCATTTATTTCCTTTCTTCTTGTTCCAACCTTTATTGCTTTCTAAATGTTGTTGACTATATTAGTTTGCTGGGTTGTCATACAAAATACCACATAGTGAGAGGTTTAAACAATAGAAATTTATTTTCTTGTAGTTCTAGAAGCTGGAAGTCCAAGATTACAGTGTAGGCAGGTTTGATTTCTCCTGAATCCTCTCTCCTTGGCTTGCAAATGGCTGCCTGCTTGCTGTGTCCTCACTTCATTGTCCCTCTGTTCCTGCTGTCAGTGTCCTAGTATCCTCTTCTTAAAAACAACAACAACAACAACAACAACAACAACAACAACAACAACAACACTAGTTATATTGGATTGGGATCCATCCATGCAACTTTATTTAAATATTATTTCTTCCTTAAAGGACTTCTCTCCAGACACATCACATTCTAAGGTACTGGGAGTTAGGACTTCAACATATGAATTTTGGATGAAAACAAGAATATAATACTGGTCAATGAAATTCTAAATATAAGATTAAAATTACTTAGACTAATTTGAAGCTGGATAAAGTATACATTTTTACTATAAAACATTTTTTTCTTTACCAAAATAGTCTTGACCCCCAGAGTAAGATTCTCTCATTTGGATAGTACTTAATAAACACCAATAATAGTGTCTTTAGCAAATCCCCCTTTTCTAAACTCTTTCTTTTCCATGTTCAACTTGAATTATGCTTCTTTTCTTGCTTTTTTTTGCATTTTTGAGGATGGCAGCTTATCTTTTGTTGCCTATATTTTATAACATCTTTTGATACTATATAAATATACATCTTATTCTCAGTAGGTTATTCCTGCCACAGTGTATCATAAAACTGCCAGTAAACAGTTGATTTTTTTAAATAAAATACTAGTTACCTTGTAATTAATACAGATACAATATAATACAATAAGATAATGACTACTATAGCTTTCATTGGTAGAGATAATCCTTAGATTTGGGGATATTTTCACCTTTGTGTTCTATTCACAGATACCACATGATTCTAAAGCTTAATAATGTTTAATTCCTTTTTTTCTTTAAAGTGAGAATAATTTATTTAAATGTCAGTGTCCTTACTCCTCCCCTGCCCTGTGCCCTTACTTTGAATCCCTAGAATTAAGGTGTTCAGTTTCCATTTGATAATATCACTGGGCCTTTTAAAATGAAAATTTAGTTCTTTAAACATAAATAATTATGGTAATGTTCACATAAATGGGAAAAGTGGTCTGAGATAAGTGTCATTTACTACATGTAGCAAAATGTACATTTGTACAAAAGTACAAAAGATGTACTTCTGTTATTTCAATGTAGTCTCTAAATGTTAAATTAGTGCTTTTTCTTAATATAGTCATCACCTATCTGTATACACAAATACACAAATTAGGTCCTTATTCTTCCCTCAAGAATTCCTACCTCTGCACATCACTGTTTCCCCTCAGGACTTCTCAGTATACTCTTCTGGTTTATTTTGTTATATGCCCTCTTAAAGAAAGGGAAGGTGAGGGGAGGGGAGGAGAAGGAAAAAAACATAATCTAGCTCTGATGTTTATGGCATTATGAAAGTCAATTAATTTTTAATCTGATTGTTGTTTATTTCTTCTGTTCATCTTTCCTAATCTTAAGCAAATGATTGGGAAATGGTAACTGGATCTTTGCTTCCAAGTATGGTCTAAATTAATATCTCACGGTTGGCACTGTACACAGAATTTGTTTGAGAATTCATTAAATGTGTCAGAAGAATGTCCAGATTTTAAAGATAAATATAAAAAAATAAAGCTTCAGTTTACAGACGTCTCTACATTTGAAAAAAACCTTTAAATCTTTAGCAGTTTTAGTGGAAGTTAAGATTTTTTATAATAATTTTTGGAATATTTTATTGGGCAGATAATGTTAAAGTTCATGGCATCTGTATGTGGATATTGCCTCAATTTCTCAGCAGTTTGGTCTCTAACTATTGATTGTGCTTTTTCTTTAGGATGTTTTGAATAATTTGGGATCTTGTGAACTGGATGAAGATGACCTAATGCTTGATCTAGAATTTTTAGAGGAACAGAATCTTCATCCTTCAGGTAAGTGTTAAGTAAATACATGAGCGCATGCAACTCTGATCTTAATCATTTATCAATTCATTGATAAACTTTATATTGTTTAGGATGCGCTCAGTCTTTTCCATTTCCAGTTTGCATATCATATGTGCAAGGCACATGCTAGGTACCATTGACACATGATTCTGATGATCTTACAATCTATTATGGAAATACAAATCCAGTGGAAGACCATTATAAAATAGGAAAAAAATACCTTTAAAGGCATTTCAAAGAAAGAAATTGCAACTTAATACATAATGGAAAATTTAATATTTCTCTTTTTGAGAGAAGAAAACTGTTATGATCCCATTATTTATTTATTTTATATAACCAAATGGAGGTTTTGTAGATCAAGGTTTACTCTTCAGAATCTTAACTGCTTCCATAATAGCTGCATAGGCTAATGCTGATGCAAAAAGGTTACAAAATAAATAACTCAATTAATTTTTAATAATTAATAACTGTCAGTAATGACCACAAACACACAGAAACACTGAGTTGTAGTGTGAGATAAATAAATTATTGTTGAAGGAATTAAGAAGGGAGCTCATTGTATTTGTAATAGTGTAAATTTATAGTAAAGTATAAATTGTTATATCTTTAAATCCCAAAATTACTCCTGTTAAAGTAGATGATAGGGATTGTTTATTCATAGTTAGATATTTGGGTACAGGACAAGCTGTTGTTTACTTTTTTGTTTTTTGCTTATAACATCTTTAACATAGTCATTTTCAAATTGAAGTAGAAATAATATTAGGGTGCATACAAGTCTCAGTTGGTTAAGTATCTGACTCTTAATTTTGGCTCTTGTCATGATCTCAGGGTCGTGGGGTCGAGCTGCACATCAGGCTCCATGCTGGGTGTGGAGCCTATTTTAGATTCTCTCTCTCCTTTTCTCTCTGCCCCTCCCTCTGCCTCTCTCTCTGTCTCTCCTCCCTCTCTCTCAAAAAAATACTAAATTGAAACTTTAAAATCTTGGCCTTCCTGCATATATTTGAGAAAATCAGCCTGCTGGATTTTATATATTATTCAATATATATTATATTATATACATATAATATATTATTAACTTCTAAGAATTAGACATAATCTCTAAGGTTATTTCCAGTTCTAATATTTTATAATGATTTTTTTGTTTATGCAGTATTTTTCTATTATAGATAATATCACATTAAGAATTGTCAAAAGAAGCCAGTGTTTATATTTTACATTTCACAATGTTTATATTTTACTACTCTGTACTATAGGCTGATATCCAAAGAAGTTACTTTAAATTTTTTTCTAGTTAAATACAAATTTAGGATAATCATTTTTTAAAACATTCTTGCTGTAGTTGATTTGACAGTCTTTTAAAAATGGAGATTTTTTTTCTCATTTTTGTACAGATACATTATACAGTTTTATCATTCATGCGTGTTTATCTTAGAAGAATTACGTATAGTGATGATTTATACACTTTCTGAGGGAATTTATCAGTATTTAACAAGACTATATATGCATTTACCTTTAGATTCAACTATCCAACTTCTGGAAATTTAATCGTAAAACACTGGAAATATACAAAATGATGCATCCAAATATCTATTCATTGCAAGATATTTATAATTACAAAATATTGGAAACCCTCAAATGTTCTTCAGCAGGACATTTGTTGAATGTACAATGGTATACTAAGCAGCTATTAAAAGAATAAGAAGATGTCTCTTTGTGCCCTGGCGTGGCTGTAAGTGTATGTTGTTGATGGAGAACTTTGCAATTTTGGGTTAGACTGGCAATACCTAAATCCAGTGATCACTAACATCACTAAAATTGTAACAGCTAGACATTTTTCCCTCTCAATGCAGTGCCTGGAGAAGTACACAGCACTGCCACTCCTGCCTACATGTACTTATATCTGTTCAGTTCTCTTGATTAAATTGTGATTTTACAGGAAATATTGGGATGAGGAGAGAGGGAATCCAGCAACCAAATACAGAATGTGAGGAATTTTACAGGATAATGGTCTGGTTCCTTAAGCAAATAAATGGCATGATAAAAAGGGGAGGGATATTGTAGATTAAAAGAGGCTGTGTGACATCTTTGTTGGCACACCTGAAAAACTTAAAACACTATAAAAATATATTTCTGGGTCAGTCAGAGAAATTTGAGAAATGACTAAATTATTACAGAATTATTTATTTTGTTGGGTATTGAATATTTTTGTTTTGTTTTTTAAAGAAAAGTTTAGAGAAAGGCATGTGGTTGAAACAGTATGATATGTGACATTTGCTTTACCAACAGGTATGGGAGAGGGAATAGATGAAACAAAATTGGAAAGTTGTTGAAAATGTTCAAAGCTGAGCAGTAGGTGTTTGGGGTGAGAAGTTTGTGCATTAATTGTAAAATTTTCTTGTTTTCAGATTTTTAAAGATTTTCACAATAAAAAAAATAAAACCAGGTATTAATTTAAAAGAATTAACAGATAATGTAGCAATCTCAGTTATGTTTGGTAGGCACTCATGATGAAGAGCAAAGGGTGACTTAAAAATATAAAGACTTCAGTTCAATTTATTTGGGAGCAAAGAGAGGCATTTTTAAACTTTATTTTCATTTTTTATAAAGTAATGGGTGCTATGTACTTCATTAGTTTATTGTAAGGAAAAAGATGATATGATATACTAAAAACTGTACATCTCCCAAGTCTATTTCAGGGTGTAGGTATCTTGGTTGAAGCCGAAACTGGAATACCTCTTGAATCAACTGAGTTAACTAAATTTTTCTTTAGGTAAATGACCTCCCTTTGCCTACCTGAAGTACAATTCTGATATATGAAATATTCCTTAGAGTGACTTGGGTTTGTTTAATGTTACTTAAGAAAATGTGTTTTGAAAACCTGTTTCACAGTGGATGGCACATTATGGGCTTTGAAAAAAGCCACAACTATCTGTTTATGAATGTTAGCTCAGAAAGAAGAATTTATCGGACACCTGGGTGGCTCAGTGGGGTAAAGCCTCTGCCTTCAGCTCAGGTCATGATCCCAGGGTCCTGGGATTGAGCCCCAAATTGGGCTCTCTGCTTAGCAGGGAGCCTGCTTCCTCCCCTCTCTCTCTCTCTGCCTGCCTCTCTGCCTACTTGTGATCTCTCTCTCTCTCTCTCTGTCAAATAAATAAATAAAAATCTTAAAAAAAATTTCTGATTGAATAGGTTTTATGCAATTTATATTTTTATTAAGCAACATAATTAAAGGTCTTCTCAAAATATAAGAAGCTCATTATTGATAATTGATATTGATAAAAAGCTCATTAATGCTAACCATTTTTAAATGATAGTTTAAATAAAAGTTATTTTTAAAAGTCTGAAAAGTGAAATAATGATACCATTAAATTCTATTACTTATATTACTAAAAATCAGTGGGGGGTTTAAAAACGTTTTTTTAGGGTAAAACATTTTCAGTTTTTGGTTCTAGAGTCTTATTAGGGCAAAGATTTATAGCAATTTACAGAAAGGCTTAATATAATGGCCAAGGTGATTTTTATAAAAAGATAACTTCTTTCAACATGTGTACATTGGACATTGCTCATATTGAGTGATTTAACATACAAAAGACATTCTAAAGGAAATAGAATAAATAGTGTAGATAGTTAATATTGATATAATATGAATCATTGTTAGTTGATGTGCTACTTGCAGTTAAGGGATACGAGCTAAAATATATCAACTGGGGAATTAAAATATCCATATAGCACAAACAAAGCAGAAAAAATAGAATTTGAGTTGTGTGGCTCAAGGTCTTTGTCATAGAAATGCCCACATACTTGCACAATTAAATGTGTATCTAGGTGTTTCATCATGTTGTTGAAAATTACACACTTATGACTATACCTACCTTGGTAAAGATGACTATTCATTATTGTGGTCACAATAATTGTGGATATCTTTTAATATGCTTTTTCCCCATTCTTTGCTATCTGTATTTTCATCTAAAAGTGAATTGTAAGTTTACAGATAAATTTTAAAGTTTGTTTTTGACCAGTGCTGTAGACAATTTGAGTAAAGTTCCACAAATCCTTTTAATATATAAATGTTTCTATGGAGTCCTAAATTACCACACTCCTTTTCTTTTTTTTTTTTTTTTAAAGATTTTATTTATTTATTTGACAGAGAGAGAGATCACAAGTAGGCAGAGAGGCAGGCAGAGAGAGAGGGGGAAGCAGGCTCCCTGCTGAGCAGAGAACCCGATGTGGGGCTCGATCCCAGGACCCTGAGATCATGACCTGGGCTGAAGGCAGAGGCTTAACCCACTGAGCCACCCAAGCGCCCCACCATACTCCTTTTCTAAAGGGAGAGGTAGTACAAATAATAGTACAGATGAGTATCTGTTTTACAGTGCAGTAAGTGAATATTATTATTATTATTATTATTGAAAGTAAGAAAGGACAATTTCAATGAGGGAAAGGTTTATGAATTCAAAGTAAGTTCTCAAAAAGTTCTGCCTTAGGGAGAAAAAAAATAAAAACAACTATTCTGAATAATTTACTTTTATCTTGGCGTTACCTAATTTTATCTTTGTAAATTCTAATATAAAAGTGAAGCTTTTAGATTAAAAATCCTATGGATAAGCGCTCAAGGCATCTTTAATCATGTTTTTCTTGAATAAATGCTCAAATTACTTTTCTGGATAATATTTTTAATAAATAATTAATATGCATCATGTTTCAAATACAGAATTATCAATTTGTTTAATGCTAGACATTCATTTCTTCTGTAGTAAAATATTATATTTATTGCTTCTTTACTTAGTAAGTCATTTATAATGTATACATGATCAAACACAGTTTTGATTAAAAAAAAAGAGATGGCTATTTTTTATACCTTGATAAATTAAAAATATACATTTGTGACTCTTCTCACTTTTTATATTTCTCTTCACTCTCTTATTCATTGGTATGGTGTTGTTTTTGCCACAAATTGAATCACTCAAGATTTTAGTAGTGATGTTAGTTAGATATACCTCAGTAGTATTTTTTGGGGGAAAAAAAGTATAAACAAAAGTTACTAGCATTTAATATCTCAAAGACTCAAAGAAATGACCTTAAAATTTTCCTTACAGGGGCACCTGGGTAACTAAGTCAGTTAAATGTCTACCTTCAGCTCAGTTCATGATCCCTAAGTTCTGGGATCGAGCCCCGTATCAGGCTTCCTGCTCAGTGGGGAGTCTGCTTCTCCTTCTCCCTTTGCTCATGCTCCCCCCACTTGTGCTCTCTCTCTCTCTCTCTCAAATAAATAAATAAAGATCCTAAACAAATTTCCTTACAGTGAAATATGTATTATGAACTGTACATTCTGTGAAACAAAAAATACCAGCAGTATTATTTTTCCTTATTTTTCTTTATGTGGTTTTACATGTTTGTGTGGAGGATTTTTCTTTCTATTCATTTAAGCATCTTGCAAAGTAAAAATCACTCAAGGAAAATAGAATAATGGTAAAAAAGATAGAAAAAATAAGATGATACTACAGGTGAGGTTGGCACACAAAACATACACTAGTATCACCATAGTGAGCAGGAAGTGTTACTTGGAGTGCTTTCCTAACATATGTGAAGAAGGAAACTCAACCAGTTGCGTGATTAAAAATATATGCCATCAATCATTCAGTCAACCAGTCAGTGCATTTTATTAAATAAAGAATTTTTTTACTAAGAACTGAAAGTTATTTTGCTCACATGTCTTTATAAAGTATAAATGATTGATATCAAGAACAATTTCTTCAGCAACTCCTTTTAGTACAAGCTGCTGGCATCTTGCTACCAATTCAGTAGAAGCAGTCCTAAATGTTGACATAACAGTGTAGCAAAACCTAGGAATTTTATGAGGATCTTGCTTTGTCCAAAAATAAAATTCAGTTCCTTGTACATATTAGCATTCTTTGGGTAATTTTAACATTGGAAATAGTTGAAGTAGATGTTGTCAATCATTTTCCTCATCTTACTTTAAGGTAATTGTCATAAAACCCAATAGAATATCTAATGTTAAGTAATGTTACTGCTTGATGAGTGCACGAAAATGAACTGTTGGCAAAATGTTATCCTTATGTGACTAAATAAGGTAACATTTCTACAAATAGTTGTTACCATAATGCCAGTTAAATATTGGACAGTGCATAGTGTTTGATAAAGAAGTAAGAATAAGAATTTGAGTTTTGCTTTTGGAACATTTCATGTTTAGCTATTCTTTTCCATGGTAAACTAGAACAAGGTCATATTTCTATTTAGACTTTAGACTGTTTATAGTATTATCTTCAAAAAATGATGCGAAACATGCACCTGACTAATTTGACAGTGAAGCATCGTAATTAAAGTTAAAACACATTTTGGTGTTACCTGTTTGGAACGTACTCATTAAAATGCCATTTTCCCAGTTCTTTTCTTGACTACTAGAAGTTGGTGGTGCATCAGTTTTAGCAAATAGTAGCTGGATATCCAAGTTGATGGAAAGGAAAACTAAATGCCTATAATGAGCTATGCTTTTTTCCTAAGCTGTCTAAAGTTAATGCTCACAATAACCCTCTGAGAGGAAATTGCATCTTAAAGATCCATTCTAATTAAAGAAATGACAAATTAGGGGCGCCTGGGTGGCTCAGTGGGTTAAGCCGCTGCCTTCGGCTCAGGTCGTGATCTCGGAGTCCTGGGATCGAGCCCCGCATCGGGCTCTCTGCTCTCTAGGGGAGCCTGCTTCCTCCTCTCTCTCTCTGCCTGCCTCTCTGCCTGCTTGTGATCTCTCTGTCAAATAAATAAATAAAATCTTTAAAAAAAAAAAAAAAAAAAAAAAGAAATGACAAATTAATATCAAAGTGAATAGGCACTTTGGAGACAGACATATCCAAGTTAGCATTCCAGCTGTACCACAGTGACCTTGTGCAAATGACCAGATTTTTTTAAGCAATTTTTTTTCAAAGATTTTGTTTATTTATTTGACAGAGAGAAAGATCACAAGTAGGCACAGAGGCAGGCAGAGAGAGAGGCAGGGAGCAGGCTCCCTGCTGAGCAGAGAGCCCGACGCGGGGCTCAATCCCAGGACCCTGGGATCATGACCTGAGCCGAAGGCAGAGGCTTAACCCACTGAGCCACTCAGGCGCCCCTAAGCAATTCTTTTAATTTGTAAAATGACAATAAAACTATCTCAAATATCATCCTGAGTAGGAGATATATTTATATGCAAAGTGCCTTTCATAGTTGCCTAGAATAAAATAGGAGCCCAGTAGAAGTTAGTTATTCCTCTTGACATCTTAAATTCCTCATCATAGAGTTTTCCCAATCATTGGTATTTTTTTATAGTCCTTAATTTCTTAATGCTTCATCATGATTATCTATTGTTTTAACATATACTTTGTCATTTTTATTTTTATAGTCTAAATTCTGTGTATCATTTTAAATGGTGTTTTGTTAGGGACGCCTGGGTGGCTCCGTCGGTTAAGAGTTTGACTCTTAATCTCACCCAGGTCATGATCTCAGGGTCCTGACATGAAGCCCTGCTTCAGGCTCCACACTTAGCAGGGAGTCTGCTGGAAACAGTCTCTTTCCTTTCTCTCTCCCTCTGCTCCTCCCCCACTGCTCATGCATATGCTCCCTCTCTCTCTTTCTAAAATAAATAAATCTTTAAAAAATAAGTGATGTTTTCTTAGTACTAATTATTCAAAAATTAATTAAGGCACTTTGCTTATAACAGGTGGTACATTTCCTGGTGTTAAAACCAATACATTTAAATGCATGGAAACATTTTATTCCCAGAAAGTAGTCCTGTGTCTAAAATACCACAATATATTTCAAATAGTAATTCTAAGAGAAATAATAAATTTCTTGTGTTAAATATTTTAAAACTTACTAACCCAAATCTGTAATGTTCAGAGAGAAAACCAGGTTGTTACTTTGTATTAAAATTGGTCTTTGTTATTTGCAAATAAGTTACTCAGTTGAAAATATATTTTCTTTATTTATCACTGCTTGATAAAAACAATGCAATGTCATTTAGATGACTGGGTGAAGAAATTTTATTTTGTTTTTTGCTGGTTATTTTGGACGTTATATATAAAAACACCTAGGGCAGTATCTCTTGGTACATGTCCAGATGCAAATGGAGAAGTAATGGCCCAATGATATCAATTAGGAATTAATTAGGTAGTTGCTAAATTATTTTGAGTTTGATGAACAAGCAATATAAAATTCTGCAGTGAGTTGGGAACAACTCCTGTGCCTATTAATTAAGGAGGTAATTTTTGTTATTAATTTTTAATGGATACTAGCACAGCAGAGCTGAGATGAAACCCTAGTGGCTTTGTTAATATGAATGGTAATGTACAAATTGCAACAACATTCACACAGGGAAAATTATAAAAATTAACTATAAGTTTTTACAAGCTTTGATATGTCTGGGTCAGAAAATATGTGTAAGCTATCTTCAGTGTCATTTTATAAAGCTGAGAAATAAGTGACACTTAATTTTGGAAGTATAACATAGTAGCTACAAATCTGAACTCTGAAGTTAGGCAAATCTCAGCTACCAACCAGGCTGTATAAACTTGAACAAATTATTTAATCTCCGTTTTGCTTTTTTCATCTTAAAATGGGGCAATAAAAGTATCTACCTCATAAGTTTGTTGTGAGGAATAGTAAATTAAAGTGTAGTAGAATGTCTGTATCACATCTGGCATATAATATTTTTTAATAACTATAGCTAATACTTTTTTTTACAGTATGCTTGATAGAATAAGATATTCCTGAGGATTAATAGAAATCCAGTCTTGCTGATTTTGGTTATTTTTTTTCCAGGATCTATTAGTAGAAGATCTCAACCATATTTTCAAGTAAAGTATTTCTCAAATTTTAAGTGCAGGATGCCACAACACATGCAATTGATTTTGTGATTATCGTGTATTTCCAAACTTACACAATCATATTAAATAAAAGAATAATAAATAATATTTACTGAGTTTGTGTACCAGTTCAATGAGGTAAATAATTCTTTCACATTGAAGAAAATTGAAGCTTTGAATAATAAAATACTAAAAGCAAGTAGATGTCTCATCTGGGCCCAAAGTTTGTCTAACTCTGAAGGCTCTGTGTTAATAATCTTTTAAAAAGATTTTATTTATTTATTTGAGAGAGAGCACAGGTGAGAAAGAGCACAAGCAGAGGGAGTGGCAGAGAGAGAGACAGAGGCAGGCTCTTGGCTGAGCAGGGAGCCTGATGTGGGGCTCAATTCCAGAACCCTGGGATCATTACCTGAGCTGAAGGCAGACGCTTAACTGATTGAGCCACCCATGTGACCCTGTGTTAATAACTTTGACTAATAAAATTAATTCATACACAGTTTTAAAAACACAAGTACACAGAAACTTTTGTTTAAAACTGGCTCTCTTTTTTTTAGTATTCCCCCAAAATATTTAATTTGATTTGACATTTTTTCATTTCTTTCCCATTGTAGTTGACCACTACTTTTTGAAAATAAAAAAAAAAATTGAGATGTAGTTCACATACCATTTAAGTTACGCAGTTCACTGGTTTTTAATATATTTGCAGCATTGTGCCTCTATCATCACAATGTAGGGTTAGAACATTTCGATACGCTGAAAAGGAGTTGTACCCATTAGCAGTGACTCATCAGTCCACACACTTCTGACCCCAGGTAATCACTAAGCCACTTTCTGTCTGTGAAGATTCGTCTCTTCTGGACATTTTATATCCACAGAATCATACAATATTGGTCTTCTGTGATGGGTTTCCTTTGCTGAGCATAATGTTTTTCAAGGCTTATTCATGATGTAGCATGTGTGTGTGTGTGTGTGTGTGTGTGTGTGTGTGTGTATCAGTACTTCATTCCTTCTTTATGATCTTATCAGTATTTCATCTTATGGATCTATCACACTCTTTCTGCAATGTAAATATTAAATATTTAATATGTAAATTTTGAACAATGCACTGCTACCTAAGCAATGGGCCAAATAAATGAAAAATCAAAATATGTCTCAAAACAACAATAAAAAGAGAAAACTCAATATTCTTAAACCTACAGAATGCAACAAAAGTAGATGTTAGGGTGAAATTTATGCTATAAGTATTTATATTAAAAAGAAAAGTTAAATAGTATGACACCACTGGGACTAGAAAAAGAAGAAATTTATCTGAAATTTAGTAGAGGAAGAAAATAACGAAGAAAAATCAAAAATAAATAAATATAGAGACCAGAATAAACAATAACATTGAAAGTAATGACCAAGTTTTTCCAAAAATAAATAAATAAATAATAAATAAATAAACAAAATTGGCAATGGTTTAACTACATTAACTAAGAAAAAACTAGATGGCTCAAAAACCAAAATGAGAAATGGAAGAGAAAACAGTACAACAGGTACCATAGAAATACATAGTATGATACCAGATCACTATGAACAGTTATATAATAAATTAGATAACATAGAAACATACCAGATAATTCCTAAAAATGTACAAGTCACTAAGATTCAATCATGACTCTTGAGTCCAAGAGAGAGGAAATCTTCTTAGACCAATAACAAGAATGCAAGTTGAATTAGAAATTAAAAATCTCCAGCTCGGGGTGCCTGGGTGGCTCAGTGTGTTAAGCCTCTACCTTTGGCTCAGGTCATGATCTCAGGGTCCTGGGATCCAGCCCCACATTGGGCTCTCTGCTCAGCAGGGAGCCTGCTTCCCTTCCTCTCTCTCTGCCTGCCTCTCTGCCTACTTGTGATTTCTCTCTCTGTCTAATAAATAAATAACATCTTCAAAAAAAAAAAAAAAAAAAATCTCCCGGCTCAGAAAAGCCCATGACTGTATGGTTTCATTGATGAATTCTACCAAACATTTTAAAAAATAATTAATGACAGTCTTTTATTAAAACCGTTCAAATAATGTAATAGAGGGAGGGAACATATTCAAAATCATTCTATGAGGCTATTATTACCCTGATACCAAAGCAAAAGAATATAAGAACAAAAAAGTCTAGTTTGTCCAATAAAGTATTGCCAGTCTGGCTTTCTTTTGACATCCATTTGCATGATAAAGATTTCTCCACCCTCTCACTTTCAATCTGCAAATGTCGTTAGGTCAGAAATGAATCTGTTGTAGGTAGTATATAGATGTCTTTTTTTTTCTTCTTTTTTTAATCCATTCTGACACCTCTGTCTTTTGATTTGAGCATTTAGTCCATTTACATTCAAAGTAATTATTGATAGTTAGGTGTTTATTGCCGTGTTATTACTTGTTCTGTCACTGTTTCTGAAGATTTTCTCTGTTTCTTGTCTTTGTCACTTTTGGTCTCTCCTTTCCACTCAGAGAGTCCCCTTTAATATTTCTTGCAGGGCTGGTTTGGTGGTCATGAACTCCTTTAATTTTTGTTTTTCTAGGAAACTCTTTATGTCTCCTCTTCTGAATGATAGCCTTGCTGGATAGAGTGTTCTTGACTGCCCATTTTTCCCATTCAGCATTCTGAATATATATCATGGAACTCCCTTCTGGCTTGCCAAGTTTCTGTTGAGAAATCTCTAGCTAGCCTTGTGGGTTTTTTTCTTGGAAGTTAAGGACTTCTTTTGTCTTGCTGCTTTTAAGATTTTTTTCTTTATCACTATATTTTGCAAATTTAATTATAATATGTCTTGGTGTTAGCCTGCTTTAGTTGATTTTGATGGTAGTTCTCTGTGCTACCTGGGTCTGGATGTCTGTTTCCTCCCCCAGATTAGGGGATTCTTTTAGCTCTTACTCCTCCAAATAATTTTTCTGCCCTCTTTACTCTCCCTTTTTCTTCTGGGACTCCTATAATATGAATGTTATTACATATGACGGAGTCACTGAGTTCCCTAAGTCTGTTCTCATGTTGCATAATTCTTCTTTCTCGCTTTTCTTCAGCTTTAATATTTTCCATTATTTTGTCTTATAGGCAACGAATTCATTCCTCTGCTGCTTGTAGCCTTGTGTTTGTTGCATCAAGCCTGGTTTGGTCTCATTTATTGCATTCTTCATCTTTGATTTATTCTTTTTTAACTCTTTCATTTCTGTGGTAAGGGTCTCCATGATGTCTTCTTTTCTCAAGCCTGGTGAGTATCCTTATGATTGTTGCTTTAAATTCTCCATCAGGCATGCTACTTATATCTCTCTTGCTTAGATTTCTGCTGGTGGCCTTATTTTGTTCTGTTGTTGGGCATGAATTCCTCCACCTGGGCATTTTGTCTAAGTCTTAGCCTTCTCTCTGTGTTAGAAAAGGCAGTTATGGGGGGCCTGGATGGCTCAGTCATTCAGGCGTCTGCCTTTGGCTTAGGTCATGATCCTGGGGTCCTGGGATCCAGCCCCACATTGGGCTCTTTGCTCAGCCCAGAGCCTGCTCTACCTCTCCCTTTGCCTCTCCCCTTGCTTTTGTGCTCTCTCTCTCTGTCAAATGCATAAATAAAAAATCTTAAAAAGAAAAGCCAGTTATGTTTCCTGCCCCTCAAAGTAGTGGCCTTCTGAAGAAGAGGCCATGTAATGTCCAGGGTCAGGCACTTCAGGGAGTATCTCCAGTGTGTGCTGCATGTGCTGTGCTGTTGTGTTTTGGCTGCTCTGTCCTTTGGGCTAGTTTTCTGTAGAGGCTCTCCTTGCCTGCTGTGAGCAGTGTTTGTTCTCTGGCCTGAATATGGTGAGTTTAAACTAGGTGTGCTCTGATCTGCTTGTGAAATGAGACCTGATGCCAATTCCACCAGAACTGAGGCCTGCAGAAGGCTCTGGTCAGAGACAAGGTATAGACAGAGGTTTGTGCTGGTCTTCTGGGGAAGGGGCCCATCACACTGGGACTGAGGCAAGCTTGACTGAGAAGGGCAGTGCTTTGGGAGTGGAGATAGTTGGGGCTTGGTGTAAGCAAGTCAGGCATTCACTGTTGGTGCTGCACTGCTCCCCTCAGGTGGCTCTGTGTTCATGCTGAAGGGTGTGGGTGGACAGTGGTGCTGGCCAAATCCTTTGTTCCCAGAGAGGCATCTCAGTGAATAATTTCCCACCTGTGTGCTCCAGAAATACTTCAGTGTCTGCCCCGGGTTTTCTGTCTGTCTTCCAGCCAAGCCTGCTGACCTTTAACGCTCCACACTTTTGAGTCCTGCTGGTTGCAAGAACTCATGAAATTCAGCCCTTTTTTATTTTCCAAGCCAATGGGCATAGGGGAATATTTCCCTTGTGCATTCCCCTGTGTGTTCCTCTTTCTCTCATCCTTGTCCATGGCCATGGCTCCCTCCCCTCTGCAGCACCCCACACTCTCTTCCTCCCCTGAAGCACATCTGTCTCTGCACTCCTACCTTCCTCAGTGTGGCCTCGTTTCTCCTTTTAGTTGTGGAGTTTGTTCTGTCAGTCTTCAGATTGGTTTCTTGGGTATTTAGGATGATTTCATAGTTACCTAGTTGTGTTAGTGGGACAAAATAACCCTAGGGTCCTCCTGCTGTGTACCTCCATCTTATAAAAAACAAATAAACTGGCTTTTTGTTAACTTTTCTAGTTGTTAGCACCACTTGTATAGATTTGCCTTTGACTTCATGCAAGAAACTGAAATTAACTTGTATTTATTTACCGAAGCAGCATTGTTTCAAGCATTGGTTGAGAACTTAGCTGTTCTCTTGTTTTGCTCTGCTTTTAAGCTCTAATTTGTAAACTCTTTGGATTATCGCTTTCAATCCTAACAATTCTCTGGAAATTATTACCATTTTCACTTAATAAATGAAGGAGCAGAGACCCAGAAGAGTATTGTTTTTTGATCCAAGGTTAGAGAACTAGTAAGTGGCAGAATTAGGGTTTAAATTACACTGTTGTGACTTGATGCCTACCTACACTTTTCACTCTACAAAGCTCTCAGTGATGCTTAGTTTTCAGAAAGAGAAGTTCTAACGAAGGTGTGAAATGTTTTTTTGGAATACACTGTTGGGGTAATACTGTAATAAGAATGCAGCTTTGACATTAGTTGTCATTTCACGCATGGGTTTCATCTGCTGGAGCTATTGCACTTGACATACACTCTTTAGAGGTTAAGTATCTGTTATCTGCGTAGTGACCATTAGATGGCAGTCTTGTTCTGATAGTGATGATAGCCCTGTCATGCAATTTGTATTCAGCTTTACAGTTTACAAGGGATTTCAAATACGTTATCTCATCAAATTATCACAATAACACTCTGAAATAGGTGTTAATATATCCCAAGTACGTGGAAGAAGGAAATACTCTGTACTTAAAAACTCACTGAAGTTCACGCAGCCAATATTAATCCAGATCTTAATGTTAAATGACAGGTTCTTTTCACTATCTTTCTAGACTTCGCTGCTTCTAATTTTACATACAATTTCCGTATATTCAGTTACATACTTTCCAAAGCCGCTGAAAATCTTAGTAATGTCTTAGAAGAGGAGTAAGAGTAAGAGTATTGTTTCAACCAAACATGCTGAATGTGGTGAAAAATAAGGACTACTGTCCAAAAAACAAGAGAAGAGGCAAAGAGCTTTCAAAAGTAGATAGTCGTAGAACATAACAGTGTGGGTCCATTTAATGTAGGAACACACATCTCCATGTATTTCAGTAGGTCATAATGCATGACTGTATTACAGTCTTACTACTTCACTGCATTTTTAAAAATTAACATAAGCCCTGAATAGTCAAGGAAAATGTATATTCTGCATACTCTGGTAAGATGGACAACTATATAGTTCACTTTGGAACTTTATCTACCTGAATTGTTTCTTTTTAATCTTTAAAATGTTAAGAGGAAGATTTCATCAGTTCTTCATAAACTTTTTACTATCTGGAAATATTATTTCATAAAGATTGAATATTCTAAAATTTTGAATATATTTTGTAATAATTCTAATGTAATTTTTATATTTTCCCCGTATTTCTTCCCCAAGTTCTTGCAATTGACTAACTAGATATAAAGAGAGTTGTATGAAAAGGTTTGTGAATTGTCGTCATTGAAAACGTAATAATTTATGGTCTGTTGATAGGGTATAGAGATCATGATATTACATTAACATAGACTATTCAGTTAGCAGTAACCCTTATTTTCAGGATAGACATTTCAATATTTTAATAGTTTTATTATTTAATAGTTTTATTAGTTCAGCTATTCAATAATTTAATAATTTTGTTTACTTGTTTTGATCAGTTCATTAATCTACCAATTGATTAATTCATTAATTGGATAGTTTTCAATTCCCATTTTTCAAATACCAACTTATTCAAAATACGACATCCACCTGGTGCATTTTTTCCCATATTCAGTTCACTGTGTTAAATGGGGTACTTAAATGGCAGAAGAATGGCCCTAACTAGAAGAGCATGTCAGATATTATGCAATAGAGGACACCCGGGTGGCTCAGTCAGTTAAGAGTCTGCCTTTGGCTCAGGTCATGATCTCAGAGTCCTGGGATTGAGTACTACACTGGGCTCTATGCTCAACAGGGAGTCTGCTTCTCCCTCTACCCCTCCCCCTTTGATGTGTGTGTGGGCACACACTCTCTTTCTCTGTAATAAATAAATAAAATCTTTATGTGAAAAATAGTTATTAAAAAGTAGAGCTCCTCCTGCTTCTGCTTCCCATGAATGTTCAGAGTTGTAAAGGTCTTGTTCAAGGTCATTCAGTTAGTTTGTAGTAGAAACAGGCCTGTTTTAAAAAGTTGACCGGCTGCATACACACAATTGCAATTAATTATTTTATTTCTTACTCTAATTGCCAACAGAGTAAATCATTTGTATTTGTGGATTTAAAAGTGCCTCTGGCTGTTTTGCCTTTCATACTATCCTATACTTTAGGAGGATTGCTTTGGCTACTAAGAGCTTTCAGATGGAACAGTTTTCAAAATCTAATCAACTGTAGCTGTAAAATGTTTACACATTCTGACCTAATTTAATATTAAATGACAATAATTTTAATGAAGTTATAGAATTTACTTGTAACCTGCTATTGTAGCGTTTCATACTGTTATAAACGGTCTTCGGCAGTGCAAAAGGTCACTCAGTGGTCCAAGTTCATTAGAGGATACAGTCAAAGGAAAATATTTCTTTCATTCAGCATGGTTTTCTTGTAGCAATTAGAAAATATGTGTCTCAATATAAAATTTCATGGCCTCTTACAATTATGTGGTGACATCTCCATACAATTGCTTGAATAATGCCAACAACATCAGCTGTCACTGTCAAAACGAACAAGTAATTAAGAAAGCAAATGCTGGTCTTTCTTCTGAAGAAGTAGAATATTTATGTATTTAAAATTGTTCACCAGTAAGAAAAATAACCACTGACAGGAAACATAATTTTCTACAGTGCCTGAGGCAGAAAAGAGAGAAATAATGAATATTCGCACTATTACGACAAATTAAATTGTGATTGTACACACTAAAAACAATTACAGAGTTTCTATTTGTTGGATATAAAATTTTAATAGCATCATTTTATCAGGTATTCTATAGCATCATACTCCTTTTATATATATTCTGATTCCCATCTTATTAATCAAATTTCCAAGTTTACAGCGGAGTTGGGGGACTCTTATTCTTACGAGGACCACCTTTTCTATAACCAGACATCTTAGTGTGCTTGGATGACTTAAATAAGATCAAGATTTGTCTAAGTAATTAGTAGATTTGAGTGATACTGTGATACTCGTTTCACATGCTGGCTCCCCAATCATTTGACAAGACTTTACTCAATTTATTCCTCACTGTGGTGAGGGAAAAATGCCACCTCCCCTGAACACTGATTGTTTTTTTGGAAGGGGATGAACAGATGAGGATTTATTGAGGTTTTTTAATTTGATTTAAGGCAAATCTTTCAATTTAGGGATTTGATCAGGATGGGGTAAAAATCATGTTAGCTTAGGAGTGTAGAATTGGTGGAAGCAGCACGACAAGGATTTTAAGGTGAAAGGTTTAATGATTCTTAGGGCATCATGTCTGTTGATGCTTTCTATTGAAGAATTGATGGGGCTTTAGGGAAATCCCTATAATGAACAATAACATTATTTGAAATAGTTAAGTTACTCCAATAAAGGCAAAGAAATAGTATAATGATGTTCATGTAGGCAGTCACGTGTTCGGGGTTTCAGTCTCCCCACTGAGGGAAATAGAAGGATAGACTATTTTTAACTGGAGGCATGATCAATCCAGATTTTGATGATTGTTTTGAGATGTCACAGTCACATATCAAGTCATCATCTCATCATCCATGAAAGTCAGATTTTCCTTTTTTCTTTTTTCCCCCGCTGGGTGACCTTTTCTTTGCTGGATCATTTGATGGAGCAGCAGAGAGTAACATCACTTAAGATTCTAGAGATGACACATCTGAAGTCTGTGACACAAAAGAGTAAAAGAAGGATTCTGATCTGGGTTTGTTGTCCACTCTGAGCCAGGAGTCAAGAGTGCCCAGATTAAACAAGAATATTGATTCCATCCCCATTCTGAACTGCCCTCTGAACCAGATACGGCGTTGTTAACCAACCTATCTAATTTTCTGATACCTTTGTTTTAGGCAGGATATTTTGGGTAAGAAGACAACGGTGTTTTCAGCCTAAGGCTCAACTAGATAGGAAGGGGCAATCTTTCCCAAACTAAAAATCTTTCTTACAAGTACGACCTATTCTCAGCATTCTAAAAATAACAGGATATATAAGACGTTTATCTGAGTGATGGATTAAACCAGCTTATCATTATAAATTTGTCCATATTTAAAGAAGACTAAGAGGGGTGCCTGGGTGGCTCAGTGGGTTAAAGCCTCTGCCTTCGGTTCAGGTCATGATCCCAGGGTCTTGGGATCGAACCCTGCATTGGGCTCTCTGCTCAGCAGGGAGCCTGCTTCCCTTCCTCTCTGCCTGCCTCTCTGCCTGCTTGTGATCTCTGTCTGTCAAATAAATAAATAAAATCTTAAAAAAAAATAAAGGAGACTAAGAGACCAGAACAGACTGTTTTATTGTTTTCCTGTAAGATTTTGTATGTTACTTAAATATTGCTCATAGAAACTGAAAGATCTGGGCTTTTTGAGGGGGAAATCTTGGCATTAGGAGTAACTTGGGTCTGCTCCCTCAACTACAGTTTTCATAGATCAGGGGGAAAAATAATAATAAAAAAATATTCAAAGGAAAATAGAAATGGAGGTTCTTCTTAGTAACATGTTTCATTGACTTGAAGATTCACATTATTTTACATTTTAATATCTCTGATGGTATGTTCATAATAAAGATATGTTTACCATTATGTCTTAGATTGACACTAATTTTGCTTTTCTTTTAAAGGGGTACATAAAATGTGTCTTGCCATCAATGGTGTCTTAGATTTAAAAAAATACATGTTAGATAAGAAAAATAGGAATCTAAGAGACATATGGGGTGAAATACTAACCTGTGTGTCTATGATTTCAGACAGATCTCCTCCATTTAAAGGACCCAGAATAGCTCCCAATTCCAATTGGGCTACTTAACAGAATCATGTTTGGTTTTACATTGTCTTATTATTTGCAAAGGAGAAACATTTATTTTTTTAAATATTTTATTTATTTATTTATTTGACAGACAGAGATCACAAGTAGGCAGAGAAGCAGGCAGAGAGAGAGGAGGAAGCAGGCTCTCTGCTGAGCAGAGAGCCTGATGTGGGGCTTGATCCCAAGACCCTGGGATCATGACCTGAGCTGAAGACAGAGGCTTAACCCACTGAGCCACCCAGGCACCCCAAAGACATTTATTATCTTTAGTATAGTGTTACTACCTGCAGTCCTTATACTTATCTACTGTGTATATGGAATATATAGCATATTTTATTGTTTTGTGCTTATTTATACATTTACGTTCATGTTTCTCCCTGCCCCTACTTACTATGATCTCCATTATCCTTACATATAAGATATATTACCTGTGAAGAAGAGATTTCTGCTACTAAGAATTACTTTTTTCTATTATATTCTACATTTTTATCACACTGTGAAACTAAGAGAGGTCAACTTCAACCATCACTTAGAAATACTGACTCCAAAGTCTCTACCTTATGCTCCAGTCTTTTTCATGATGTATAGATACGTGTATTTAACAGTCTGCTAGCAGTTTCATCTGATGTCATTTATATGCTTTATATTTAATAGATTCAAGATTAACCTTATTCTTCCTGCCTCTTGATTTGTTCTTGTCCTTTTATTTTTTCTTGGTGAATGACAGTAATCATGCAGACTACAAAATTTGAAACCCAGTGTCACTAGCATTAATTGATTGTACTTTTCAGCTATTTTAAATTCTACACTTGTCTCTCCACAGTTCCTGTTTCAGACTTAATTCAGGCCAGCATTATTTCCCCCCAACTCTGTGTGACACAGTTGGTTTTTGAGTTCTCTTCTCTGTCTCCAGTGTACATTAGTGCCATGTTTTTTTCTTTCCGTGCCAGCTTTGATTCAGAACTCAGGGTCTCTTTCAGTTTTGCATTTCTTATCTCACTTCACAAAAAGTTACCATCAAATGAAAACTTTCATGATGAAGGTTGACTTCATTTCAGATCTTGGAGTCGCCGGAAATAATCATCTATTGCAGGTGAGAGCACAGCAATTTAAAGTACACCAGGGGAAAGAGGATAGAGTATTCGAGAGTCCTGTTTGCTCTCTCTTCTGGAGTTTCCTCCATTTCTTTTCAAGGGCCACATTCTTCTCCAAATTCTGACCCATTTGTTCTTTTCCTTCATTTAACTCATGCAAAACAGATAATCAGGGTACTCTCAGCCCCAGGGCTCAGTTGGCCCAAAGGCCCTCAAAAATGTTTTAGCAAACCATTTTCCCAAATAAAGCAGAGTTCTCTCCCAGCTGGATACTCAGAACTGCTGTGAGATGATTAATCTCCTCTGTTTCCTTACAAATGCTTGTCTCCTGTTGTATCTTGTAAGTTTGACCTCCTCTAATCCATTCTTCACACTGCCCACAAGGTGTGTAGCACATCAACCTGATCTTGATCACTGACATATTTAAAAATCTTTCAGTATTCTCTATTACTTTCATTATAAGTTCCAGTTTTGTTAATATGGCTTACAGATGTCCAGGCTTCAACTCTCACTGGTTGATTTTGTTTTTGTTTTTGTTTTTAACATACTAAGATGGACTCTCAGCAAATATTTACTGAAGGTGTACTTTCTACTGTAGGATTATGGTAGCCAACAGGCCATATAGCCTTTGTCTAATGGAAAAGTCTTTTAAACAATTGCTACAGAAGAAAAGAGCAGTGTGCAGTGGAAGGATATAACTGTTTTAGTGGTGAGGGGCGATTTCCTGAGGTGGTTACATTTAAGCTTTCCCATGAAGGATGACTAGATGTTGGGTGCAGTAAGTAGGGGAAATGGTTTAGCAGATTGTGTGACAGACAGGAGGCCTTCACGGAAGTGAAGCATGCATTGACAGAACGGGAGATAGTCGTGCTAGATGAGTGACTTAAATGCACTAGTCTCACTCACCTCTGTGATGTTTCAGTGCTGCTTGACATACTCTTTCTTAGTAACTATCAAAGTTCAACTGCTAAAAAAAAAAAAGTCAGAAAACTCCTGATTTATTTGAAGAGTGAATATGTGTTCATGATAAAAAAAAGGTAATACTAGGCAATGATGATAAGGGCTAAGTAAATCTAAGATACTATATTCAAGGGGAAGGGATATTTATGCAGGCTGCTGTAGGTGGGAGAAGCTTTAGGAGAGGTTGTACTTGAACTGTACTTAAGTAAAATTTAATAAAGGCTGGAATGGGGAGGCATTCCATAAGCAGGAATCAATATAAAGAGATTAAAGAAATAAATATTTAAGTATATCTAAAAAATAAGGTTAAACCAGCCTTCCAAAAGCAAAGATTACTTGGGTATTATACCTGCAATTTTAAATCCTGTTATTATTTTTTTCTCACATGTTTTTAAGTAGTCTAAAATAAAATAAGGCTTTGTTTTTGATTTGCTATAAAGTATTAAATATATAAATATTTGAATTAAAAGATAACTTGTTCTTTTTATGACTCTGCTGATATATATCAATAAAAATCATCATAAGGTATTAACCAGGAATAATAGTTCTATGAATCGGGACTTGGCAATAATACTTTTCTAAATAATGCTTTACTTCTATTTTTGGCAGAATGGCTTTCAAGTTCTGAACAAACTTCTCTATGAAAATGTCTAAAAACTACCTTTTAAAATGTGTTTTATGGGACAAGAAAGTGATATATTTACAGAAAAAATAATAATCCTTAAGGGGAAATCTTTAAAAGTAGTTATCAAAGGCAACTTTCTTTCTAACCAGGCAGTAGCTAGCTTGTTAATGTGAAAGACCATTTTGGGGTTCTAGTAGCCAAATCTGTATTCATATTTTTTACCCTGGTAGAAATTAATACAGGCACTTTTTTTCTAGTTCAGTTGCTTAGTTTTTTGAGAATTCTTTCTCTAACACTGGGAATTAGGACAAAAATTATTAAAGATTTTTTAAAAAGATATCATTTTAGGAAAGGAAGAGAGCTTAGATATGTTCTATCCCAATAATCTTTACAAATGAGGAAATTAAAACCATGAGTAACATGACTTTGTATTATCTAACTTGCAAAAAAAAAAAGGGATATAGGATGGAAGGATTTGAATTATATTTTTGGATATACATTTTAATAAAATTAATGAATATATTAAAATATAAGTGAAAGTTTTGTTACGTGACTGTGAGTTTAGGTAATGTACTGCAAGCCCTTTTATGACACCTTTTAAAAATTGTGGTTGACTCTAGGGGTGCCTGTGTCCCTCATTTGGTTAAATGCGCAACTCTTGATTTTGGCTGAGGTCAGTGATCTCAGAGTCCTGAGACTGAACCCTGAGTGGGGCTCCATGCTCGTGAGGAGTCCATTTCTCTCTTTCTCCCTTTCCCTCTGCCCCTTGCCCCACTCATGGGCTTTCGTGTTCTCTCATTCTCTCTCTAAAAATGAACAAATCTCTAAAAAATCTTGTCGTTGACTTCACCCGACAGCTATAGTTCAGAGCTAGAGTGATTATTTTTATGAAACATCTTTAAATACCCAGTGAAAAGAAGACTACAATTTGAACAAAAACTTAAAGCAGGGTCGTTTCTTTAGCAACTCTATGATCTTGAGTGTACAGACACATAACCAAATGGAGATCTGAAATTCCAAGTGTAGTTTAAATTTGATTTTAATTATATTCGGTAATATATATTTATATGTGCTAATTTTGAGCTTAGAGGCATGATGAGATTTTTGTTATTCTAGAATAAAGCAAACTATATTCTTAATGATTAGAATACAGTGTTAATCAGCCGCATTTTGCAATCTAGCTTTTATTATAGCCACCAGGAACAGAAACTCATTTCTGTAAGAAGCATACCTGTGGTTTTGTTTTATTAGCTAGATCTTTTACTACTGACTGGTCCTGCC
Organism: Enhydra lutris kenyoni; assembly: GCF_002288905.1. Taxonomy (NCBI): domain Eukaryota; kingdom Metazoa; phylum Chordata; class Mammalia; order Carnivora; family Mustelidae; genus Enhydra; species Enhydra lutris. The sequence goes on along the minus strand of NW_019154087.1, from coordinate 38,459,871 downwards.
TGACACAATTTGCAGATTTGATGCCCATAGGTTTAAGTCAAACAGCTGTTATAGATGGATTTGCTAATCTAACTTTGATTTTTCCTTTTCTGTCTTTATATTTACAATACCTCTCAGGAGATGCGTATACTTTCCAAGAGTACAAACGCTTTATCCTATAATGAGGAATGCAGAGTTGTTTTATTAGGCAGAATTTTACAGTTGAATCTGTCCTTTTCCCCCCCCTGTCTTCATTACTGTCCTTCTCTGACGCATGTCTTTCTCTCTTTCCAACAAAAACGACAAAATTCTTTGATACATTTAGTAACAGAATTTTATGGGAAAATATATTTATTTTTCATGTAATAAAAAATTAAGAAAAAAAATGCGAAAATCAGAATGGCAAAGTGATGCCTTACATGAAGCACATTGGTAATAGTGAACCAAGTCTGCAGCCAGAGAATGCCTTCTTCTAGGGGAAAAACTTTATGACACATACCTCGTATTATTTACTTTAGGAGATGCTTCTTGTTTACCTCGTTTGTCTGTTACACACTTAGATGGTCTTACCTTAGGCCTTTGAATTTATTCTCATATATTTGATCGCCTATTAATAATTAGTGTAGGCTTGGATGTCTGCATGGTAATGCTGCTCATTCTATGGTAGGTGCTGTTTAGCTTAGTGTTTCCAAAATTAGACAGATGCTAAATGTGATTTAAAGTGTTCTCCTAATACTAAAGCTGTCAGAAAACTGCTTATTTCATGACAGTTTGAGAATTAATAACGAAAATTATACATTCAAAATTCTGTGGCTATGGAAAAATTTTTAAAAACTAGGTAAATATCTTTTAGAAACATTTACAGTGAAGTTAATTTGTGTGTAACTAAAACAAGTCAAACTGAACACTGTTTGGTTTCTATTGTAAGTCAATATTTTGTTTTGTACATTGAGTTCAATGAATAGTTTTAAAATCTACTTATAAGCTGTAGTAAAGAAAGGCAGATACCCTATTCCCATAGACTTGCTCTGTGCTTTTTTGTTTACAATAGGAATAGTTGAGTGAGTGAGTGAGTGTGTGTGTGTATGTGTGTGTGTGTTTTATCTTGGAGTCCGGGGGGGAGAAGCAGGGGAGAAAGAAAGGATTAAATAATAAATGAACATGTAAACTCATTATGAAAATATAATGATAAAAAAGATTTAGCCTTAAGAAATAATCATCCTTATAAAAAGATGACGATACATTCAGTGACCCATAGAATGTTGATTGGAAGTCTCTGAGAATAGTGATAGATCCTGAGGCATTTCAAATATATTTTATGAGGAAAACAAATTACAACTACATATATGCTTCTCTTTAACCATGCATGTTTGTTACAAAGCAAATTTCGTTTATTAGATACTTGCTAGAGAATTATCATTTTGTCAGAGTGCTTTTGGATGAAGAAAAATAATGTACTCATGCTCATTTACTCAGTTGCTTTAGAGAAGTAAAAGTCGCATTGAAAATAGAGTAAGTGGTATGGAATAAATCAACATTCAGGATTAAGTTGACTGTAAATTCTTCTTTTCTTTATTGGAAGTAAATGTCTTTATTAAAAATTACCATTTTATCCAAATAAGTTATATAGATACTCTATCTAAAAGGAGGGGAGCATAACTTTCCTTCCCTTAAGTGTGGGCTGTGAATAATGCCTTCCTTCCAAAAAGCACAGTATGGTAAGTGTGGAAAAAAAAAAAACCAACAACACTATACGGTTGATATGTTGTTGTGAGCATGGTACTTTACCCCCACAATCTTCCCTGGAAAGCCATAACCCCAAGCTAATCATGGCAAAAATTTCATAGAAATTTCAGTGAAGGAGACTTCTACAGTACACCTGAACAATAGTCTTCAAAATTGGCAAGGTCGTCAAAACAAGGAGTTCTGCAATATTGTCAAAGCTGAGAGTAGCCGTATGAAACATGACAGCTAAATGTAATGTGGTATCTTGGAACAGAAAAAGGACATTAGGTAAAAACTAAGGGACTCTTCATAAACTATATTATTCAGTTTATAATATAACCGTATTATTTCATTTTGTAACAAATGTACTATTATAACATGTTAGTGATAGCACACCTTTTGTATAGGGGGATATAGGAACTCTGTACTATCTGCTTATTTTTCTGTAAGTTTAAAACTGTTACAAAAAAGTCTATTAACAGGGGCGCCTGGGTGGCTCAGTAGGTTAAATCCTCTGCTTTCTGCTCAGGTCATGATCCCAGGGTCCTGGGATCGAGCCCCGTGTCGGGCTCTCTGCTCCGCAGGGAGCCTGCTTCCTCCCCTCTCTCTCTCTGCCTGCCTCTTTGCCTACTTGTGATCTCTCTCTTTCTCTCTGTCAAATAAACAAAATCTTTAAAAAAAAAGTTTATTAACAAAAAGAAAATATTACTTTAAAATTATTTGTTTAGTGTTCCCTTTCAGAGGAATTATGGGTAGAATAAAGTGTTGATGAAAAAAGATAGAAGCACATTACCATTATGGAATGCTTACATTCTAAGGACAAAAGATCATTGGTTTACATGAAGAGCTGTTTTAATGGCACAGGTCTGTTGGCAGTCCATCAGAAGATAAGCATTTGCATTAGTAAAATAACTGTATGCATAAAAAGTGAGTTTTTCCATGTAATCTTTATAATTACATATAGTATATAATTAAAGGGAGTAAGAGTATATATACTTATAATTCAGGAAAATATGATGCTATTATATCTTACTTCTTTTATTCCCAAGGTTGTAAAACAGTGTTTATGAACAGAGTTTGAAGTAACACCTGGGATTTGGAAAATATTGTCAGAAGACTGCGTAAATGGTGTCAAACTGTTCTTGGTGACTTGATTTAAGAGAAAGGAATTATGTCAGACTATATTTTAAATGACATAAGCATATAGTGACTTACAACTCAAAAAACTTTAGGGTGAAAATTATTCCTACAATAAAAATAACATCAACATGTTTATGTTCATGCAGATTATGTGACTTGTCAAAATTTAAGCAATGTAATTATGCTTATGTTTGGCAAATGTGTGATTTGAATGGTTTGTGAATTAATTTTCAATTTTTATTCTTTAGTTGGAATGAAGGTCATAGGAGTTGGAGGTAATAAACTTTACTATGCTAGAATTATTGCTTAATATTTCACATCATTTTAACAGTATGTGTTTAGCAAATATCTGTACTTTCATACATAATTCTTAAAATGACCCAATAGGTAAGAAAGGAGAATGAATCATTCATTAAATGAAAGCCAAACAACATTCTGTGAAAGCATAAAGATGGAATGATCAATTCTAATGTCCAGGGATGGGAAGTATTAGAGAAATCTCCAGTCTTTATGGACCAAGTCTGGAAAATCAAATGAGATATCCATGAGGCAAGAAGGTGGATGCGATATTTGTGCCAGATGTCTTCCAGACAGTACCGATGCTCAAGAAATTTTAGGAAAAATGTAAATACTGGTGGTAGTTACTGAATTGTACTTTTTACCTGCTGTACTTCTAAAGAGGGTTTCAATTCGTACTTTCTTATTTGTAAAAATTAATGAGATTGCAGTTACAATGTGGACTCATTTTATACATTGAATGAATTTCTAATAAATTGTGAAAATGAGTATTTACATATCAAGTTATATCTAACATTTGAATTTCTATTTCTGATGTATTCTCACTAGGGGAAAAAATGATCCCAACCCTACAGAAAGATGAAAAGTATAAGAAGGAGCTAAAAAATCACTTGTGACAATGTCAGAATTCATTTTCAAGGAGATTTCTGCCTTTGTGAGTGCAGTCTCTATGCATTCAAGCCTCTAGTACTAACTCTGAGTGAAATTCATCAAAAAGGAAATCAATCCACATTATCTCAGTACTCTAAAAGCATATGTAAATTAAAATACATCACATAGCTAATTCCAATTTTATTGACAGATCTTACTGCTTCATAGGGATTTGAATATTTAAATATTTTAACAGCCTTACTGGTTCCTTTTCAGGAATGTCATTCTTCAGAAGTATGGCAAAATTCACCAGGTGTGAAAGCCATGCAGCAAACTTTTTTTCAAGTTGGTTTGGTTTTTTTTTTTCAGTAAGTATGTGGTTCCTGTGTTTATGTATTCGCACCCTATTTTTTTCCCTCAAAGGATTTAGTTATCCCTATAATAAATGTGTGTGTGTGTGTGTGTGTGTGTGTGTGTGTGTGTGTGTGTGTATGAAATTACTGACTAATGAATAGCAAGGTAATCTTTTGTACTTGACACATTGGTTTTAGGGAATTTTATTATGACAACATTTTCAGTATTGCCTGAGCTTGTAAAGGATTTGGAGATATTTTTAATACCTCTGTGATAATGAAAACAAGTTTCACTGATAGCGGAAATCCACATGAACATTATAAAACATTAGAAATGGAAATAATATTTTTCATGCATTATTACATGCATAAATCTAAATTTATGTTAAGTATATTGTTCAAGGAAATGATCTTTTCTAGAAAAAAGGGAGAAGAAAATTTTGAGAGAAAATTATAAGTAGTAATTAAAAAAATAGAACTCATGGAAATTGTTTTAATTTTAAGGAATTACATTTATGGACCGTGAATTTTATTTCTGTATTGCTAGTTTAAAGGAAGAAGGATTTCCTAAATGCTCACATTTTAATTGCTTAAATTTTGTGAGGGAGTAATGGATGGAGGATTGACATAAATGTGACGCTGAAAGAAAGAACCCTTGGAGCTGATTTTTCTCACGTTAAACACTGAATTTTTTTTTAAAGGATAAAATTGATGCCTTGTTTTTAATTTCACAGGAGTTTTAGCTTACAGAGATGAATGGTTTGTTTTTTAGATCTTTTCATAGCCCAAGGGAAGTAATGATTTCCTAGAATGTGCTCACTTTATTATCTGAATTCACTCGAATATTTCCGTCTACTCTACAGTGAAGTAAACATACAAACCTAGAAACAAAATGGAATGCAACAATAAGAATCTGAGATGTCTAAATGAGTAGATATAACTAGCTGGAGAGCATAAGAAAGTCATGAGCAAAGCGTTATTGCCCAAAAAAGTAAGATAGTGAGTCTCTGCATTGCCACTCCCAAGTAAGTGTTGTATGACTTGATGTTAGCGAGTCATTTGATGAATTTTATAAAAACAAACAAACAAACTAAACCCTTCCTTTGAGGAACCTTTCAAGTTAACTTACCTCTCTGTTCACATAGGTAATTCTGATGACAGGACCTTAAACTCAGTGGTGACAGAGTCCTGTCACTATGACATAAAAACAGGTGTTTGCTAACACCTCAGTTTGGGAAGAAAAGTCATATTTCACTTGAAATTTCAGCTGTTATTGAAATCAAAGTTACTGTACTGACTAACTCTGTAAAGGGATTAATATGGTTGAAAAGGATGCATAAAACAAAGCCGTAAGACTCATCTTTAGAATGCATTCTCTCCATCTCTAGGAAAACTCCACAAGTGCCTGGCTTTTACAGGAATGGCTACAGTGGAGAGTCTTAGTGTGGGGGAAGATCTCCTGTTACTGATAGCTCAAGAAATAATAAAGTAATAAAGTAATGGGGGGGTGCCTGGTGGCTCAGTCAGTTAAGCATCCTGACTCTTGATTGTGGCTCAGGTTAGGATCTCAGGGTTGTAAGACTGAGCCCCCTGATGGTCTCCATGCTGGGCATGGAGCCTGCTTGAAATTTTCTCTCTGCTCCTCTCCTCTCAAAAATAAGTAAATAAGTAAGTAAAAAAGTAATGAAATCCTGTGTCAGTTTCCTACTCACTGACATGGTGTTTGAGGTTCATATTTTTATTTCTTAAAAGATTATTTATTTTAGAGAGAGAGAGAGAGAATGTGCACGAATGGGGGGAGAGTAAGGAGTGGGGAGAGCGTGGTCAGGCTCACTCCACGCTGAGCTTGGAGATGGACTTGTGACACAGTCCCACCACCCAGAGCTCATGAAGTGAGCTGAAACCAAGTCACATGCTTAACCACGAGCCACCCAGGTACCCCGCTTTGAGGTTTTTAAATCCCCCACCAGGTTAGTGATAATTGGATGAAGATGGAAATTAAGAAATGCTTCTTTCTGTACCCAGAGAGTATGCCGGAGTTAAAATGATAGTGGTTTGTTGCTTTTTATTAGCGGAATACCCATATATACTCAGTCTTTACCCATCTTCCAGGTTAGTTTAGGTAATGCTGTTTAGTCAGTGGGTGCCCTGTCTCAGCCCTGATGATTTAATTGAAATAAAGAGCATTTGCTTTTACCTCAAAGAAAGCTTTCATAAATCCCTTCTCCTCCCCCTAACATCTAAATGTTATAAATTCTACTACCGGCGTCGGGAAGCTGGATGTATGTGGTTTCCCAGTAGACCCTCTGCAGACCCTATGCCCATGAACACTAATGCTGGACTCCCAGGTATCCTTGATGACTCTTCTGCATGCCAGTTCACCTTTCTCATTCTGAAACCCCCAGAGCTCGCTGGGAGTCTGGCAACTGTGGATATTACTAGAGAATAAATTTGTTTTGGCACATAATATGTCCTGAAAAATTGTATTTTAAAGAAATGAATGAGGCATGCCAGGGTGGCTCACTTGGTTAAATGTCTGCCTTTGGCTCAGGTCATGATCCCAGGGTCCTGGGTCAAGCCCCACATTAGGCTTCTTGCTCAGTGGGGAGTCTGGTTCTCCCTCTGTCTGCTGCTCCCCTGCTTGTGCTTTCTCTCTCTCTGACAAATAAATAAATAAAATCTTTAAAAAATAAAGAAATGAATGAATACTATTTGAATTGTTACACAATAGTGTAATAATCCAGTGTTTGTGGCATTAAACTTTTAAAATAATGATATAATATTTATGGGAGGAATCTTACTATTAAATATAATAAGATCTTAATCAGAGATTGTTATGAAAATTATATTTTTGGTTTTAATAAATGAGAGAGAGGCTTAGCTTTTATTCTGCACAGTCTCCCATGGTGTTTTCTGTCTAGGATTAAATGCTCAGATTCTGAAATCTACCAGCTGTTTTGAAACCCACTTCTGATACAAACTCAGTGAACTTAACTAGTTACTTAAGCACAGTGTAATTTTGTGTTGTTCAGTAAAATGAGCATAATATATGTCTAAATCATATTTCTAATGAAAAACAATATCAATATTAAAATATTTAGCATTCAGTAAATGTGAGTTCTTGCTTTTTTTTCCTTGAATTTTTCATTTGATTTTCAGGAAAGTAGTTTCTTTTGTCTGTTTTTCTGTTTACCTTGAAGTCTTCTCTGCTGGGTACTTCTCATTTCCATATTATTTAAATATTTGACGTGTTCTTAGGCTCAATTCCCAGACTTGTAAAAACTTCTCCTGATACCTGTACCTTTGATTATTTTATCCAATCACCTAGCTTTATAAAAACCCCAGGTTTCTACCTCTAGCACATAAATCTGTCCTCTACTCCAGGCACATAGGTTAATTATCTACCTGAGATCTTCTCTTGGATATTTATTAGACTGCTGAAATATGTCTTAAACAAATCTCCTTAGCCCCCCAAAATTTGCTTATTCATCTCAGCAAGTACTAAGTCCATTCTTTCATTTGCCAAAGGTTAAAAACTTGTTGCCCTTTTCTCCTTGCTCTCTCTTAAATACGTAATCCCTTGATAAATTCTGTAGGCCCTGGCAGTAGGGGTGAAATTGCTCATCATTGGCTCATGTACCAAGGAGATGGCATGACCCATGTTACCTTCTTTTTTTTTTTTTTTTTTTTTTTTTAAAGATTTATCTATTTATTTTAGAGAGAAAATTCAGGGGGAGAGGCAGAAGGTGAGAGAGAGAGAGTCCTCAAGCAGATTCTCGGCTGAGTGCAGAGTCCAAAGCAGGGCTTGATGTCAGGACCTGAGATCATGACCTGGGCAGAAACCAAGAGTTGGACGCTTAACTGATTGAGCCACCAGGTCCCCCCCATTATTACCTTCTTAGACAAACAATTCTTAAGGTCAGTGGACTCTTAAATATCCCCCAAAACCTTTTCTGGGATCCATGATGTCAAAACTATGTTCAGATTAACACCAAGGCATTAAAAATTTTGACATTTTCTTATCTGTGGAATGATAATAATAATAGCACCAAATATTAGCATTGTGTCTCACACAGTATACACAGTAAGTTTTGTTGAATAATTTATTAAAATATTACTGAATATGTTAAAGCTAATGAAAGAAATTGTGGGCTACATAGAAAGTTAGGTGTCCTGATATCCAGAACCGGGCTCTTCATCATAATGCTTATAGTCTCAAAGATAAAACACAGTAATTTCCTGGGACATTTGCTTAATGCTGGACTTCTGACAGTTTTCTATAATTTCTTTTTATAATGTCTTAATTTGTACCCTTTTACATAAAGATGCACTCTAATTTTATGCGAGAGGGCAGATAATGGAATTTGGGAATGAAAGAGTGTTCATATTTCGATTCTTTCATATATGCTGGCAAATTGTCTGTCAAGAGAATTAGGTACCACACTTGATCTTAGCCAGAAGGCCGAGAAGCAATGTCAAGAGAATTAGGTAAAATTATAGGTCAATAGCCATTTATGAGGAACTATTTTATCATCTCTTCTTTAGGATTATAACTATTTTCAAGTTTTTGGTATTTCAGTAATTACAAAGGTTTATATTACTTGAATTTGCAACTTCTCACACGCAGCTGTAGTTGAATCAGCTTCTTAGTCTATTATTTGTCTCATGTTTTCTTTTTTGAGTTTTATTTATCTTTTTTTATCTGTAAGGTTATTCTTACTAGACTTACTTGTTCTCTGGGGATTTCAGATCATGTACGAGCTTTCCCATACCTTTCTGTTCTTCATTTGTATTTTGCTCTTAGAAATTAAGCAAACGTAAGTTTGACATTTGATTTTTATATGAAAATATTATTGTAGATGGTTAAACAAGACAATGATAAAATAATTTACTACTAGCTTCTCATACTTAAATAATTCTACGCTTCTCTAATTTTACTTGCAAGCTGGGTTTGTAACCATTTCCTGTTTCTAGGTATACTTAGACACTGGGCAATGTGGACACGATATTTACCAGGCTCACACCCCCACTAGAACATAAAATCTCTAAGTCTTCAGAATGTGTTGTGACTCCATTATGAACCATGGCAACTACAAAAACCAAGCCAAATAAAAGAAGTTCAAAAATATAATATTTGACTTCAGTATTAATGGATAAGGAGGAGTACTTTGGGGTGAGAAGGAGAGGAAAAGAAGCACCATATTAAAGGCAAAAGAATAGTTTGGGAGAAGGAGCACATACATGAAAGAGGTGCAGCAAGTCATCTGCTGTGATGTGTAAGGAGGATGGGAGATGAGCTCGTGGCACTTGATTTGAGGAAGCTTATATTCTGGCCTAGGGAGTTTAGGCTTTATTTCTTGTGTACTTGAGGATTTGGTTAAGATTTTTCTATACAAGGGAGTACTATGATCAAAGTTGTGTTTTTTGTTTTTTTTTTTTTAAAGGGAAAGTTTTCTTTTTTTTTTTTTTTTTTAAAGATTTTATTTATTTGACACAGAGAGAGAGGGAATACAAGCAGGAGAGTGGTAGAGGGAGAAGCAGGCTCCTCGCTGAGCTGGGAGCCCGATGTGGGGCTTGATCCCAGGACCCTGGGATCATGACCTGAACTGAAGACAGTCGCTTAACAAACTGAGCCACCCAGGCACCCCCAAAGTTGTGTTTTGAGGGAGTCCAGTCCACTAGATTATCTTTTTCACTGAAACCTCCCAACTCCTGCTTCCTTCTTTTGTTCTTGGTCCCTTATCAGATACCCATGTGGTTAACAGTGGCCTCTGTGTGACTGTGAATAGTGCTCTTGTAGTCTCAGTCTGGATCAGGAGCATTCTCATTTCTTCCTCTTCTTGGTTTTCATTTTGTTCTTTCACTAGATGCAAAAGTAATTTTTGACATTTGAAGCTAAAATAAAACAGCATTAAAAATGTCCGAACAGGGGGGTTAAGGGGGTAGGAGAAGAGTAAATGAAACAAGATGGGATTGGGAGGGAGACAAACCATAAGTGACTCTTAATCTCACAAAACAAACTGAGGGTTAATGGGGGGATGTGGGGGGGTGGGATTATGGACAATTGGGGGGGGTATGTGCTAAGGTGTGTAAACCGGGGGGTGTAAAGACGGGTACCCCTGGGGATAAAAAGATATTATATGTTTATGAAAAATAAAATTAAAAAAAAAAAAATGTCCGAACAACAACAACAACAACAACAAAATGTCTGAACAAGCAAACAGTAGTGCGCCTTACTCAACTTCACTAACTGCAGGTTCATTATTGTGAAGAGGCAAGGAAAGTGGCAAGTTTATATTCATAAAGAACAGGAAGAAATCCAAATTTACTTAAAACTTTTGTCAGATAATTTTCTGCCAACTTTTGTAGGCCTCTGCTCACTTAGTAATAACTTAAGTGGAAATTTAAAAATTATATTAATATTTAATATTAATATTGAGGCATTCAATTCTAAATTAGTTTACTTCTTAGAGAAATGAAAATATAAGATAAAGGAACCAGAAGCTGTGTTTCTCCTAGAAAAGCTTTATTTGTGGAGGGATCTCACCTCTAAAAATTTATATCCTATGACAGTTATTCATTGAGGAGGACATTAATCAAATTAACACCAATATAGGGCTCCTTCTGTTGGCATATTATGTGGAATGTTTATCACTTGAATAAAAGCATAATGGAAAAATAGGATTGCACTAGTCTTCTAATTTACCACTAGGCCAGTAAAAATTATTCCTTTGGCTTGTAATTATGTCTGAATCTTGGTGAAAAGGTGGGGAACATTGAGCAATGGCAAATTAACTGTTTTGTATTGGTTTATGTATATCATTGATATGGCGATATTTTAAGTTGTTAACTGTTTTTCACCTAAACTGTGTAGTATATTGCTTCTGTAGGTAATGCTCCTTAAAATTTCAGTTGACATGAAATATTTCTCCTGGACTCCTAGACAGTGAATGATGGAGACTCATTGTATGTATAAAATATTCCCTCTTGATACCGTCTTTTAAAAAGCATAGATTTTTATTTTTAATCTATACATGCTATGTAAGATATTAGGAGCTATACCACTAGTCAAATAACAAGGGTTATGTTAATATTTGTTAATCTGTTTAGTTTTAAGTGCTTTGTTCAATTTAAATGGATTATAAGGTTTCCAACGTAAGTCAAAATACAAAACCAAAGAAAAAAGAAACACTTCAATACCCATGATATCATAGATTAATAGAAAATCACATTTTCACTTACATTTAAGATACACTTGACAGAGATCAAGACGAACTCAGATTAAACTCCTAACCAAAAATCTACAGCAGTCCTTACAAACAGGATTATATTTTTACTTACGTATAGTAGCACTGTCAGTTATATAAAAGGAGATGCTATGCCTTTATTAGTGGCATTATTGATTGTAAATAAACAAAAATGTCCTTTTCTAAAACTTAATTTGGGTTTTCTTTTAAGGAAATTCTAACAGATGACATCCCAAATAAAATACAGATAATAATAATTTTGTTGCTATAAATCTTTAGCAGAAAACTAAGTATGGATCAAGCTAGAAAACACAATTAGCTTAGCAATGATGTGACTATTGTGAATGCAAGGCACATTTTTGAATACCAGTAGTATTTTGAAACAAAACAAAGGAGCCAGAATACCACCTTACAGCTAGAAGGAAATTAAAAGTCCTCTAAATTTTAGTTTTCAGTGCATTCAATGAAGAAATTGAGACCTAAGGTCATATAAACAGAATCAGATCTATTTATAATAATCAAATTTTCTGACTGTAACTTAGTATGTTTATATCATAAAAATTTGATTCATCTGGCACTTATGGCATACCATACACATCTATAAAATTATATAATATATATGTGTGTGTGTATATATATATGAGCTATATACATACTAGCAAATATATAGTAGCCTTTGTAATTAAGGAAAATGTTATACAATTTATACAATGAAAAGATGAAATCAGAAATGGGAAGAGAAGTTCTTATTTTTATATTCTGTTAGATTTGGAAATATAAAATATTCTGTTAGATTTGGAAATATAATTTATATTCAGCACACATACACATGTATATGTGAAGATGTATATATTTTTATGTGCATTTGTATTTAAGTATATATACACACACATACATATATATTCCTCTCAAATGATAATCATCATTCATCATGGACAGAGATAGAATGATGAGATAGGAATAAAGAGATAGGAAGCAGAACATTTAAATTAAAATTTCTCTTTTTACTTACTGGATGGCTGTCTTTGGAAAATTGGTTAATATCCCTGAATCCATTTTGCTTTCTTTTCTGTAAAATGGGGATAATGAAACCAAATTTGCTGCTTGTAGGGAGGGTTAGGGATAATGCATATAATGTGGTCAGCAGTATCATTTCATGTTGTTCAATTTGTACTGTGACACACATCAGAACATTGAGGCCAGTGAACTCTTTGTTTATGTCTCAGCATAGTATTTCTAACATGATTTAAATCCAAAAAATACGATACTGCTGATCACTTTGATACATAATTACCAGAAGTGGAATTATTATGTTAGCAAACATGAAATAATCCTTGGGAATCAAATAACTAGTTGTGATTTAATGTCCATTAACCTTTATTCTATTTGGATAATTGTGATTTGAATTTTTATCAACAAAAGATAAAAACATGGACTTTGCAATTGGAGAGACTTTGTTAGAGCCATGAATTAGCCTCTTAGTAGCTATATGAACAATCTATTTACACCTACACATGTGTGTAAGAAAAATATAATTATAATAAAGCTTTACCAGGAAAGTTATTGTGAGGATTAAAGGAAATTGCACATTTAAAAACCTTATTACAGTGTTTGATACAGAAAACTCAGTAAGTATCAGCTACTCTATTATTGTAGTCATTATCATTGTTATTACTTATGTAGTGGCACTTTTTTATCTCTCTTCAGAAACCAAACTTAATCTTTCCACAATTTCAAAAGTGCTTAAGTTATTGTAATAGGGTAGACAGCAATGTTTTTGGAGAAAGATACATAACCAGTGATCTGTTGGTATTAAGATGGGGAGACAATACATGGAATTATTTATTTTAAGGATCATCACATTTTGATTAGTTAGGATCATTTTAAAGTCTAAGCCGCCCATTATCTTATAGCTTCATTTTTGTTCTTATGCTGCCAAACATTAATTCTAGACACTAACATTGTTCAGGTAATTCACTGAAAAAACTGATTAGTACTGTAATAGAGCAATAATGAAAGCAGTGATTGTAAGAAAAGGAAAGGAAGGACTAATTCATGCACCTGGATAACTTGTTTGTGAAACTAGTTTATTTTACTGGCTAAGTCGTAAAGTATAATGTAAAAAAATTATGAAGATAACTCAGTACATACATGCACAAAGATTTATTGAAGGAAAACATGAAATCTTAGGATAGATCAACATCCTTGACATTAATGAAGATTGATATTATCATTAAAGAAGACAGTTACAGATTCCACTATCCATTTGTCTGTTGTGTATCTGTCTACTTACCTACCATCTTTCCATTTATCTTTTATCACCTATCTACTTTACTGTCAGAGAATGGTGATTGCCCTCTGGTCCTAAGTCATCGTGAAAATTATATTTTCTTACTCGACACAATATAGATAATGAAATAATCGATCAATATAAGCATAGTTGATTATGAAATATATGATTTTAACATGATAATAGTATGTTAAAAATTTTAAGAAGACGTGATGGTAAAACATGCAGTTCTGATTTCATTTCCATATCATTTTGATTTTCATCATTATAACAGAACTTTAAAAAAGAATATACTTGAAAATACTTTCTGAAGTAATTAAAACACTGTCATATTCTTTTAACTTATTTGCAAAAGGATATACTTCTAATATAGCCCTCCCATGATACTTATTGATTTGAGTGGGATGAGACATCTGTTGATTTTGAGTATTAATCTGCTCTGTTCCAGGGCTCTTTTAAAATGTCCTCTTAGAGACTATTCTGTATCTCCTAATTTTGGATTAAGGCCATTTACTAAGTAAAGTGCAGGGAGATCTATGGTGACTTCAGCTTCAGGATCTCCTTCTGAATACTGTCTAAAACAGTGTCCGTCCCTAAAGCCTTGAACTTACCCTTTCTTTGATTGCTATATTGGATTTGAGTGCAATCTGTTTGGAAGAATGACTTCAAGGATAGTTTCCAAAAGGTCTTGTTCCACAGTACAGATTTTCTAAATCTTCCTTCTTCCTCCCTTCCTTCTTCCTTTCTTTTTCCCCTCCCTCCCTCCCTTCTTCTCTCCGTCTCTCTCTCACTTCCTTCCTTTCTTCCTTTCTTCTTGCTCTCTTTTTTTCTTTCTTTCATGCAATTTGGGATGTTTTATGTCATCTTCAATCCTTTCTCTTTGTTATTCCCATTCTTCTTTATTTTCCTGAGATAATTACTAACCTCTGCACCAACTGATAGGGACCTGGGAGTCTTGGATTATATGTTCATAGAACTATTTTAAATTTCTCTGTGAATATCTTTCTCTTCTGTCTAGGCTGTGAAAAGTTTTACATATTTACAGACATACCTCTGAGATATTGTGGGTTTGGTTACACATCACCACGATGAAGCAGATATTGCAGTAAAGCAAGTCAAAATAATTTTTGGTTCCCAGTGCATATAAAAGTTTACACTATACTGTAGTCTATTAAGTGTGTAATAGTATTATGTCCTAGAGAATGTATATACCTTAATTTAAAAATACTTTATTGCTAAAAAATGCTAAGCACCATCTGAACTTTCAGGGAGTTGAAATATTTTTGCTAGTGGAAGGTCTTGCCTAGACGTTGCTGGCTGCCTGCTAACCAGGATGGTGGTTGAGGTGACTGTGGTAATTCCTTAAAATAAGACAACAGTGAATTTTGTCACACAAACTGATTCTTCCTGTCATGAATAATTTCTCTGCAGCATGTGATGCTGTTCGATAGTAGAGCTTCACAAAACTCTCAAAATTGGAGTTTCTCAAACCCTGCTGCTACTTTATCAACCAAGTTTATGCAACATTCTGAATCCTTTGTTGTCATTTTAACAGTCTTCACCAGCAGTAAATTCCATCTGAAGAAACCACTTTTTTTTTTTCTAGTCCTTAAGAAGCAATTCCTTATCCATTCAAGTTTTATCATGAGGTTGCAATAATCCAGTCACATCTTCAGGTTCCATTTCTGATTTTAGTTCTCTTGCTATTTCTACCACATCTGCCATTCTTTCCTCCACTGAATTCTTGAACCCTTCAAAGTTATCCATGAGGGTTGAAATCACCTTCTATACTCTTATCCATGTTGATGTTTTCACCTCATCTCATGAGTCATGAATGCTCTTAATAGCATTTTAGAATGGTGAATCCTTTCCAGAAGATTTTCAGTTTCTTTGTCCAGTCAGTGTATTTTGACTGTTCTTTGCCCAGTCCGTCGTATTTTGAAAGGAATCTTTTTTTCTAAGCATCAGTTCTCTACAGTGGACTTGAAATATTTAGTAAGCCATGTTGTAAACATGTGCCATCATCTTTGTTGTTCCTTTATTGAATATAGGCAGAGTAGATTTAGCATAAGTATTAGGGCCCTAGGATTTTGAGAATGGTAGTAAATGAATATTGGTTTTACTTTAAGTCACCAGCTGCATTAGCCCCTAACAGGAAAGTCCCCTGTCATTTGGAGCACTGAAGCCAGACACTGACTTCTGTCTACCTATGAAGGTCCTAGATGGGTATCTTCTTCCAGTAGAAGGTTGTTTCATTTACATTGAAAATTTTTTTGTTCATGGCAGCCAGCTTCATTAATGATCTTAGCTAAACCTTCTGGACAACTTGCTGTAGCTTCTGTGTCAACACTTGCTGGTTCCCTTGCACTTCTGTTATGGAGATGGCTTCTTCCCTTACATGAATCAGCCTCTGATAGCTTCCAACTTTTCTTCCACAGCACCTCATCTCTCTCAGTCTTTATAGAATTAAAGAGAATTAGGTCCTTGCTCTGGATCAGGCTTTGGCTTAAGGGAATGTTGTGTCTGGTTTGATCTTCTATCCAAACTACTAAAACCTTCTCTGTAACAACGATAAAACTGTTTTGCTTTCCATCATTTGTCTGTTTACTAGAGTTGAACTTTTCCATTGCATTTACAACTTGAATAGCTGTTTGGCACAAGATGTTTAGCTTTTAACCTGTCTTGACTTTCAACATGTCTTTTTCACTAAGCTTTAATCATTTGTAGCTTTTGATTTAAAGTGAGAAACACACAACTTCCATTCACTTGAATATTTAGAGGCTATGGTAGAATTATAACTTCACCTAATTTCAATATTGTTGTGTCTCAAGGAATGGGGAGGCCCAAGGAGAAGGAGAGAGATGGGGAATGGCCAGTTGTTGGAATAGCTAGAGCATACACAACCTTTATTGATTAAGTTCACTTTCTTATTTGGGCATGTTTTGTGGTGCCCAAAAATGATTACAATAATAACATCAAAGATGACTGATCACAGATCACCATAACAAATGTAATAATAATGAAAAAGTTAAAAATATTGTGAGAATTACCAAAATGTGATACAGAGACACAAAGTTGAGCAAATGCTGTTGAAAAATGGTGCCAGTAGACTTGCTTGACCAGGGTTGCCACTAACCTTCAGTTTGTAAAAATCACAGTATCTGCGAGGCACAATGAAATGAGGTATGTCTGTATTCTTAGTTTATTCTGAGATCAGGGCTTATCATTTAAGTCCCTTAAAACAAGCAACTTGACCTATTCTCAAGGAGCTTTAACTTTAAGAGGCAATTTAGCTTGGAGGGTTTTCTTGTGGCTAGAGGAAAAGGGCAGTAAGTTAAGAAAATAGCAACAAAAGATAATAATAGAACATAGGAAGAAAGAAGAATAGGATAAAGGCAGTCAGGTATGAATTATGTTTTCAAGGTGCTAAACAGGTTTCGCATTTTTAGCTTTAGCCAGGGAATCCTTTAAGAGGGTGGTTTTGGAATCTGAGTTTCTTTTGGCTGCTTCCTCAGTCCAGAAAAGCAAAACACAAACAAAACCCCAGACAGTTGAATATTTGGGATTTTTCTCTCTTTTGATTTAAGGCCTCTTTTATATAAGCAATTTTATTTATATTGCAAATTCCCCAGTTCACCTGTATTATTGCCTTAGGTCTGGCTGCCATAGCACACTACCATAGATTGGGTAGTTTAAACAACAGAACTATATTTTCTCACTGTTCTGAAAGCTAGAATTCCAAAATCAAGGTGCTAGCATGATCAATTGTTAGTGAGAGCTCTTGGCCTGACATGTAGACAACTGTGTTCTCTGAGAGAGGAAGAAAGGAAGAAGGGGGCGGGGAAGTGGGGGAGAAGGACAGGGAAAGGGTATGGGGGAGAGAGAGACCTGGTGTCTCTTCTTACCAGGGAACTAATCACATCTATGAGGGCACTCACCCCACACTCATGAGCTCATCTGAACTTAATTACCTCTGAAAGATTCTGTCTCCAAAAGTAATCACATTGGGGGTTAGAGGTTCAATATGTGAATTGAGGAGAGGGGGCACAATAGGTCCATAGCAATGACCTATGTCAAAATCATTCCATTTAGAAAGATAGCATTCAAATTAGACTTATTTTGAGAATGCATTTAAGAGATCTCTCAAGATCTAGGTCCTTTTTTCTACCTTGTAACTATATTCTCAAACTTAATAACTGGTTGTGTCTAATAACAGACACAAGAAATCTTTAATCTCTGACGGGTGAGTGTTTGGAGATTAAACCTATCTGGAACTAAGCTGTCATGGAGAAAACAAGACAAGCCAAGGAAAGTTCCCATATGTTTCTGATAGATGCCATAGCCATGTCTGTCCTATTCAGCTGTTGAATAAACAAAAAAATTTATTTGTTAGTTCTTTGGGCCAACTCAAATGTCAGTCCTGTTGAACTTATGTCTGTCCTCTGCCTTATGTATTAACCTCTATATACTCATAAAAGAAAAAGATGAGAGCAGTCAGGAAGACCAGCAATATTTTTAGTAACAAGACAGATTTCCACCAAGTATAAATTTTTAAATCTGATCAGATAATCAAAAGATCCCTAAAAGCCAGGATCAATCTCTGACAGAATTTAGTACTACGGTCAGAGAGAGCATTCTTCATGCTCTAATAGTGTCTAGCTGCCATTTGTTCTTTTTCAGCATGACAAAGAAAGGGGAAGATAAGTGAGGGTGAAACTAAAGTGTAGCCATTTGAAACACTGACCCTGCGCTACCTCTAAAGGAATTTTACAAAGCTGGCATTTTTTTCCTCATAGCTATTTTAGGTTTTTGCCAGTTTATCAAAAAAGTCACATCTATCAAATTCCTTTAACATCTTTATCATCCATTATTTAATAAGGACACTAATTTTTGCTTCTGTCTGCTAATATTTGTGCTCCCCATAGTAAATGACAAAGCTGCCCTTATTGTGATGTCATGGTCTATGACAGCAGATTGGGTCAATATTATTCATGACATTTTCTGATACTAATGTATTCGTGCTTTATTTTATGCTATTACAAATGTAGCACTGATAATCTAAGAAAAAAATATATATACATATATATGTTTAAAGTTGATTATTAAAAACTTATATTTAAACATACGGTTTGAGGGGCGCCTGGGTGGCTCAGTGGGTTAAAGCCTCTGCCTTCGGCTCGGGTCATGATCCCAGAGTCCTGGGATCGAGCCCCACATCGGGCTCTCTGCTCAGCAGGGAGCCTGCTTTCTCCTCTCTCTCCCTCTGCCTGCCTCTCTGCCTATTGTGATCTCTGTCTGTCAAATAAATTAAAAAAAATAAATAAATAAACATACTGTTTGAGAAATACCCTATCAAAAGGATGAAAAATTATTCACGCATCTGTACAGATTATTCCTCATGTCAAAAGACTTGACTATTAACCAGTCACACTCAAAAGCTTCTCAGAGTGCTTTCTCTGTGCAGAGATCAGCAGCCTTTCAGAAATGGTGTCCCAATGAATATCTAAAGGAAAATTTGAGATAGCAGTGGTTATCTCAAGATCTTGTAGACTGGGAATCTTCATTTCACCCTGGAATCTGCTTATAACTTATTTAGATGTACATAATTTATGGCAATTCCAGTGATGTAAAATGTAGCCATGACTTCCATTCATCCAGGAAGGCTAATGGGGCTTGAAGCTAATGTTGTAACAAAGAAAGTGATGCTTCAGAACTGAAAGTTGGTGGTAAACTAGGAAAAGTTAGATCCTTTCACGTAATTAATCCTTTAGGGAGAGACCCAGAGGAGATTAAGAGGAGTTTGATATTGCTGTTGTTGTTTCCTTCCTCTTCCCTATTAAAATGCCTGGTGCTCTTATGGGAATATTGGGCCGTTACAGTAACTTGTCATATTTGGTCAAAAGCACAGAATGTTGCTATATATCCTGACTTACTTGATTATGTGTTTCTAGAGCCTTTTATTTTACTCAATGGACTAGCCATATACAGTTGATCCTTAAACAACACAGAGATTAGGGCCACTGAAATTGAAAATCTGATTATAACATTTACCTCCCCTGAAACTTAACTACTAATAGCATACACATGACTAGAAGCCTTACTGATAACATAAAGTCAGTTAACACATATTTTTCTATTATATGTATTATACACTGTATTTTTACAAGAAAGTAAGCCAGAGAAAATAAAATGTTACAAAAATCATAAGGAAGAGAAATTACATTTCCAGAACTATACTGCATTTATTGGTAAAAATCTGCATATAAATGCCCCTGTACAGTTCAAACCTGTGTTATTCAAGGGTCAACTGTATATTATTCAAGATTCGTTACTGTGGAAATTTAACATTGTTTATGAATTAAGAACTTTGGTCCAAGTGGATGAAATACCAACAACTTCACTTGATATTCATGGCTTTGTGTAACTTGGACCCTATGCAATTTTTACTTATACCCCTTTCACCAGCTCAGTAGTTTGTAGCTATGCTAATTTCTTCAAAGGCTGTCCTTATTCTGGTTTCTGTATTTTTACTGATTTGGACTACCCACCTCCTTTTCATCTAACTGAATCATACTCAAATTAGTTGATAATGTCACTTTCTTGTCCAGGTGGAAATTCAGATATAGAATAAACAGTTCCTAAAATTAAACAAATAATTCATATGAAGAAGAATAAAAGAAAGCAAAGTGAAGACTTTTTTTTTCACCTCGGCAATTCAGAATCTGTCCTAATGATAGCAAGAGGTGAACAGCCTAAAACCATTAACTGCAGTATATTTGAGTTCTTTGTGTTACTTAAATCATCCATTGAAATTATATACCTTTACACGTTTGTGATTTGTAATTCATATGTAAAATTCTGAAGAGTGAGGTTTTTTTTAAGGAGATAATTGAATAATTTATTTAACTTCTTAAAAGTGGGGATGAACATTATGTAGATTATATTACTTCTCATACTTTTGCGAAGTGAAGCCCATTAAATAACCATCAGTGCTACAGAACTAAAGACTAATCAATTATGTCTCGTAACCTGGGAGAGAGTCTTCATATATCTAATGTAATTTTTTCAACAAAGATTAATAATTCAGATGATACTCGTTCTTTCATTCTGGTCAGCCAAAAAGGTATTGCAAAAAAGGAGCAGAGAAAAGGGAAGAAGAGAGGAGAAAGGAAGAGGAGGAGGAGGGCCTGGAGAAGGAGGAAGAAGGGTGTGAATGAGGAGAGAGGGAGATTTATTTGTTATATATAACACTGACTACATTATGCTGGAAGTAAAAAGAGATATATAAGGAAAAGATAGAAAGATATAGCTGTTAGACAAAAAGCCTATTTATTCAATAACTAGTTGATACTATATGTGTAATAATTGATGATGTTTAACCTAGTTCAAAAATTAAAGACAAGATGTGAAAGAGAATTTAATGGGATCTTTCTGGAAAGGAGAAGAGAAAGTGAAGGGGAAGGGAAGGGGAAAAAAAGACAAGACAAGACAAGAAGAAAAGAAAAAGAAGTTACCAAGAATATTTCTTCTAATTAGGACCTAAGTAGTACAACCACTACATGTCTGACAGTGTTGAAATCAAATAGCAATAATCCCCTGAAGGGACAGAGTTTTTATATGTTGTGTTCTCTATTACATCTTCAGAACCTAGAATATGGCTGGACCAAGTGTGGACTTAATAAGTTTTTTTTTTTTTTTAATGTATTGTTGATTTAGGTAAATCGTGTGGGATAAATATACAAAGTGACTAGTGAATCAATAACTTTTAATTTTTATTATAATTCCATGGAGATTAAAAACTAAGACTTGCATCATTGCCTTGACTCATATTGTCTTGTATGTAATAATCATCAGTATTAAAAATAAGCAGACATCTAACTGATAAAGTTCCCAAGGCAAAGCATCTTTGATTGGGCTGATAGAGAAGAAATGTGAGGTTATCCTAAAAGCTGACACACATGTAAATTAGATATTTTTTTGGTCTAATAAATGGCAATATCTATAGGAAAATTATATTCAGCATGGCTTTATTTATACATAATTAATGGAATATTTCCTGTGCCACAAGTTTTAAAATATTTCTTTTAAAAGATGATAATGTTAACTTATTAGTGGTATTATTCTTGGTTCATTGACAAATCCAAGTAGAATATGTTTCCTAACAATTTATAATAATATCTAGAAAGAATGACAGTAAAATGCATGCATTTTGGTTTAACTACCCTTCCCCTTAGGATATTGTCTATTGCCTATATGAAATGCTTTGCAAATTCTTTATATTCTGCTATATCAAGCACATTCTTTCTCCTCCCTTTAATATTTTTTTTCTGGGTTTAGAGTCTAGGATATCAGATTACATAAATTTTAGGTTAGGCTTTATTTAAATGATTCCCTTGTTGTGCACATTTTCTTAGAAGGGATAACAACTAGGATTTGATCTTGGAAAATTCATAAAGTGTTGTTTTGAGTGGTGGAGCAGATACTTATTTGTCTGTACTTGCTAGAGCAACCTTTCTGCAAGGATAGCTCCAAGGCTTTTCTTAAGTTCGAAATGAGAACCCTAAGTGGGAAGGTCAGAATGTTTACCAGACTGTTTCTTTTCTCTAGGTGAATTGAATACATACGTTTATGTGTGTGTGTGTGCATGCGTGTGTGTGTGCGTGTATACATATGTGTATATATACACTTTGCTGTTTATATTATTTTTTATTTCCATATTACTGTGCTGTAGACAATTGCTGAATGAGAATTTTAAATATTAGTCCCTTGCAACTGTCATTCATAAATAACCGACACATATAACATGTCAGCAAATCTTTGTGGCACTTGTGTCAGGAATTTTTTTTTTTTCTTTTATCACTTAGGTAACAATTTTAATGAAGACCTGTTCAAGAGGCATCAACATCTATTTTTGACATTAATTATAAATGCTGTTTATGAATATTTTTTCTATTACAGTGTAACAAATCTTCCTAAAACATAATGGCTTAGAATGGCAAAAATCATTCATCATGCAAGATTTTTTGTGGGTCGGAAGTTGAGACAGAGTGTAGTGAGAGAGTTTTTCCTTTGCTCTGTGATGTTTTAGGCCTTTGCTTGAATACAAAATCCTTTCACTCACATCAAGTGGTTGTTAATGGCTGTCAACTGAGGGACTTGATGGAATTCTCAACCAGGCTATGTGTGTGGGCTTGGCTTCCTCACAACACGGTGGCTGGGTTCCAGCAGCAAGTGTCCCAAGAGAGCCAGACAGAAGGCATAGTGCCTTCTGTGACCTAGCCTTGAAAATTACATGGTGTCACTTCCACCATATTCTTTTAGGCAAGGCAGTCACAAAAGTCATACAGTTTCAGAGTCAGGGAATTGAGATCCCACCACTCAAGTAAAATACAAAAACAATTGGGATGGAATATATATATTGGTGTGACCATCTTTGGAAAATACAGTGTGCCACAGTGGTTAATAGCAGTCCTGCAAAATTTAACATGGAAAGTTTCATGAACAGAGTATGTACCTTCTACCTGAATTGCTCAGAAGAGTGGACCACAATGATGGTATCATTCTAATATTACATCTGGAATATATGCCAATGATGATAGACTTTATGGATCTGTAGTGCTAATATCGTTCCTGTAAATAGCCTTCTGTGGAAGCCTAGAAAACATGTACCTAGGGTCCTATATGCTAAATGGTGTCTGTGCACATGAAGAAATGCTGATCAGTTTTTATTACTAAGTTAACAGAAAGCAATAATAGTTGTTTATGACTCTGTTCCTCCTGATGTTCTCTCTGTATTATTTGGGTCTGTGTGTAAAATGTATATACATATGTAGTATATGTATTACATATATGATGTGTATACATAATATATATGCACATATAATATAGGTATTATGTTATACATTCTAGACTACATTTGGAAGAAGGCAACCAGAATGACAAGGTATAATAAACTTCCCATAATTAGAATTACTGAGGCATGGGCTGAATAGCCTAAGCAGACAGCTGTCTATGGAAGAGGATAGTCGTAGCAATATAGACTCAGTCATTAGGCTGGAGTTCGGACGGAAACTCTAGGATCCTTTTATTTATTTAGTTATTAGTGTTCATGAAAGTAATTCTTTAGCCCTTTTCCTAAACTAGCCATTGTATTAGTTTGCTCAGGCTGCCATAACAAAGTGCCACAAACTTTATTTTTTCATAGTCTGGAGGCTAGAAGTTTAAGTTCAAGGTGTCTGTAGGGTTGATTTCTTCTGAGTTCTCTCTTTTACTCTATTTGCTGTTTCTGTAATATACTGAGAATTGTGTTTCATCTTAATAAAGGAAGCAAGTAAACATAGAGTGTTTGTATTTGAAATAGAAGTGTTCACATTTCCGAATGCTCTGCCCTCTTACTTCGTTCCCTCCTTTCCTGACGCCACCACTCCCAGTGACAGGAAGCCCTCCCCATTTTCCAACTTCCATTTATCTCAGCAGTGCCGCCTGTGATCTTCCTGGATCTCATTCCTGTACTTCAGTGCTGCCAGGCTGTGTTCAGAAAATATAAAGCTGATTATGTCACTTCTTAGTTAAGTGATTGTTAGCAGATCCTCATGAACTTCAAAATTAAATACTAATGTTTCAGCTTTGCTTAGAAGGTACTTAAGGTGTTGATAAAACCTGTATCTCCTTTCTTCAACTCCTTGCATCTCCTCTAGGCCCAGCCACGCTGAATTATTTGGATTTCTCAAGATATATGACATTTTCTTACATTGCATTGCCTTTTAGCACACTCTTTCCTATGCTTGGCTACCATCTTTTCTTTTCCTCAGTGCCTCCATTCAGTTTTTCTTCAGCCTCTCATTCATTAGACCGAGATTATGGAGTTCTTTTGGGGCTGGCAGTGTGCCAAGGAATAGGGAGGGAACAAGAGAGCCATGCTCGGGCTCTTCCAGTTGTGTGCATTACTTTGCCTGGCCACTTCTTTGATAGTACTTTTTATATGGCATTATTTCTTTACTACACTAAGGTACATTCATGCGAATATTTTGTCTTTTATTTCCATCAGGCCAGTACCTGTCACAGTACCTAGATGTGGTATAGTTCAATGAAGGCCACTAATGGAGTCTGTGTGTGTGCCTGCTTTTGCTCAGTGTGTGTTTATTTGTAGTTAGGATGCAATGGCTTGTGTTTTATCTGCTTATTTTCAGTTCCTCTTTCAATTCTGGACTGATATTATTTCACCAGAAGAGCCTTTTATAAGCACCATATTAAGGATGTTAATTCAGAAGACGTATTTAGAGATTCGCTAAAACTAATAATACCTAAATATCATTGTTAACACACACACACACACACACACACACACACACTCACACAAAAGTATATATTAGTTCCAAGTTTTTAACTTAAGTTCCAGTTAGTAATATACAGTGTATATTAGTTTCAGGAGTAGAATTCAGTGATTCATCACTTACTTAAAACACTCAGTGCTCATCACAAGTGTGCTTCTTAGTACCCATCACCCATTTAGCCCAGCCCCCCACCAACCTGCCCTCCATCACCCCTCAGATTGTCCTCTATAGTTAAGACTCTGTTTTATGGTTTGTCTCTCTCTTCCCCCCCACCTTATGTTCATTTGTTTTGTTTCTTCAGTTCCTTTAGGTATGAGTGAAATCATATGGTTCTTTCTCTGACTGGCTTATTTAACTTAGCATAATATACTCTAACTCCATCCACGTGGTTACAAATGGCTAGATTCCATTCTTTTTTATGGTTGATATTCTATCTGTCTATCTATCTGTAGATAAAGAAGGTGTGTGTGTGTGTGTGTGTGTGTGTGTGTGTGTGTGTATACACACATCATTCATCAGTTGTTGGACATTTGGGGCTCTTTCCACAGTTTGGCTGTTGTTAATAATGCTGCTGTAAACACTGGAGTGCATGTGCCCCTTCAAATCAGTATTTTTCTATCCTTTGGGTAAATACCTAGTGGTGCAGTTGCTGGATCATAGGGTAGTTCTATATTTAACTTTTTAGGAATCTCCACACTGTTCTCCAGGGCAGCTGCAACAGTTTGCATTCCCATCAACAGTGTAAGTGTTCCCCTTTCTCCACATTCATGCCAACAGACTGATATTATTTATCAACTGGCGGCGGAGAACTTTATGTGATCATGGACACTAACTACGTAAGGAAGGGCAGGCTAGAACTTCAACATGGGAAGAATTTTGTCTTCATCAAGAAGCCCCAGCTACTTTTAATGGTTTTCAACTGATTGAATCAGCCCCACCCAGATTATCTATTGAAAGTTCCTTTACATAAAGTCAACTGTAATAGGCTATAATCATATCTGCAAAATATGTTCACAGCACATTTAGATTAGTATTTGATTAAATAACTGGAATCTGATGTATCAAAAATATCAAAACTAGTTGTAAATAATATTATTTTTTAAATAAAATTTAAAGTTTTAAAACTTCTTACAATTTCTCCAGCATTATCCTAAGCACTTCATATACAGTAATTCACTTAATCCTCATAACAACCCAAGAAGATATTATTATTATTCATATTTTACTGATGAGAAAAACTATGAAGAAAGGCAATTTGATCTGAGAATCTATTCCATTAGAAGACATATACATTCCACAAAACATGTATTTTTGTCATTTTTATTCACCAGTATATCTCAAGCATCCATAATAGGGCTGGGCAAGACGGATCAACAGCAATTGATTACAAATTTGAAAAAATAATATTTTTCTGAATTATATAATTTCCTTTTCCATAGGTAACTGTGTGTATGTATGGGTTTCATCCTGGCACTTGACACTCATTCTGTGGAGCAATAGGAAAATAGTTGTTGTAAATCAATTTGAAATACTGAGCTTGGAATTCAAAGCATTTGTATAATGAGTCAGAGCTGTGCTGTGTTCTGGGGTAAATTGCCTGATGATTACACAATTTTTCTAGGATAAATAATTTAGATATAAGAATATTACTGAATTGGGGCACCTGGGTGTCTCGGTGGGTTAAGCCTCTGCCTTCAGCTCTGTCATGATCTCAGGGTCCGGATCGAGTCCCACATCAGGCTCTCTGCTCAGTGGGGAGCCTGCTTCCCCCTCTCTCTCTGCCTGCCTCTCGGCCTACTTACACGTGTGCTCTCTCTCTCTCTCAAATAAATAAATAAATAAATAAATCTTTTTTAAAAAAAGAATATTATTGAATATAAATATAACTGAAAAAGATAAACTCTGAAACTTACTCTTCAGAACACTTGATGCATTATATGTAAATAAGGATCAACATGAAGTATTGGTAGTAGCATAGTGGTACAGGCAAATGGATTAAATTCTGGTTTTGCTACTCCTAAGCTGCCTCACTTTGAACACTGTAGAATGGGGGTAATACTTACCCCATAGAATTTTTCTGAGCGATAGGGATGATACTATAATGCTAAATGATAGTTAGTACATAAACTTACACCTACTACATAATGATATTCAAGCTTTTGTAAGTAAATGTTACTGTTTTATGGGGTTAAACTTTACCAGTGGATTGTTCTGTGGTAAGTACATGGACCCTGGGTGTTTGGACGGGAAAGGGGAAGGTGAATACCTTTTCAAGTTAAAATCAAATTCTTCTTTTTTACACCAACAATTTGCTCATTGATAGTAAAATATTCTGGTGAATTGGAGTGGTTACTTCAAATGTAGTTATGCATGATGCCTATAAGTTAATTATGCTGTAGGCATATTCAGTAATTTTTATGTTCTAGTTTTGCATGAAAGAGAAAAATGTTTCTCCTAATCTTTGGCATTTTAATGAACATTTTAATATTGATTTTATAAAATTGAAGACAAAGATAGAAGTTCAGTAACTAAATGAAACAATTTTGATATATCAGACTGGAAAAAAATAGTGTAACACAATTTCAATATTTAGGTCTTGGATCTCAGTTTATTATGAGGCTGAAAGAAACACTTTATGTAATATAGTTAAAAATGGAGAATCATTTCATATAATAGTGTATTTTCTCTGATGTAATAAAAGGTTACATGATATAATCAGACTACTCAATTTTAAACCCAGAAATGATTTCTACTCGGCCCTAAGATGTGCAGATTTCTGATGCAGAGGTCCCAGTAGTGTGGATCATTTTGGGTGTTCATATACTTTTAACTACCCAGGAATAAATAAGAGAAGTGGTTAGAACCAAATCTTAGCATAACTAATTCTTGTGACTTTCAAACACTTTCTCTCATTTTAAAATTCCGATTGGTATAACTCATAATCAAATGTCAGTTTCTTATGTCTGAGTCATTGTTTTTATATTAATTGGTAGTTGTACAACTGACTTCTTCATGCAGTTACAGCATCTTTCCAGGAGACCCTCTCAGCATGCCCTGATTGGTGACCTTAACCTTAATCAAAAGATTCCATCTGTCTGGAAAGAAATGGGACTTTAATTTTTTAGTCAGCCTGGCTCTGACAATTCCAAGCAACACAAGCCTATGATGGAATTTTTTGCGATTCGTGGAATACAGTTAAACAAAGATTCTTTTCACAAAAGAACAAATTCAGGGCACCTGGGTGGCTCAGTGGATTAAGCCTCTGCCTTCGGCTCAGGTCATTATCTCAGGGTCCTGGGAGGTCTCTGCTCAGCAGGGAGCCTGCTTCCCCCTCTCTCTCTGCCTGCCTCTCTGCCTACTTGTGATCTCTTTCTGTCAAATAAATAAATAAAATCTTAAAAAAAAAAGAACAAATTCAGCATATAAATTTATAGGTTGGTGTCTCAAATTATTATCTGTGTCTGTGGTTGGAAGTAAGAGTGGAAAACGTATCAATTTTTCAACTCATGGATGCTGGAAACTTACTTGAAGATGTGATGCCTTGACATATCTCATGTTTTTTAAGTTCTATCATTAAGTAACTATCTGCTGTTCCATAAATTTAACTTTTTTCTAAATTTAGAAGTAAATAATATTTTCCATTGATTAAAACTGTCTTTATAAGTACAGTTACATAATGTAAGTAATAAAAAATTAGGAGTTTGTTCGTTTCACACTCTGTTTTCTCGCAAAGCCAGTTTTTCCCCATATGAGAGTTCAGCCTGATTAGTGAACCATTTGCTTTTGATGCAGTTTGGAAAGTACAGAGATCATTCTTACCTCAAACCAGGATTCCTACAGTTCTGTAGTATCTAAACTTGTCACAGTGGTTCAATCACTTAGATTAAAAATTAAAGCCCCTGGTGGTATGAAAATGCATTAATTTGAAGGGAATCCATGAAATGAGAATCATCCATTTAACAATTTGAGAACAATTTACTGGATCAGCAACTTAAAATAGCTTCTGAAAAAGTGATTTTTGTTTCTCCTTTGGGGAAAGGGGAAGCATTTAGAAAATGAAATTAAATTTAATGTGATTAAATCATATATTGTTTGCCTGAAGGAATTTCAAAAAATCTCATTGTTTTGAAGTCATATCAGTATTCCACACATCTTTTTATCTACTCAGTTTTCATGACTACATCTTTTTTTTTTTCATGACTACATCTTAATATATGTTTCATTTTTTTCTGTTTTTAAAACTAAAAAGAGTGTCATTATAGGAATTTGGGAAGTACTAAAAAAAAAAAAACCAGAAAGAAGAAAATGGAATTACCTGTTGTCAAATAAGCCAAACTTTAATTCCTATAGTAATTTTTATACATTCACCTTTAATTATGGTGCAGTATATAAGCATTCTGTGTCCATTAAGAGGAAAAGTTACATTTTATTTCACAAGGATCAGTATAATTAACAAACCACATTCAATGACTTACTTTAATTACTTAAAAAATTGTCTGCAAATATGAACTATGTTGTCCCATAAAAAGTGTGTATTGTGTTCTTGTATTTCTAAAATGTTTAAAAAGGTATTCATTGCCCTATTAATGAACTAGTATGGTAGAGACTTGTGTTGGCTAACAATTATGACTCTCACTTGATTTCCATTAATCGTACAGTATAATTTCCTTTCAAAGCCCAGCAATAATTTAACATTTGTGTCAGAAATATCAAGTTTTTTACCTAAATAGGAATTTGTAAGGTGTTTTATCAGAGATATTAAATAAATGTCATTTTAAAACATAGATTTCCCCCTTTTCCCTGACACCCATATTCTTTTGTAAAATGTTTTAGGGCAATAAAACAGTTACGAGTTTTCCTAAAAAAGACAAATGTTTAAATCCCAACAACTTTGAAGGTCTTTTTTAAATTTGAAACTTCCTTTTATTTTGTATCATCGGGTTTATTTTAAAGGCAAATATAATGTTTTCTCCTTTAGTTAGTTATATTCGTATCATTCTTCAAAATTAATTTATGCATTAATGGCATGGTAAAATATGAAAATAATATCCAAGAACTTATATACTAGCTAAATAATTATACAGAGTAGTTCATATTATGATCATGACCATTGTGATATATTTCTGATTTAATTTTTAGTAGGGACCATAATTTTGAAGAAAATTTTTTGTCTGAACATAATGATCACATAAATATCCATTATTCTATTGATTTTCAGAAATTGTTTCTCTTCTCCGTGACTTATTGCTAAGATTTCCTTTTTTTTTTTTTTTTTTTTTTTTTTCTGTATGCCTCAGAATGAAGGACAGCTGAGGCATATTCATTATTTGGGAAATCTCTACTTCCCTTTTATTATTCCATTCACTGTTTTTAGACCTTAGCTGATTTTTAAAAAAGTGTATTGAAAAGTAACTGACATACAATATTATATTAGTTTCAGCCATGTAACATAATGATTCAGCAATTCTGTACTTTACTCAGTTCTCAGCACACATTATCCATACAACATCCTTCACCATATAACTTTATCACAATATTATTAACCATATTCCTTCTGCTGTACTTTTCATCTTCAGGACTTACTTTATAATTGGAAGTTTGTACCTCTTAATTCCCTTTATCTATTTTGCCCCATTCCCCACCCACCTCCCTTCTGGCAATACCAGTTTGTTCTCTGTATCTATGAGACTGTTTTGCTTTTTGTTTGTTCTTTTGTTTTGTTTGTTTGGTTAGATGTTTTGTTTTTTAGATTCCAGATATAAGTGAAATCATATGGTATTTATCTTTCTCTACCTGACTTACTTCATTTAGCATAATACCCTCTAGTTCCATCTGTGTTGTCCCACATGGCAAAAATCTCATTTTTTTATGGCTGAGTAATATACCAGTGTGTGTGTGTATTTCCCATCTTTTTTTATCCACTTATCTACTGATTGATACTTGAGTTGATTCCATATCTTGGCTATCATAAATAATGCTGCAGGGGAAATTGGGTGGCTCAGTCAGTTAAGTGTCTAACTCTTGATTTTGACTTAGGTCATGATCTCAGGGTCATGTGGTACGGTCCCACATCAGGCTCCCTGCTCAGCTGGGAGTCTGCTTGGTATTCTCTCTCTCCCTCTCCCATTGCCCTCCCCCTGCTTGTGCAGTCTCTGTCTCTAAAATAAATAAATAAATCTTTAAGAAAATAAACAATGCTGCAGTAGGTGTGCATTTATCTTTTGAATCACTGCTCTTGCTTTCTTTGAATAAATACCCAGTGGTAGAATTTTTGGATCATACAGTGTGTCAGTTTTGATTTTTTTTTTTCAAGAATCTCCATACTGTTTTCCATAGTGGTTGCAACAATTTATGTTTCCAACAGCAGTACAGGAGGATTCTGTTGTCCCAACATTCTCACCAACACTTGTTATTTCTTGTCTTTTTGATACTAGTCATTCTGACTGGTGAGAGGTGATATCCCTGATGAATAGTGATGTGGAGCATCTTTTCACGTGTCTGTGGGCCGTCTGGTATGTCTTCCTTGGAAAAATGTCTGTTTAAGTTCTCTGGCCCATTTTTTAAATTGGATTGGGTTTTTACGGTGTTGAGTTGTATAAGTTCTGTTTGTATTTTGGATACTAACTCCTTACTGGATATATCATTTTCAAATATCTTCTCCATTCACTTTTTTTTAAGTTATAATTTAAAAAAATTATATAATCTATTATATAATCTATTATATATATAAAAATAATATAATCTATTACTTATTGGCCTAACTTGCATTTATTACATTAACTCTTGATGAAATTTAAAGATAATAAAACTTGAGTGCAATTAAATTTCAGCTAAATATAAGAGCTCTGTCATTTTTTTTTTTTAGACTTTATTTATTTATTTGACAGAGAGATCACAAGTAAGCAGAGAGGCAGGCAAAGAGAGGGAAGCAGGCTCCCCGCTAAACAGAGAGCCTGATGTGGGGCTCGATCCCAGGACCCTGAGATCATGACCTGAGCAGAAGGCAGAAGTTTAACCCACTGAGCCACCCAGGCACCCCAAGAGCTCTGTCATTTACATGAAGCTCTTAACCAGGTATTTTTAGATAAGTGTATTATCATTTTCCATTCTGTAATAATTAATGAGGCTTATTTTTATTGACTTAGTTATTCATTGTTTTTTTTAACTTTAGTATCTTTGAGAGCAGTGCCACTTGTTCCAGCCTCTAGACAATAAAAACTAAATATTGATAGTAATATTACCTTAAGTAAGCAAATGCTTCCTATTTTTGAAAATTGTTCTTGTTCACCTATCGCCTTTTTCCTACATAATCTCTCTTTTCCTTTTTAAAGATAACTCAACTCTATTTTCCCTCATAGAGATCTAGATAAATGCTTCCACTTAATCTAGTAAGAAGCTTAATGTACTAACACATGAGAAATATTTCCTAGAGAAGAAATTGAAACTTTGCTAAAACATGGGAGGAAGAGGCTATTTCTTTCTTGCCCACAGTAGAATACTACCTTTAAACATATTTCTTGGAACATACCAGTTAGTTCACTAAATATTTGTGGAATATGTGAGTGGTATCCCAGAGGAATGAAACAATAATATTATTCTTAGTCTCTTTCTTCATTAGCAGCATTTAAGGCAACAGTGGAAATTTAAAATGTAATACAGTTTTTTTTCTCCCAACTATGATGGAGTTGTTTGATGTGGACTCACAGTTCATTCCAAGAATATGTAGAGAAAACTAAATTTAGAAGAAGAAGAAGGGGGGGGGAGAAGGAAGAGAAAGAGGAAGAGGAAACATAATCTATTTCATGGCATTGGAGAGACAAAGAAGAAACTAGCATGTCACCTTTGACACATACTAGACACTAATGTTTGTCTCTTGAGTGCCACGTGATTGCTTTAAATTCACCTCTGTTTTAAGTGTTCACCTTTTAGATCTCAGAATCTGAGCAGATTAATAATGCAACAAATATTTTTAGGGGAAAGGTGAAGAACCTTAAGATTTTTTCTTATGCATCTTTCACTTTGAGATCATAGTCCCATACTTCTTGGATGATTTGCATAACCTTAGTTGTATTTATGCTTTTCTCTCATTAATGTGGTTACCTTCTTTAGTATTTGCCTCTTTCTGTATTGGGGAGGGGGTTAACTTACTATTCACCTCGTAGTTCTTGAAATGAGTACACAGATGAGCAATTATTGACCTTTAATTTATAATCAATTCATATATACATCACTAGCAGTTTTCATTTCTTCACTACATTTTCATTTCCACTCTCAGATTCCTTCCTTAGAGTGTCTGTTTTTGTAAAATGTCACATGAGTTTATCACTGGTAAACAAGGAAGTTATGTGACCACATACTTTGAGTTCTCTTCTTAATCTGAGTAGCAGATGCATGGTGACCAGACACTGATAGACTTTGAAAGAAGCAATGTGTCTGTGTTACTGATCATGATCCACATTTCTTATTTGTGTAGTGATTTGTGGATTGAAGGGCTACTGGAGAAGTTCATAATTTATATAATTACACATAGTAGATGTACCATGTGAATTGAAATGTGAATCATATTTTTGGGAGTTCCTTGTATTATTGAACTAAACATGTAACTAAAATTTGTCCTTATCAGAATCATGTGAAACAAGAATTTACAGTGACTTTATTAGATACCAGTAAGATAAATATTAAAACCACGATGTGATACCACTATACACTTACAGGAATAGCTGTGGTAGGCAGAATTCTAAGCTGACACACAAATCTAACCGTTGTATAATTTCTTCCCCTGGAAAGATAGTACATCACTACTGTAATTATGTAATGCTCCATGGCAAAAGGGACTCTGTAGATGTAGTTAAGATTACTACTCAGTTGACTTTGAGCCAGTCAAATAGGAGATCATCTGATGGGCCTAACTTCATTGTTGTTAGCAGCAGGATAAATCAGAATATGAAATTTGAACCATGAGAAGGTTTCAGTGTGAAGGATATTCTTCATTGCTGAGATAGACAGGCCATTGACCACTGACCGCTTTGAGTCTCAGAGTGGTCACTGGCCAATAGCCAGTAAGAAAAAAGGAAGACCTGATTCCTACTACTCCAAGAAACTAAATTTTGCTAGCAACCTCAATGAGCTTAAAGTGGATTCTCCCCCCTCCCCCCAAGACTCTAGATAAGAGCACGGCCTGGCTGCGTACCTGATACTGGCCTTGTGGGACCCTAATTAGAGAACTCAACTGAGCTCACTAGACTTCTTACCTATAGAACTATGAGATCACAATTTGGGTGCTGTTAATTTGTCATGCAGTAATAAAAAATTCATATAATATTGAAATTTTAAAAACCGGCCAAACTAAGTGTCTCTACAGACATGGAACAACTGACACTCTTCTTCTGCTTTGGGGAAGGCAAATTAATGCAATCAGTTCAGAAACCTGTTTAGCAATATCTACTAAAGCTGAAGGTGAAATATATGGACATAAGAGCAGTTCCTAGATATTTTTTCCATACAAATTTATTTACACACCAAAAGAAAACAAAAGTACAGATGTGTTTATAGACATTTCAAAATAGCCTCAGACCAGCACAGTGTAAGTGTCCAGCACCAATAAAATGGACAAGTAAATTGTGGTATATTCATTCAGTGGACTGCTACACAGCTCTGAGAATGAACAGAGTGCTGCTGCACATGAAGGGGTCTTACGAATGTATACTGAATGAAGTAAGCCACACAGAAAACAGTGCACACACAGGAGAGTATCATTTCCTTCATACAAAGGTCAGAAATAGTGCAACCCAGTCTGTGGTTATTTAAGTAATAATAATGGTTAAGTTTGGAGGCTACAAGTGATTGGGAAGGGGTACCACAGTGAATTTTAGAGTGTTGGTAATGCTTATTGATCATAATGCTGATCAAACAGGTGTGTTCATTTTGCAAAGATTCATTTAATGTATATGATTTATGCACTTATCATCTTCAATGAAGAGCTTTTTTTTTTTTTTTTTTTTTTAAATGAAGGACTATAAAGTATTGCCAACACCTTTTCCACTGTGTGGCTTAAAAAAAGAAAAATTGCCTAGGGTCATTCAGCTAGCGAGTGGAAAGACAGAGTGGAAACTGATAATTAAGGATAATTTAATGGTAATTAATGTCTTAGCTGAATTACCTCTTTCGTTTGAAAATTTGAAAAAGAGAAAAAGGGAAAGTGAGGCTAGTCAGTAAATAATTTTGACATTTACAATTAATTTTTTTAATAAAACAGTGTGCCGGGAGGATTCATACCATTCCGTAGTTTCATGTGCTGCTGTGGTTCTCACTCCTATGGAACCAACGATAGAAATGAAGAAAAGAGAAGAACTAAAATTTCCTGAACCTGCCAAACAGTAAGTTATTTGTCTGATTTTTCAGAACTTTGTAAACTAGTTAAGTAACTGATCAGAATTAGATAGCTCAGAAATGATGATTTATAATGAATGTGTGAATACTAGTGAATACTAGTATATTAAAAGGACAGATAATTTTGTACTATATACCATTCGAGTTTCTTTCTGTTACCTTACCTTAGTGATACGAAGCACTTTATTTCTTTAATACTGTGATTGTGGGTGCACTGTTCTCGGATGGCTTATTTTATAGTCATAAGCTTTAATCATCTAAAATATAATCTGTTTTTAATATAAACTTCTTAGCTTAAAGTTGGCTTGCATTTTACAGGGAATAAAAGTTGTTATTTGTAACTATTTTAAATAAATCACTCTAAATTAAAACTTCACAGTATTTAATGTTTCTGTATTTTTGCTATTTAAACAGATAAAGTTTCACTTAAATTTAGATTTGATCCTATATTGAATAAGTGATAGATTTTTTTCTTACAAAGCAATTCATAGTAACAAATGTAAACTACATGAACCTGAAATATCAAATAATTAGGATATTTCTAGGTATGCATTATATAAAGGCAAAAGGAAACTTTACTGATATTTTCCAGTGAAGCTAGTGCCATTCCCACTTTAAGGTCTCACACTGGAGGCTAAGTGATGTATGGTGTTGCCAATGATTGCTGGCTAACCACCATCTGAGCCATGTGGTAGTTACCTTGAAGCACATACTGTTTTTCCCCATTGGTTTACACTGTATCATACTTGTTTGTTTCCGATGTATTTTATCGGCTAAGCTCCCGAGGACAGAGTTTCCTGGAATATGATAGTGCCTAATACTCTTTGTGAAATCAATTAAAAAATCCCTTATTGTTACATTCAATAATGTTGAATTCAAATGGAGCAATGTATATATTTGATAGCACGAAGATAGTATTAATATTCTCATATAGAGAAAAGAAGTACTAACCAATTCAGAAAGTAATGATTGTAATTCAGTTTTATAACAATTTAAAAGTGAAAACAATTTAGCAGCTCTTAATATAGTCTTAATTTTTAGGTTCCAATTTTTTTGTCTAATAGGAAAATTACATCTCATATATGCCGATTGAATTATATTAGAAAACTCAAATGCATTTTCTTCAGTACATGTATGAGTTTACGTAAGTTACCTATATATTTATAAATAGGATCTTAAATTATTTTAATTATCTTTTAGTGATTCTGCTTAAAACTGGAAACAGTGTTATTTTCTTGCACAAAATACCTTTTTTCAGTCCTTAGCTACTTCATAAATATTCATTCTTCTTTATTCTGGGATGTATATCAAACCCGACTGTTAATGGGCTGTCCTTTTTTTTTTTTTTCTTTCTGTTACCCTACATATACTGTGTTACTCTGTATTCTCTGAATTCTCTGAATCTACTTTCTTACTAAACATTCTGCTTAACAGTATCACTCACTCACTCATTCATTCATTCATTCATAGAGGGTTTTTTTGGTTTTTTTTTTTTTTTTTTGAGTCAGAGAGACCTTGGTTAAAATCCCAATTCTTTTTTTTATGCAATTAATCATTTTTATTTTTTTAAATCATTTTTTTAATTTATTTTCAGCATAACAGTATTCATTGTTTTTGTACCACACCCAGTGCTCCATGTAATCCGTGCCCTCTCTAATACCCACCACCTGGTTCCCCCAACCTCCCACCCCCCCCACACCTTACTATACACACACACACACACACACACACACACACACACACACACACATGGAAATTGGGGACCTTTTACTTAAGCTCTTTGTGCTTTCCTTTCTTCATTTGTTAATTGGGGTGATATCACCATCTTTTACAGTCATTGTACTAAGTGAAGTGTTACTGGTAAAGGATGGGAAATCTAAGAATCTACGGAAGTATTAGTTATGTTGTGCCTTCCACAGCTTCAATTATTAATATTACCAATGACTTACAGATATATATTCTTCTCCTGAAGGCTTTTCTGAATGCAAGTCTTAATATTTAAAGTTGCTGACCTGACTGGTCTTACTGGATATCCTACCAGAATCTTACACTAGGTTTGCCTAAAACCAAATTAATGACTCCGGTAGCCCCCTTAAACATTGATTGTTTCTGACTTCTATATTCATGTAAAGCTACCATTGTTTTTCTTTTCTTAAAATCTCAGTAAATTTTCTCTTTCACATTTCACATTCAGATACTTACTGATTACTTGATTAAGGTCTTTATTATATTCTTACCATTTCAGCCAATCAGGAAGGCAAATACATCTAATATTTTTAAATATTTCCTAATAGTAACTGTGAACTTAATGAAACTGTTCAAATAATGGCCATTGTATCAAATGGAGATTGCATATGCCCTTCATATCTTACACTACTATTCTGAGAATTAATTGATAGATGTGACTATATGGCAAGAATACAGTATAAATGCAGAGGCATAGTGATTAATTCAAAACTTTCATTTGCTAATGAGAGAAGCTGCAGTGTAAATTGGTTTAAAAAAATCAAGGGTAGCAGTTCTTACTGGTTTATGTAATTACAAAGTATAGAGATAGAAATTTCCTCAAGTATGGTTGGGTCTAGTACTCAAATGGTGTCATGTTGGCTCATTCTTTCCATCTGCCTCTCTTTGCTCTCCTTTCCTCTCTGTAGTTTTCATTTTCCAGGAGGAACCTCTAAAGGTGTTGTTACTGCCTTCTATAGCTACTGGTACAGATTTTTACTTTTTCAGTAAATCCAGTGGATTTAATTAAAACAAAACAAAAACCGAGATCTGATTGTCACTGGCTTTGACAAGCTTAGCTTCTTTGACATGACTATGCTGAAGCAATTTCTGTGTGAAAAGGAGTATATGATGATATGATTGACTAGAACTAGGTTACAGGGCAAACTCTGGAGCAGAGTGTGAAGGTGAGAGGTGAAGGGTGAGTCTATACTTGACATATGGCTGATGTTGATAAAAGAAGGCACGGGTAGATGATAAGAAACCAAAACAACAGATGACCAATATAGGCTGTAATATTATCACCATTAGTTTTAAAAGTCAGAATTCTTTATTATATTCACACCATAGACATTAAAGTATAATTATGCATATCTTTATTTCTCGTTTCAAATGTTTTTCACTTAATTTTATTTCATATTATCTGATCTAGCTGTGCTATTGGGAAGGAGTATAACTTGGTGGTTAGGAATTCAGGCCTTGGGCAGATTTGTTTTTGAAACTTTCTGACCTTGACCACACTTTGTTTCTTTTCAATGTGGAAGTTATTTTATCTACTTAGAGTGAAATGCCTGAAACACAATATAAAGGAAATGATAATTAAAAAAAAAAGTTTATACTTTTTAAAAAAGCTTTTATTTATTTGACAGAGACAGCGAGAGAAGGAACACAAGCAGGGAGAGTGAGAGAGGGAGAGGCAGGCTTCCCGCTGAGCAGGGGGCCCAAGGCAGGGCTCGATCCCAGGACCCTGTGATCATGACCTGAGCTGAAGGCACATGCTTAACAACTGAGCTACCCAGGTGCCCCCCCCAGCCCCCAAATAAAAAAGTTTAAAACAGATATATTTGGGAAATAACTATATCACATTTTTATAAATGAAGGTACCAAAGGTCTGTATGGTAATAGTTTTATGTTTTTGGACTTCCCATTAGGAATTGTAATAATCCACCAGTGTAATACTGAGATATTAGAATCTTATAAATCGAGACATTGTCTTTAGATGTCTAGTATTTTCTTTAAATTCAGGATGGAATTATTTCTTCGAGTAAATTTTCCCCTCTAATTATACAGGCTTCACATGATAAATTCATAAACCATTGCATCTTTGAAACATAGGACTCAGAAGAGGCATGTAATTCAGAAGTCAGCAAATGTCTTGCTAAGAAGAACTTGCTATAATCTTCTCAGTGTATGGGCTTCAAAACACATAAGATTGCACAGGAGACATAAGATGTATGACAGTGTATTTTTGAGGATGTTATAAATCCAGGTGAAGAGGTAAAACATACCTGAAAAGATAAAACTCAGAATAAAAGCAGCAGATGCTCTTTATCAATGGATAGACATTTTGGTTGGGCATGTGATTGTCTAAAGTTAGGTCAGGCTTATTGATTTATCAGTTTAAACATATAAAAATAAAGCCAAAATATTGGTCATAATTATGCCATTGTATTGATATGTCACTTCAGAATGTAAGAAACATTTTATGACTGAAATACTTATATTTTAAAAATTGTTATGTATTTATCAGTTTTTAGACACATTTAGCAAGGAAAAAAATAAGAATTAGGAATTTCTACTAGAGATACAGTATTAATTTGTCAGCAAAGCAAGTGATAGGGAGAAAATATTTAATATTTTAGGAAGGGAAGAAAACTATATTCTGAGCTCTGTGGTGGGAAAGAATCAGAGCTTTTCTCCTATTGATATATCTAAAATTCATCTTAATTTGGAAAATAAAGGTATGGATTTTGTTTTTTAGTTTAGTCTGATAGGTAACTAAATACCATGGAAAGAATAACTTTGCTAGGAAAACAGAAAAATCTATATGATCCAAAAAGAGTCTGTACAATTTTCAAATAATTTGATCATAAATGTAGAGTGTTGAGATTAAAGCTGTGTGAAACTTTATTAATAAAATGGTAATATTAAAGATAAATCCACATATCTAGCCACTCAGCATGTTACTCAAACCTATATATTTCTCAAATCACAGCTTCGTGAGCTGTATATAAAATTCAGATTCTGAAGAGAATAAAAGAGTACTGCTTCCATGATAGGTTATGCATTTTATTTTGTCCTTGCATTAGAAATGTGTTTGTTGAAATTCATGTACTTTGTACATACCGTGGCTCAGTATCTGAAGTGAAGGGATTTTATGCTTATTGTAAATTTAGAAATAAAGAGGAGAGAAATAAAGAAAGAAAGGAGGAGAGAAATAATTCTCTTATTTTTTGTTCATTTTTGTTTTTATTTTATATAGAGAAATCTAAACTTCCTAAGATACTTGATTTATTGTTTCAGTTTGTGAAAATGAAGCATTATGTAAACATGTTGTCATTCACTAAAAGTTTTAAGGCCTCCTCGTGATAATGCTTCATGTCGTTGATGTGATGAAGGTTCTTTGAGCTACTTCTGAAAGGGTACGGATGCTATCATTTAGTATGGCATGTCTTATTTTTTAAGAATGGCTAAAGCTAAACTATTTTATTCTCAGAGAGTACTTGACAAATTTAAAGTTCTACCAGCTCTTTTTATTTACTTTTATCTGAATGAATAATATATATATATGCTAAATTTGGAAAAATTTAAGTAGTCTCTAATGTCTATAACCTCTGTAAGGTTATTACACAAACTCTGTAGTTGTACTAGAGACAACATCAAAAAATCCGATTTTGGCTACTCCCCAACTTTCTTTTACAAATTTCAGGGGGATAAATTTATTTATGCTTTCAGGTAGAGACATTTGTTCATTAATTTAATGCATCAAAAATAGGTAATTCTTGAATATTTGCTTTGAACTTCACAGTACGCTCAGGGCTGGAGTTTCTACGTTAAAAAGCAGGTGCTGTCTTTCAAGAAAACTTCGAGTGTAGTCAGGGAGACACACGTTAATTGATTAACAAGAAATGCAAGACTGTGGGTGTGACAGTGGCTGTGATGTAGAGGTGTATCATGTAATGAGCTTTAACTTAGCCAAGAAGGTCAGGGAAAACTTCCCAGAGGAGGTGACCCAAGCTACGATCTGAAGGATATTAGTTCCATAAGTGAAAAAGCAAAGAAGGACTTTACCAGCAGAGGGAAAAGCTTGTTCAAACATTCTCTGATGTCTGGGAAGAGGGAAGATTTGAAGGAAGACGGAATAAAAGCAAGCTAAAAACCTGTTTTTTTTTTGTTTTGTTTGTTTGTTTGTTTGTTTGTTTGTTTGTTTAAAAGCAGAGCCTGTGGGGACAGTGGTGTGATAGAGCTGGCTTGGGAAGCAAGTTTGTTACTCTTTCTTCCCAGCTCCAGACTCAGTGATCTAACATTAGAAAGCTGAAATCAGCTAAAGCAGGTGTGTTTACACCCTAGTAATTGGCAAAGCCTACTAAAAAGGGCTTTTCCCGTCCCCAGAGAGCTGGTTCACTATTTACTAGCACACCTCTAATCAAGAACAGGTTGAGAGTCTGTTAGGGAGGCTAATAGTGATGGCTGATGGTAGCTTGGACTAGGGTGCTGGCACTGGAATGGTGAAATGTGAAAAGAGAACTGAGCCAATATATAGCCTGGAACCTAGGCAAATTTAATAAAATTACTATTATTATTTTTTTTTAGGAGTTTTGTCTTTTTTTTTTTTTTAATTTCTTTTCAGCATAACAGTAGTCATTGTTTTTTGCACCACACCCAGTGCTCCATGCAATACGTGTCCTCCCTAATACCCACCACCTTGTTCCCCCAACCTCCCACCCCCGACCCCTTCAAGACCCTCAGGTTGTTTTTCAGAGTCCATAGTCTCTCATGGTTCACCTCCCCTTCCAATTTCCCTCAACTCCCTTCTCCTCTCCATCTCCCCATG
The DNA here is from genome assembly GCF_002288905.1 of Enhydra lutris kenyoni. Lineage (NCBI taxonomy): Eukaryota > Metazoa > Chordata > Mammalia > Carnivora > Mustelidae > Enhydra > Enhydra lutris. Next base: position 38,417,968 of record NW_019154087.1, on the reverse strand, counting down.
TCCTCCATGTTATTTGTTATGCTCTACAAATAAGTGAAACCATATGATAATTGACTCTCTCTGCTTGACTTATTTCACTCAGCATCATCTCTTCCAGTCCTGTCCATGTTGCTACAAAAGTTGGGTATTCATCTTTCTGTTGGAGGCATAATTTTCCATAGTTTATATGGACCACATCTTCCTTATCCATTCGTCCGTTGAAGGGCATCTTGGTTCTTTCCACAGTTTGGTGACCGTGGCCATTGCTTCTATAAACATTGGGGTACAGATGGCCCTTCTTTTCACTACATCTGTATCTTTGGGGTAAATATCCAGTAGTGCAATTGCAGAGTCATAGGGAAGCTCTATTTTTAATTTCTTAAGGAATCTCCACACTGTTCTCCAAAGTGGCTGCACCAACTTGCATTCCTACCAACAGTGTAAGAGGGTTCCCCTTTCTCCACATCCTCTCCAACACATGTTGTTTCCTGTCTTGCTAATTTTGGCCATTCTAACTGGTGTAAGGTGGTATCTCAATGTGGTTTTAATTTGAATCTCCCTGATGGCTAGTGATGATGAACATTTTTTCATGTGTCTGATAGCCATTTGTATGTCTTCATTGGAGAAGTGTCTGTTTATATCTTCTGCCCATTTTTTATATGATTATCTGTTTTGTGTGTGTTGAGTTTGATCTTTATAGATCCTGGATATCAACCTTTTGTCTGTACTGTCATTTGCAAATATCTTCTCCCATCCATGGGTTGCCTCTTTGTTTTGTTGACTGTTTCCTTTGCTGAGCAGAAGCTTTTGATCTTGATGAAGTCCCAAAAGTTGATTTTTGCTTTTGTTTCCTTTGCCTTTGGAGACACATCTTGAAAGAAGTTGCTGTGGGTGATGTCGAAGAGGTTACTGCCTGTGTTCCATTCTGATGGATTCCTGTCTCACGTTGAGGTCTTTTATCCATTTCGAGTTTATCTTTGTGTACATTGTAAGAGAATGGTCAAGTTTCATTCTTCTACATATAGCTGTCCAGTTTTCCCAGCACCATTTATTGAAGAGACTGTCTTTTTTCCACTGTATATTTTTCCCTGTTTTGTCAAAGACTATTTGACCATAGAGTCGGGGGTCCATATCTGGGCTCTCTACTCTGTTCCACTGGTCTGTGTGTCTGTTTTCATGCCAGTACCATGCTGTCTTGGTGATCACAGCTTTGTAGTAAAGCTTGAAATCAGGTAATGTGATGCCGCCAGTTTTATTTTTGTTTTTCAACATTTCCTTAGCAATTTGGGGTCTCTTCTGATTCCATACAAATTTTAGGATTATTTGCTCCAGCTCTTTGAAAAATACTGGTGGAATTTTGATCGGAATGGCATTAAAAGTATAGATTGCTCTAGGCAGTATAGACATTTTAACAATGTTTATTCTTCCAATCCAAGAGCATGGAATGGTCTTCCATCTTTTTGTGTCTTCTTCAATTTCTTTCATGAGTGTTCCGTAGTTCCTCGAGTACAGATCCTTTACCTCTTTGGTTAGGTTTATTCCCAGGTATCTTATGGTTCTTGGTGCTATAGTAAATGGAATCGATTCTCTAATTTCCCTTTCTGTATTTTCATTGTTAGTGTATAAGAAAGCCACTGATTTATGTACATTGACTTTGTATCCTGCCACGTTACTGAATTGCTGTATGAGTTCCAGTAGTTTGGGGGTGGAGTCTTTTGGGTTTTCCATATAAAGAATCATGTCATCTGCGAAGAGAGATAGTTTGACTTCTTCATTGCCAATTTGGATACCTTTTATTTCTCTTTGTCGTCTGATTGCTGTTGCTAGGACTTCTAATACTATGTTGAACAAGATGGTGAGAGTGGGCACCCTTGTCATGTTCCTGATCTCAACAGGAAGGCTGCAAGCTTTTTCCCATTGAGGATGATATTTGCTGTGGGTTTTTCATAGATAGATTTGATGAAGTTCAGGAATGTTCCCTCTACCCCTATACTTTGAAGCGTTTTAATCAGGAACAGATGCTGGATTTTGTCAAATGCTTTTTCTGCATCAATTGAGAGGACCATGTGGTTCTTCTCTCTTCTCTTACTGATTTGTTGTATCACATTGATTGATTTGTGAATGTTGAACCATCCTTGTAACCCAGGGATGAATCCCACCTGGTCATGGTGGATAATCTTTTTAATGTACTGTTGGATCCTGTTTGCTAGGATCTCGTTGAGAATCTTAGCATCCATATTCATCAGTGATATTGGTCTGAAATTCTCCTTTTTGGTAGGGTCTTTGCCTGGTTTGGGGATCAGGGTAATGCTGGCTTCATAGAAAGAGTCTGGAAGTTTTCCTTCTGCTTCAATTTTTTGAAACAGCTTCAGGAGAATAGGTGTTATTTCTTCTTTGAAAGTTTGGTAGAATTCCCCAGGGAATCCGTCAGGTCCTGGGCTCTTGTTTTTTGGGAGGTTTTTGATCACTGCTTCAATCTCATTACTACATATCGGTCTATTCAGGTTGTCACTTTCTTCCTGGTTCAATTTTGGGAGTTTATAGTTTTCTAGGAATGCATCCATTTCATCTAGGTTGCTTAGCTTATTGGCTATAACTGTTGATAATAACTTCTGATGATTGTTTCTACTTCCTTGGTGTTAGTTGTGATCTCTCCCTTTTCATTCATAATTTTATTAATTTGGGCTTTCTCTTTATCTTTTGGATTAGTGTGGCCAGTGGTTTATCGATCTTACTGATTCTTTCAAAAAACCAGCTTCTAGTTTCATTGATACGTTCTACTATATCTCTGGTTTCTACCTCATTGATCTCTGCTCTAATCTTGATTATTTCCCTTCTTATGTGTGGAGTTGGTTTGATTTGTTGTTGGTTCTCCAGCTCTTTAAGGTATAGAGACAGCTGGTGTATTCTGGATTTTTCAATTTTTATGAGGGAGGCTTGGATGGCTATGTATTTCCCCCTTAGGACCGCCTTTGCTGTATCCCATAGGTTTTGGACCGAAGTGTCTTCATTCTTGTTGGTTTCCATGAATTGTTTAAGTTCTTCTTTGATCTCCTGGTTGATCCAAGCATTATTAAGCAAGGTGGTCTATAGCTTCCAGGTGTTTGAGTTCCTTCCGAACTTTTCCTTGTGATTGAGCTCCAGTTTCAAAGCATTGTGATCTGAGAATATGCAGGGAATAATCTCAGTCTTTTGGTATCAGTTGAGTCCTGATTTGTGACCCAGTATGTGGTCTATTCTGGGGAAGGTTCCATGTACACTTGAGAAGAATGAGTATTCTGTTGTTTTAGGGTGGAATGTTCTGTATATATCTATGAACTCCATCTGGTCCAATGTGTCATTCAATGGTCTTGTTTCTTTATTGATTTTCTGCTTGGATGATCTGTCTGTTAATGAGAGAGGCGTGTTAAGATCTCCTACTATTAATGTATTCATATCAATATGACTCTTTATCTTGATTAATAGTTTTCTTATTTAATTGGCTGCTCCCATATTGGGGGCGTAGATATTTACAATTGTTAGATCATGTTGGTAGATAGTCCTTTTAAGAATTATGTAGTGTCCTTCTGTATCTCTGACTACAGTCTTTAGTTTAAAACCTAATTTATCTGATATGAAGATCGCTACCACGGCCTTCTTTTGAGGCCCATTGGCATGAAAGATGCTTCTCCATCCCTTCACTTTCAGTCTGGGTGTATCTTTAGGTTCAAAATGGGTCTCTTGTAGACAACATATGGATGGGTCCTGTCGTTTTATCCAATCTGCCACCCTGTGTCGTTTTATGGGAGCATTTAGGCCATTCACATTGAGAGTGATTATTGATAGATACGTTTTTATTGACATCGTGTTACCTTTGAAGTTTGTCTTTCTATAGATTGTCTCTATATTTCTGTTCAATGATATTTTTAGGATTTTTTTTCTCTTTTATAGAACCCTCCCTTAATATTTCCTGCAGTGTTGGCTTGGTGGTTGAATAGTCTTTCAAGCCTTGCCGGTCTTAGAAACTCTTTATCTCTCCATCCATTTTGAATGTCAGTCTTGCTGGATAAAGTATTCTTGGCTGCATGTTCTTCCCGTTTAGTGCCCTGAATATATCTTGCTAGCCCTTTCTGGCTTGCCAGGTCTCTGTGGACAGGTCTGACGTTATTCTGATGGGCTTTCCTTTGTACATAAGGAGCTTCTTTGTCCTGGCTGCTTTCAAGAGGGTCTGCCTACAATTATAATTCTTCATTCTTAATATTAGGTGTCTCGAGGACTTTCGAGAATCTATAATCTTGGGGAGAAACCGTTCTGCCTCTAGTACATGAACGCTGGTTCCATTCGTGAGATTGGGAAAATTTTCATGGACAGCTTGTTCCACTATATCTTCTAGACTTCCTTCTTTCTCCTCCCTTTCAGGGATTCCAATAATTCTGACGTTGGAACGTTTCATGGCATCATTTATTTCCCTGATTCTGTTTTCGTGGCTTCTAAGCTGTTTGTTCCAGGCTTCCTCCTGATCCTTTCTCTCTATCTGTTTGTCCTCCAGATCACTAATTCTGTCTTCTGTCTCAGTTACCCTAGCTTTTAGAGAATTTCGATTAGATGTGAAACTCATTGAGAGCATTGTGAATATCATCCCTGTTGGCTTTCAGTTCTGCCCTGATCAGTTCCATTTGGTCATCCATGGCTTTCTCCAACCTAGCTATTGCCTGGATAATTATTAGCCTGAATTCCCTTTCCGACATATTGTCTATGTTGATAGCCGTTAGCTCTGTTGCAGAAGGCCCAGCCTCTGTATTTTTCTTCTGTTGGGCATTCCTCCTCCTTGTCATTTTGGTGAGAGATGACTGAACGGATGTAGCTGGATGTATCGACTGTGGTGCAGTCAAGGTGCACCCTGGAACGCTTCTGAGCAATCAGGATTCCCCACCCAAACAAGAGAAAAAAGAAAAGAAAAAGACAAAAAGACAGAGAGAGACAGGAAAAAAAAGGGGAGATAAAAGAGAAGGCTCAGCCCAAATGGCCCCCAAGGTAAAATTTATGAAGTATACAAATAAAAACAAGCAAACAAAAAGACTGATAAAAGTATATGACAAGAGAAAAAAAAAATATATATATATATATATAAAAGCAAAAAAAGGAAGAACCTCGTCAAAAAGAACCCCAAGTATAAGATTTATATACTATCAGGACAAGCACAAATACACAGAAACACTGGCGGAAGAAAAAAATGGGAGAGTGGTTATAATTTCTCAGTGTGGGTGAGGAAGGTTATTTTGATTCTTCCTGGATGTATCTTGATATCTTTGTTAAAGGACTCAACTTTGCTAAGATAAAGGGGGATTAAAAATTGGTTTATCTATAGGGGTAGCATTGATTGGGGAAAGGGGGTTACCTTGAAGTTTAACTCTATATGAATATTAGAAAATAAAAATAAAAAAAGAATAAACTAGACTAAACTAAAATAAAATTTAAAAAAATTAAAAAATAGAAAAGCAAAAGAAAAACACGGGTACATGTATCAAAAAGTTCAGGTTAGAAGGTTATTATGGAATTTGATGTACTGGACATCTCACTGTGATGTAAATAGGTTAAAAAATTATCTATCTATCTATCTATCTATCTATCTATATAAAGAACCAGAATAGTGGGAACGAGTTAAAAATAAAAGTTGTATCTATGAAGTAATGGTGGTTGTTCTCTTGTTTTCTTTCTTTTTTTTTTTTTTTTTTTATTTTCCTGGTTGGTTTTCTGAGGGAGGGGCCTGCCACGTGGGTTTTCAGTCAATGATGTTCCCTGAGTTAAGTTCTCCAGTCCCCCTCAAGGGGGTGGGCTCTGAGGAAACTGGTTTTTCAGGCTTTTGTTCTCTGGAGGTTTTTATGTTTGTTTGTTCGTGTTTTTTTTTTTTTTTTTTCTCTCTCGCCTTGACAGCTTTTGATGGTTTTTGGAGGTTTAGAGGAAAGCAAACTGCACCCTGACCTCCCTGTCAGAGAGAAGCTTCAGTCTCTCCCCTGTGGGTGCTGCAGAACTCCTGGCAGAGCAGGTTCCGAGTCTCGGTCCCTGGGGATGCAGGATATCCTGCTTATACCCAGAACCACAGCAGTGGCGGCTGTCTGGGCAGCTCCAGACTGCCAGAGAGGTTCCAAGCAACGATTGCACACTGAGATTTTCCTGCTGGCCCGGGGCCGGGAGTGCCTGGCCTTTCTGGGTCCGAGAGCACCGGGCTGGCACCTGCGCGCACTCTCCCAGGGGAGTGTGTGGGGTGCGCGCGTCTCAGGCTCTGGTAGCACCACGCGGCATTCTGCCATCTGGCGAGGCTCCCAGCCCCTCACAGGAGGCGGACCCCACACGTGTTCTGGAACGCTGGCGGCTCAGGGACCAAGACCTGGTTTCTCCGCTGCACTCTCTCTGGCTCAGCACCAGGGGAGGCTGTCCTGGGTCCGGGGACTTAAGCCCCTGTCCCTAACCGCCCCGATTCCCACAATTTCTCCCCACGATCCTTTGCTCTTTTTGCGTGCTTTCAACCAGACTCCAAGTTAATGCTGGTCCCCAGTTGCAGGGCACTCTCATGTTGGGGTATTACTTTCCAATAGGTCGCCTCTGGTGGCTCCTCCCCCTTTTGTTTATCTTCCGTTATCAGTCCCACGTTCCCACTCCGCTTTACCTGCCCATTGGTGTCTTCTCTCCCGTAGAGATCCAGAAGTGTATAATTCTAATCTCAGGCTGATTTCATGGGTGATCGGAGTTCTTTGGTAGATAATCAGCTCACTTTAGGGTACAGATTGAAACAGCGCCTCCTCCTACTTCCCCGCCATCTTGTCTCCCAAATTTAATAAAATTATTAAACTAAAACTTACTGTATATTATTAATCACTCCCAGTAAGGATAAGGAAGAAATATCTGTACTGCTAATTATAATTATGATAATGTAATATTGTGACAATCCTGCCATGTTATTTTGAACTAGTAATACTTTAGTCAAGGAGGAGTTTGGATATTCTTTTAATTTCTATTGAGTGTTATCAATGGCACTATATAAATGGGAAACATGTATGTATAAATGTGTTTTGCACAAAATTCTTTTGTGAATCCTTCTCACTGATTCTCACTGAAAATGCACATAAACATGAGTAAGTGTTATTTAGATCCTTATATAAATATTATGATTCCTTAGTAATAATTTTCCTCCTATGTTTGGTCTCTAGCTTTTATTTACCATTTGGTTCCTTAAATCTCTCTGATTCAAAAAAGAAAATCAGAAACTGAGGCATGGTATAAATGAAAGCACATAATTTGTGGTCTTTTGTGTCAGGTCTCTGTTACTCAGTATGTTTTTGAGATTCATTCCCATTGTTGCAGGTGCCATGGTCAGTGCCCTTTTATTAGTGAGCAGTGTTGGCATGGGATGCATGTGGCACAGTTTGAATATTCATTTAGCTTTGTTCTCTCTCTCTTAAGATTTATTTATTTGGAGCGGGGAGCAGAGAGAGAGGGAGAAAGAGTCTTAAGCAGACTCTACCACGAGTGCAAAGCCTCACATGGGGCTTGAGCTCACCACCCTGAGATCACGACCTGAGTGGAAATCAAGAGTCAGATGCTTAATTGACTGTGCCACCAGGCACTCCCAGCTCTGTTCTCTTTTGACCACATTTTGCAATTTCACTGAATCACAAAACTGCAGGACCTCTGGGTATGTATATGGGGATCATAATAATCATCTTTATCCAGCCCCAGTCTTATACTACTCATATCCAGAGCTTGTTTCACTGCCCATGAAGAGATTTCCCAAACCCTGCTTGCACACTCCCAGTGATGGGTAGCTCATTCCCTTAGAGGGTAGCTTTTTCTGTCCGTGGCCAGCCTGGCCTGTTAGAAAACTCTTCTTCATTTTTTATCTCAAATCTACCTCTCTGAATCATTCATACAGAGGTCATAGTTCTCATCCTGGGACCATTGAGAGTCCACTCCCTCCTCCCTAACATAGGCCTTAGGGATCCAGAAGGCAAAACCTCTACTCGGCAGTGTGCTGATAATGTTTAAATTATAGGGCAGTTTAGTTCTTTTTGTTGGTGTATAATATTCCATTATATAAATATATCAAAATGTAGCCAATATTTTGTTAAAGGATATATATATATATATATATATATATATATATATATATATATATATATATATATATATATATATCGCCATATCTCACACATATCTGGCTTACAGTGTTTGCTTTATAAACAGTTTTGCTATGAATATTCATGGGCTCTTGGAATTGGTATGAACTTTCTCTGTAAGTAGGATGGCAGAGACAGTGCTAAATCATCCTCTAGGGGGCCCCTGTGATATACCTCCTTGCCCACACTTAGATAGGCAAAAGTGTAAAGCCTTCTAAGGCTTGTGAGTGTGAACTGGCATCTCATGTGGTTTTGATTTACACTGACTTATGCCCTTATTGACTTCTTGATTTATTTACATTCACCCTTGCAAACTTGAGCATCTTTTCAAGGATCTGTTGGGCATTTGTGTTATGTGTCCCGAAAATTGCCTGTCTTCTGTCCGTTTTTCTCTTGGAGGGATTTGTATTTCTCTTGTATTTATTTAGAGAAGTTATTTTAGAGCATGATTTCCAAAGTTGAATTGCTCTGTGCATTACAGATCATTATTTCAGTTTGTGGGATGTCTTTTAATAAGTTGTGACTTTATTTTTTTAAGACTTTATTTATTTATTTGAGAGATGAAGAGAGAACACAAGTAGGCAGAGTAGCAGGCTCCTCGCTAAGCAGGGAGTCCGATGTGGGACTCGATCCCAGGATCCTGGGATTATGATCTGAGCTGAAGGCATCTGCTTAACCGACTGAGCCACTCAGGTGCCCCTAAGTTGTGACTTTTAAAAGTATCAGAATACTATATAAAACAGCCCTCTTCCTGTGCAGTTTTCGAAAGACTTGGCACCAGTTTTGTGATTTTGGCCAGTTCCAGGGTAGAAATAGCTGTTAGAAAAGATAAGTGAAAAGATTTCTGAGGGAGAGTGCTATTGCCTGAATTTGTCTCCCCTGTAGCTTTTGGGGGATTTGGAGTTGGGAGGAGTAACCTTCTAATCACAAGCCTAATGAAGGGTCTGCAGAAGAATTGTTCAGAGAGTTTTGACATATGTTTTCTGCAGTTTGAAACACAAAGGACGGTTGGCTGATTTATGCCTGAGAAAACTGAAGCCAGCTGTGGACCGGAATCTGGCATTTGACCAGATCAACTGGAGGGCGAACATGGCCTGGGCCGCTGGGTAAGCAGCACTTGCTTGAATTCCCAGAGCTGGTCAGGAGCTCAGGTTTTTGTGACTTGTCTGGAGTGTTAGGTAACCTAGGAAGTAGAGGCAGAGGACACCCATCCATCCTGGGTAAGGGAACTGCAGGAGAGTGGCCCAGAACTCCTTGTGAAGAAACCTCTGAAGTCCTCTGAGGAGACCACTTGTGTGCCCATCACTAGGCCCTGGAACCAAGCAAAATCTCCTTAAAACTCCTCTGGCCTATTGAGTACCCTTCTCCACCTCTTACTCGGTGACAGGAGGACACTGTGGAGCTGAGGAAACTTAATGCTTTAGGGGCCTCACTTGCACTGGGGCCCTTCACAAGGCCCTAGAAGAGATCCTGAGATTTTTTTTTTTTCCCCCTTCTTCCTCTTATGTATTATTTTCCAAATAGACCCCCTCCAGATTTTGTAATCTCCAGGACTCAGCAAAACCTGGATCTGTCCCTTAGTACTAGTGCTCTTCAGTCCAGGCAGTCAAGATACTTGCCTTGGGTTCTGCACCTGAGAGGATTATGTCCCTTCTCTGGCTCTGCCTCTTTCTGTAAGGCATGAGTTCCTAAGAGCCCAGGGTTCCCACTTAAAAGGGGCCTGCACTTCCATCACCCACCATGCTCAGAATTCTTGCTCGAATAGCCCTGAGTCCTCCCCTCTAGGGTGTAATACCCATGGCCTGCAAGGCTGCAGTTAACAGCTGATCACTGGCGGTGGTGGACAGGGCTTAGAGAGGTGGTAAGGGGGCATTCTCTCTCTGGCCTGTGAGACCCTGAATATGCGGGCAGAAGCCCAAGGTGGGAAGGAAGGAAGGGCAGGCTAGGTGTTTGATGAATTAAGCTGTATTGATTAATCTAACTGTGAGAGGATACTTCTGTGTTTCATAGTCTCTGTTTACCTTATTGGAAGATGTGCTTGCATCAGTCACTGGTTTATGAAATAAATTTAAAAAAAGATTCAGGAAAGTTGATCGTTTTCAGACTTCATGTCTTAGTCAAGAACCCATGGGTTTTAATACCAAGTAAAGAAATAAAAATCCCCAGAGAAACCACTCCCCCCGACTGAGTGTTGTTATTTCATTTTTCTGCTGTTTATTGCTCCTTAGTGAGCCATAATATCCGGTCGCTTGTGCAGACAATTTGTCGGGTCAAGAAATCGTATTATAACATTGGCATCTGGTTTGACAATCCTCCTTTATACACTGAACACACAATTGCTATTATTCAGATAAATTGGGACAGCCTGATAAGATGACTGAAGTGTTTCCGTTCACCAGTGCGGTAACCAAACCATTGTAGTCCTCATCGTGCAATGTAAATACAACTTACCAGATGGCTGGCAAAGACGGCAGGCACATCACCATTGTTGTGCAACTCACTCTTACGCAACTTCCAATGGCACCTGCTAACATCACCCCATGGAAACATTCAGGTTTCAGATAAATGAAATACTTCATTTGAATTTATTCTGTAGTGTAGATGAGAGCACAAATTACTTGATAATGCTATAAGCAATTCAGTATTAAACTACCATTTTTTCCCCCTCCCAGGGCAGATAGGCTAGCAGAAAAATGAAAAGGTTTGAAATCTAACATATTTCTATTTAGTAGCCAGATAACAGAGTGCAAGTTGCTAATTTTATTGAAGTCAAGTATTCTCACAGAAAACATAAACACAGTAGTAGCACCTGCTCTGTAAAGTTGTTCTAAGTACTCAGTATTTCAGTGTAATAATCCTGGGCACAAAGAAGAAAAACAATAAAAAGCACTAATTTAATATCTCGTGTATGAAAAAGTTGGGGATGAAAATAGGGCAGAGGGCCTATAAAAAATACATGATGTTGTATGGAATTTATGATTTTAAAGATTTCCTAAAGTTCACCAACTCATAACATGTGATTTTCTGCTTATTTTTAGAGGAAGTGTTATACTTTTTCATGGTTATATTTAAGTCTCTCTTACAACAAATAATGCCTTTTTAAAATCTTCTGTAATATGTAGGATATTAAGAATAGGTGTTCAAAAATACTGGAGAATATGATTAATTTTTGTTTGTGTTTGAGGTAAAAACATTATCTGATTGAGAATGTAAAGCCAGCCATTGGAGTTGTTTGACACTATCAGATTGAAAATACAGTGAGGTTTGATTAATGCATAGCCACTGTTAATATTAATATAGTAAATATTTGAATAATAGTAATTTTTGAAGATGTCACATGGAATTCAAGTTCAATGTAATTTTATCATACAGACTGAAAAGAAAGATCTCTGACCTATGAGTCTGGAAACCTGACTCCCATGTCTGGGACAGGGAAAGGCTGTTGTATTTCTAAACCATAGTTTTCTGTAAAACAAACATTGGCAATGCAAACTTCACTGAGAAGTTTTAGGAGTAAAATTCTACGAAAACATGTTATAAAATGTGAAGGAGCCTACTTTTCTTCTTCATTTTTTAGAGGTGTCTATAATAAACATTCATGAATATTCTCAAATCTCTTTGAATTAAAGAGTCCCTATGATTGATGGAAACATCAAGGTATTTGTAGAATAATGAACTTCCCAAGCACTCCTGTAATATTTGAACACCTGTTTAGTGGTACTTACTTGACAAAAATATAATCGCCTGTATTTTGTGCTCTCGAAGACCGGTATTTTTTGAAGATAGATATTTTCTATCAATATTTTCTGGTTTTGTTTTTGTTTTTCAGTATCCTGTTCTTAATACAAATTTTTATACATGGTAGGCACTGGATTATTATTTGTTGAATTTATAAATAAAATGTTTAAAATAACATTTATTAATTTAATAGCACTTGTATAGTTCATATTAAGGGTCCTGTACTATTCGTAGATGTACAAATACTAACTCATTTAATTCCCTCCCATGTGCCATTATTACCTCCAGGTTACAACTGAGGAAACCAAGGCACACGAAGATTAAGTAAGTTATCCAGGATGACCCCTTAAAAAAGAAAGAAATTATACTTTCTTTTCAGTTGCCTTAATTACTAAATGTTGAACCTGACAATTAGGCAGTCATTTTTTTTCTTTTCATATTCAGTTCTTTGTATAGGCTATTACAACCCCAAAAATATGGATGTCATTATAAACCACTAATGCAAAATATGATTAGCATTTGCAGATAAACAGAAGAAACAGAAGAACTTAAGTAACAAAATTTTTCACTGCTTATTAACACAGTCAGTACCTTTTCATCTGCGTATACACTTCTCCACAAATGAAACAAGAAGAAAAGAAAACTTTTTTAATGCTTCTGTCCTACTTAGTGAGTGTCATTAATTTTACTAGCTACTGGTTAACACTTTTTTTGTGTTAGCATCTTTTTTTTCCCTTTCCTTGGAAAATAACTTTTACTAAGTTCCTATTAATAAGGCTAAAATTCCATATTTTGTCGAAGAGTAAAGAGTAACATGGATTTAGAGAAATAGAATACAGTGGACTACCAGTCTATCTATTGAACGTATCATGTAGTTTAAGAGATAAACGCAATATAGCACATCAACACATTATTAAAAGAATTTACAGATTTAGAAACTATTAAAAACTGAGATTTTGAATGGTTTTTACTTTTTCACAGAAGTCAGCTTAATATTTGCTCTGTTATTGGGACCAGAAATAAGGTCATGTTAATGGTTCTGCCTGGATCTAAAAGGCATAATGAAGGACCCTACAAGGAAAACATATATAAAGATAGATGAGGGTAGAAGGATGGGCTTTATAACAGTCAATGGATGTAACCGACTTCTTATCACTGAAAAAAATTTTTTAAGATTTTATTTATTTATTTGATAGAGATCACAAGTAGGCAGAGAGGCAGGCAGAGAGAGAGAGAGAGGAGGAAGCAGGCTCCCCACAGAGCAGAGAGCCCGATGCGGGGCTCGGTCCCAGGACCCTGGGATCATGACCTGACCCGAAGGCAGAGGCTTTAACCCACTGAGCCACCCAGGCATCCCCTATCACTGAAATTTTTATGTGACTATCTGGTATAAATGATGGAAGTGGATTTAGCATTATAGGTTTGACGGGACCCAGTGATCTTTAAAATTTCTTCCAGTCTAGAGAATCCATTCCAAACAATGTCAGCTGCATTTTGCTATTATTATTAAAGTCAAAGTATTTTATAGTTCTTTTATTTAAAAATGTTATGCTTAGCTTGAAACAAGACATAACATAACTTTGTCAATTACACGACTGTGATTTTTATATTTTTAAACAAAACTAAGGTATAAAAAAGATTTTTATTTTTATTTATTTATTTATTTTTAAAGAATTTATTTATTTATTTGACAGAGAGAGATCACAAGTAGGCAGAGAGGCAGGCAGAGAGAGAGGAGGAAGCAGGCTCCCTGCTGAGCAGAGAGCCCGATGTGGGGCTCGATCCCAGGATGCTGGGATCACGACCCGAGCTGAAGGCAGAGGCTTTAACCCACTGAGCCACCCAGGTGCCCCTAAAAAAGATTTTTGAAGGGTGCTTTTACATTAGTTCTTTTTATTTATATTTTCTTTGTGTTTCATTAGTCTATAGCAGTTAAAATTTCACTGTAGAGCTGTTTGTTTTGTTTTTTACTACTTTTATTGGAAGGAGATTTTTCATTTCATTTGGTTTTGTTTTTAATCTGTATTGAGATGGTTGAAAATTATTGTTGTACTTTTGGGATTTCTGCACAATTAAGACGGTGGCAGATTTTTAAATACATGTTCTGAAAAACGCCATGTTGTACTTCTCACTAGTAGTTCATTACACTTTATTAAATTGAATTTATTGTAATCCCTTTTTATGTGGGTTGTTAGCCAAGTTCTAAAGTGTCAAGGATTTGACATCTTAAAGTTGACAGAAAGAGCCATACCATATAGTAGAAAGAAAATATACTAAAATATACAAAGTGGAATTATAACCCCAAGTCTTTCATAACCTGAATGTCTTACCTTAAGTAGATATTATAATTTCTGTGTTCCTATCTCCTTTTTACAATGAAGCATTTAAGATATTTTCTAAGATCCTATAATCTCTTACTCTGACATTCTAAGTTACCATTTTAACATTTCTTTGTGCTATGTAATTTCTTTCTACCTTTTCTTTCTTTCTTTTCCTTCTTTCCTTCCTTCCTTCCTCCCTCCCTCCCTTCCTCTTCCTTTCCTTCCCTTCTGTTCCCTTCCGTTCCTTTCCCTTCCCTTCCTTCTCCTTCCCTCTTCCTTCCTTCCTTTCTCCCTCCCTCCCCCTCTCTTTCTCTCTTCCTTCCTTCCTTCCTTCCTCCCTCCCTCCCTCCCTTCTCTTTCTTTCTTTCTTTCCAGTTAGCCAACATATAGTAAGCACATTATTAGTTTTTTATGTAGTGTTCAGCAATTCATTACTTGTGTATAACATCTATGCTCATCACAACATGTGTAGTATGTAATTTCAAAAAGTTAAAATAAGCAGTAAGAACTAAATATTAGTGAATTTATAATTTTCATTTTTAAACATTTTTGTCATTTAGAAACTAGTCCATTATATTTACATCAAACTATAACTACACACACACACACACACACACACACACACATAAAACTTCTAACCTAAAGCCTGTCACTTTCCAGATGGTAATTTAGTAAAATATCAATGTATGTTCCAATTTTGTTCTTTTATCCCATCATGAGCTGATTGACTGAATAATGTCAAGGACTAAGTTAAGTGTATAAATGCCAAAAGTCAATATTAGACCAATGAAATTCTCAGAATGGTAGGCTTATACACTTTTTATCCTAAGTGTATTATTTCTATCTCATTATAAACAATTACGAAAATAATTCAATGCTTGATTGTCCACTTAGAATGGGATAATATAGTAAAGCTAGAGAAGTAATCTTGTTTTTCCTATTTTTCCATTTAAAATTCACATATTTCAAGAGAAATATACTCATCAGTTAAAACAAAAAACCTGAAAATTACTGCATTAAATTTAACTGAGCACACATGCTTTATCATTTAATTGAAATAAGAAACAAATTATAAAGCATTTTTAAAATGAATGAAAGTTTACTCTCTGAACATTGATAATGTCAAAAAATATAATGGGAAGCAGCTGGTTGATACTAAAGACAACAGTTTTATGATTTAAATTTAATGGAGTTTCATATCTTTCACATCATTAATTACTGGGCAGTTTGGTTTTTTTTTTTTTTTCCCCCAGGGTGAATGGCTACCATTGGAATTTAAAACTAAATACTTGATTCAGTTTCATGGTTATAAGATTAATATGCCGCAAAGAAGTGTTTTTCTCTTTATCTTAGAAAGAAAAAATAACAACAACATGGAGTGACTTGTTAAATATACTGTAGTGTTATCCTAATTATTGATCACATTTTCTCCTACACCAGGAGTTGACCTGGGGGGGAAAATAAATTATTAGAGGCTACATAAGGCCCAGAAAGAAATTGGAAATGATTGTATTTCACCCATCACTGGGATGGGGTTGGTAATATTATAACAATATTACAACATCTTTTATAGTCTTTATCTTCTTAACAAGGCTAACATGTTAGGCCTGAGGTTGTCCTCTGATGACCCAGAGACCCTGGAAGGAGATCTGTAACTACTTTTTGGTGTACCATACAAACTGAGCTGAGAGCAAAATGGAAGTTAAGAAGCAAGCAAAATGAATTGCCAGGTGATATTGAGCATACTGCTCTCTCACCATTTGTCTTCAGAAATCTAGTTAAGTTAAAGGACCAATTCATTGAAGTTTGTCTATACCAGTAAAGACAAAGTTTGGTTCTAATTTTACTGATCCTCTATCCCACTGTTAACAAAGTGGATGATCTCTAATGCCAGGAGAAATGACTTAAGTTTCAAGAGGGCAGAGGCACTTTTATTTATATCTATATCTATATCTAGATATATATCTAGATATCTATCTATATATCTATATATCAGTACTCCTTTAGATTATAAATGAGAGATACTCAGTTTAAAAGGTCCTAAAGACAAAAGCAAAAAAAAAAATTTGCAGACTCCGGTAGTTAGAATATAAGTTTCTTCAGGGGAATTATTTCATATTTTTCTCCTGTGCGTATTTTATATATATGATCATTTTGTGTTCATAGGAAGAATGCTGTTGTCAAAATAGCTGCTGTGTATACTTTGTAAATCTAATGTTCTTTTGGCACAAAAGTAACTCATTGTTTCAATTTCAAGGTTCAGAGATATTACTGGGTTTGTTAAATTTATAGATGTTAAGCATCGATCATTGCTCTTGTCCCAAAATAAAAATATCACCAGAACCCTCAATTAAAATTTTGTATTGAAGTCCCATAATTATATATCAATAATGATAAAAATAAATTTATAAATTATTAAAATATTTCACAAAATATAAATTTACATAAATACACACAAATTTATAAAAATAAATTTATAAATGTTATGGTGCTTTATGTTACAAATAAATATTCCTACTTCTTGACATGTAGCAATGTTACCTTATAATACAATAGCACAATTTTTTTTTAAGTTTTTTTGTTTATTAGAGAGAGAGAGACAGGGAGAGAGAGTTCATGCATACAGAGAGGGAGAGGGAAAAGTAGACTCCCTGAGCGGGGAACCTGATTTAGGGATTGATCCCAGGACAATTGGATCATGACCAGAGCCAAAGGCTGTTACTTAACTGACTGAGCCAACCAGGTTCCCCAGCACAACTTTTCAAAAACAATATCAAAACCACCCAATGAAATATGTAAGTTAATCCAAAACCACGAATTTATTAAGTGAGAATATTACTTCTGAGCCATTAAAATGACAGAATAATAACAAATGTACACTAATTATTCATGTGAAACCATGCAATCATGTCTATGTTTTATACATCAAAAATTTGTGGAATAGGT
This sequence comes from Enhydra lutris kenyoni, assembly GCF_002288905.1. NCBI lineage: Eukaryota > Metazoa > Chordata > Mammalia > Carnivora > Mustelidae > Enhydra > Enhydra lutris. The sequence goes on along the minus strand of NW_019154087.1, from coordinate 38,400,831 downwards.
TATGGTTTCGTTGTCTTTAAAATAAAAGCTCATGGAAGTCATGAGTAGAAGTGGATTACAGATGTGCTGTTTTCTGCACTGCTCACACCCTTACTTTATTTCTTTTTAATTTATTTTTTTATTTGATAGGGAGAAACAGTCAGAGAAGGAGCACAAACAGGGGGAGTGGGAGAGGAAGAAGCAGGCTTCCTGTCCAGCAGGGAGCCCGATGCAGGGCTTGATCTCAGGACCCTGGGATCATGACCTGAGCCGAAGGCAGATGCCTAATGAGTGTCCAGTGTGTTTTAAAAAAGAGTTTCAGATATCATTGCACACATAATAAAAATGTTGATGACTTCTGGCGTGAAGTGGCAGTCTTTAAAGGGAGGTTTGTTGGTCAGCTGCAAGACTGCCACTTCAAGCCAGAACCCATCAACATTTAATATGTGTGCAATGATATCTGAAATTCTTTTTTAAAAGTATGGGAAAGTGATGCAGCTGGTGTAAAACACAGTACAGTGTTTCCTCACAAAATCAGACATAGAATAACTGTATGATCCAACAATTCCAGTACTGTGTGTACATCCAAAGTGTCATGATCTCAGAGTCCTGGGATAGAGTCCTGCATCGGGCTCTCTGCTCAGCAGGGAGCCTGCTTCCCTCTCTCTCTGCCTGCCTCTCTGCTACTTGTGAGCTCTCTCTGTCAAATAAACAAATAAAAATCTTCAAAAAAAAAAAAAAAAAGGAAGCAAATGCAGACACATGCTGTAACATGTGGGCCTTGAAGACATTATGTTAAATGATAGAAGCCAGTCACCAGTGGACAAGTGCTATATGGTTTTCCTTCTATGAAGTGCTTTGAGTAGTCAAATTCATTGAGACAGAGAGTGGAAGATGGTTTCCAGGGGCTGGGGAAGACAGAGTGGGGAATTACTGTTTAATGTGTGTGCAGCTTCAGTTTGGGAAGATAACAAAGTTCTGGAGATGGATAGTGGTGATAGTGGTACAACAGTGTAAATGTACATAATGCCACCCAAGTACATATTTCAAAATGTTTAAAACTGTAAATTTTACATTTTATATATATTAACACATACACACACACGGACACAAATAGTTGAAACAATGAATATTTGTCTATATAGGTTGTAGTTGAGACGTCAACACATTCCCTGTCCCTGAACCACCATTTGTGAGGAAATTTAAGATGGTGACTAGGATACAGGATCATTTAAACCCCCCATGTAGTCCAAGATCTATGTGTAAAGAAAGTTGCACTATCCAAATACAATGCATATAAGAAAAATTTCTCTAAATGTGAGTCCAGTTAATATGGAGACAAAAATTTTATAAGAAATAACAGGAAAAGATTTAAGTGGCTGTGAACTGAGAGAACAAGAAGATAATATGCTTGCTTACCTTATATTTTACAACATTAAGGTGATAATTACAACTTTGGTAAAGGTAATGTATTTTGAGCGATATAGGATGGTATAGAATGATACCTTTTGAGCTATGACATTCCTTACTTCAATTGTATGTAATTCTGTTTAAGTGTATCACACTCACAAGAAAACATCAGGATTATATTGACCTTTCCAAAGCCTGTTAAATTTTTAGATTAATGTAAAAATCGTCTTTCAAGTACAGTGCATTGAGAATGGGGATAAGAATGGAAGAGAATATTTGAGAGAGGATTCATTTTATAAGTCAGTTCACTTGTGAATATTTTATTGTATGGCAGATTTTACTTCTCTATACAGAATCATAAATATGAGGACTTGGATAATAAATACTGGGATAATGAGAATGCCCTGTACTTTATGGAGTTCTGGGATTAAAAATTAATGATGTGGGTAGATAATTTTCCAAATCCATGATTAAGTTTTCTCTGAAAACTAAAACCACTTTTCAACTTTTATTTCTTTCAAAGAACATACTCTCTTGATTCATGTTTCAGTATATTATACAGGGCCATTAACACCAGTATACTGAGGAAGGATGAAGAGAAAATATTTCCACATGGAGAAATGGAATATGATCTCAAGTGTTAAAAATGGATCTCAGTATCTTATATTTCAATCTTTTAAGTGAAAATCCTCTTTTATTTTGACCTGCTAGGTAGAGAGAACTAGTATGCTATTTTAAGGTTTCTACTTTTTAAGACTTACTTAGGAAATACACAGGGCAGTGTTAAAGAGCTCAGTCTTAGGGACAACATCCTTGTAATAGCGACTGAGATTTCACTGATCTGGGGTGAAGTGGGAAATTGTTGGGAATTTTGAACTTCTAAATTCTTGTTTTGTGTCTTGAAAGTTTGCTGACCTTGAGCAAACTACATAACCTCTCTGAGTACACCTGCTTTTCTCAGATAACAATTAAAATAAAATTCTGCCATTTAATCAACTCCCTATACTGAAAAACTCATGGTCCCAACTCACGGTCCACTGTACTTTAGAATACTTCTTGCCGTAGACAAAAACATGGGTCTCCTGGGTTAAATAACCATTGATTCAAAATAATACTATTTTCTAGTTCCTCATACAGCATTGTTGCTGCCTGTATGCCTTACCTTGATTTCTGGCCCTGGTATTCCTTGCTTGGGTACCTGATTTCTGTAGATTCTCTTTGTTCTCATTTGGCATTTTTTTTTCCAGTTGCTGTCATAATTTCTAGTTCCTGATATTAATCTAGTTTCAGCATTACCTGCCTAAAAATCTAAACATTGAAATGACTTGGTTCTTCTCTACTCTCACAATCTTGGTCCAGTTGTAATCTGAAATAACTGTTTTTATGTACACTCATATAGTGTATAACCTCCTACTCCAATTTTAGATAATTGGATTCTACATTGGAAAAGTCACTTAAAGTTTTGACATTTGTCACTTCTTGTTGAAATGGTTAATATCCGGCAATCTAACCAAAGGTTGTATAATTAAATAACAGTGCTTTAAAAATTATAAGGAACAATTCAAAAGCTTACTATTGTTATGAATGTGACTTGGACTGCATGACCGCTTTTAATGCCAATTTGACGCTGATCTTCTAAACTGGTTAGCTTATTAAGACTTGCTACTTTTGCCTACTTACTTTGTGTTTTGTTTTTTTTAAGATTTTATTTACTTGAGGTGGGAGGGACAAGCAGTGCAGGGAGCAGAAGGAGAGAGAGAAAAGCCTACTCCCAACTGAGCAGGGAGCCTGATGTGGGGCTCAATCCCAGGACCTTGAGATCATGATCTGAGCCAGAGACAGACATTTAACTGACTGAGCCACCCAGGTGCTCCTTGGCTACTTACTTGGAAATGGACATTTATCAGCCTATTAGGTAGCTGCAGCTTAGCTGCATTGACACTTACTTCACTTTATTATGGGCAACTGAGAGCCTGAAATAGCAGATGACAATGTATTTAATGCCAGCAAAATATATGTCATTTCCCCAAATAAATAATACTCTACAGAATTAATTGTGTTTGAACTAGATGATGCCCACTAATTTTTATATGGGTACTTTAAAAAAAAGTAAACAGAAACAGCATGCAATAATAATAATAACAGAAATGAATAATGACTTGTAGCTTATTCCATATTATCATTTATTTTTAATGGCAGTGCTAAATAAAAGGGAGAGGTCATCATTTTACAGATGTAGAGGTTGAGGATCCAAGACATTCAGTAAAAGTTTCACAGTTACTCAATGTGGGGTTCTAGATTATAAATAGATATTTCTATAGTTACCAGGTCCCTGCAGTGGGATAGAATGGGGAGACAAGACAATTCAAACCTTTTTTTTCTTTTACTGCTGCAAAACAGTCCGACATTAAAATTAATTAAGGTCAATTCATGGTTTTATTTTCCTCAGGAAAGGAGTTCATTCTAATATATTTTGTAAAAATGTCTTTGTGTGGTATCTGCTCAGCGTTTAAAAATAAACAGAAACCTCTCAAAGATTAAGTGGGACCTATTTCATGATGTAACTTTAACAATATTGCCGGAACATAATTTAGATAACATAGGTCCAGAGTGACTCAATGAAAGTATGATAGATTCTACTTGAAGACATAACAATTAAAGAGGCTTTATAAGAATGGCCTCAGTTTCTATGGTGATAGTTATAGAGCTAGTGAGGGACAGTTTGAAAAGCATCGAAGAATCATTGTGTTCTGTTCAGAAAATGAGTTCTGACAGATTTATTAAAAAGCAGCAAATAGAAAATTCATTCTTGAAATTATTTCACTCAATAATATTTGTATGGACGTGTTGAAATTTAAATCAAATGCATTACATATGGAGCACTGACCCACGGTTAAAATAGAATTGAAAGCAGTAAATTTATCAATAGATTTCCTACATTTTGATATTTATAAAAGGCAAGTAAGTTCTATTTTTTTTTGTAATTGATTTGTACTCAGTTCTGAGGTGAGACTAATTTCCATTTTTCCAAATTTTTATGAGATCATCTGGTTAACCTTTAAATTGAATGTATTGGTCATTTATTCAAACATTACTAAGTTTAGTCAACCACGATTAATTCAACCAATATTTTCCTTGAAAGAAATTGAAACTACAGAAATCCTGAAGAAAATAAAAGTCATCAAATACACAGAATGGAAGAAAGACCAATACGAATCATTTATTATGATTTCTAAGGCAACAATATTAAAGTGCTAAAAATAAAAGTAATTCTGCAAACTTATTTTTTGCTAACTGAAAAATGCTCAACAATGCCAGCACTCCTCATTTTGCATGGTATCATGTTACTGAAATCTGTGCATATTGGAACCATGCCTTTGCTTTGATCAAATTTCAGTTACCACAGAACCATGCAAAAGTGAGGCTGTGGTTCTGGTATGTTTATGAATTTCAATTAACATGGTGCTATGCAGACAGGACTGTTTTTATTTAACTGTGAGACAGTTCCTATATTACACTACAAAAACAAAGCAATATATATCTATCTATCTATATCTGTATGGCCCAGGAAGAGTTGTTTCTTACTATGTTCTCCTCATAACTAAGAATAAAAACATACTACTAATCTACGCTAGATATAGAATTTTTTGAATGCTATCTTAAATAATTTTATTTTACAAACTATTTTGGAGAACTTTTTGTGGCATTTTTGTGGCACTGGATTGTTTAATCATGAAACATAGTCAATGCTTAATTAGTTTAAAATGTAGTTTGATTTTTTAAACTTTTTTGCATTCCACAAGAGATTAAAAGTACTACAACATAAACATGTATAATGTTACAATAACTTGGAATAAAGTAAGTGTAAAGCTAGAGAAAAATAAAATGACTATAGTAGGTTTTCTGCACTAATGTTGCAGAACAAACAACTGCATGCTGCATCTCTGAGCTCAATGACTATGATTCTCCCTTGCTTTCTGAAACCAGCAAAAGCACCTTAAGTTGGCTTTGGCTAAGGGTGCTGGTCAGGTGTGCTTTACCCATCTGCACATTCTGGCATCAGCTGCTACTCAGGAATTCTCTTCTTAAGGTGGAGTGCAGTCAGATAAGAGGATGAGTTAGGATGAGGAAATGTGGGGCGCCTGAGTGGCTCAGTCAGTTAAGCGACTGCTTTCAGCTGGAGTTATGATCTCAGGGTCGTGGGATTGAGCCCCACATCAGCTTCCCTGATCAGCGGGGCATCTGCTTCTCCCTCTCACTCTCCCTCTCCCTCTGTGTGTGCTCTATGTCTCTCTCTCTGTGTGTCTCTCAAATAAATAAAATCTTTTTTAAAAAATGATGAAATGTGTCTTTTATTTTTTTTTAAGATTTTATTTATTTAGGCAGAGAGGCAGGGGGAAGCAGGCTCCCTGCTGAGCAGAGAGCCCGATGTGGGGCTCAATCCCAGGACGCTGGGATCATGACCCGAGCCGAAGGCAGTGGATTAACCCACTGAGCCACCCAGGTGCCCCCTGATGAAATGTGTCTTAAAGGATGAATTGAAAATTAGCGTTCTGGCACCTCTACCCTCATTCCACTGGTTACTGCACGTCTCATAGATAAATGCAAACTCAGTTGTGTCAGAAAATACACTCTATTCATGGGAAAGCTGCAGAGAGAGAATTGGGGAGGAAAAAAAAAAAAGAGATAGTGCCTGTGAGCCATAGATACTATCTAGCACATATACCAGCCATGGGTTTTAATATACTTGCTGTAATTTAGTCCTAATGTGTATTTTGATTATGTTAAAAGTAAAAAACAAACAACAAACCAGAAACCAGAAACACAGCCATTTACAAAGTTGTTATATGCAGAGTATTAACATTTTTGATAAGGTTTATTTTAAGAAGATACTCTGAAAACCTGATATATAGCATAGGTATGAAGTAAAAAGTATGAAGCCTAGTGCCTTCATTTCAAATCAGTGGTTTGATGTGATTATTCCACCAACTGTTATCTGGTGTAACATTATTTCAATAGTGTTGACAAGTTCAGTAAATTTTAGATGATATAAATTCCTGGTCTTTTCTCTTTATAACAAAGGATTAATGTTTTCCACAAAACAATGATGCCATACCTCATATTCCTGAAATCTTCATATTCACATCACAGAAATAATCAAATAGACAAAAATTGATTGTATGTGTTTTAAATATTTTACCAGTCTTATTTTGTTTTATAGTTCATGTTAAATAAGTAGTGATATCATTTAAGGTCATTAAATAGAGGCACAATCAAGGCAAGCACTGAAATTAGTCATCATTTTCCCCTAAAATTTTATTTTTAAAATTTTGCTTACATTTTATATTTCACATAACTCTAATGATAAGTTTTCAAGAGTCTTTCAAAAAAAGAGCCTTTCAGGGACGCCTGGGTGGCTCAGTTGGTTGGACGACTGCCTTCGGCTCAGGTCATGATCCCGGAGTCCCGGGATCGAGTCCCGCATCGGGCTCCCAGCTCCATGAGGAGTCTGCTTCTCCCTCTGACCTTCTCCTCGCTCATGCTCTCACTCACTGTCTCTCTCTCAAATAAATAAATAAAATCTTTAAAAAAAAAAAAAAAAAGCCTTTCAGCAAATGATGAATTAATGATTCTGTAACTGAGAACCAATTTATTATTAGGAACTCCTTTGTCAATATATAGATCCTATTTTTCTAAAAATAAAGTTAGCTATGAAATTTATATGTTAGTGTCACATTTTAAGACCTCTTATTACCCCATGTGTGAACCAGTGCTCTTGTTACAGAACATTAATTTGATGGGCGCCTGGGTGGCTCAGTTGTTTGGGTGGCTGCCTTTGGCTCAGGTCATGATCTCAGAGTTCTGGGATCAAGTCCTGCATCGGGCTCGCAGTTCCATGGGGAGTCTGCTTCTCCTTCTGACCTTCTCAGTTCTCATGCTCTCTCTCTCTCTCAAATGAATAAATAAAATCCCAAAAAAAGAACATAATTTGATACTGTGTTTTAAGTGCCCACTGTGTGCAAAGTACATATTAAATGTATGTCCACTGAATTCCCTAGTGAAAAAGCACCTGCTTCCTACTCATGAACTACTAGAGAATTTACCCAAAGAGCTGGAGCAAATAATCCGGAAATTTGTATGGAACCAGAGGAGACCCCGAATCGCTAAGGAAATGTTGAAAAACAAAAATAAAACTGGCGGCATCCCATTACCTGATTTCAAGCTTTACTACAAAGCTGTGATCACCAAGACAGCATGGTACTGGCATAAAAACAGACACATAGCCCAGTGGAACAGAGTAGAGAGTCCAGATATGGACCCTCAACTCTATGGTCAATAATCTTAGACAAAACAGGAAAAAATATACAGTGGAAAAAAGTCTCTTCAATAAATGGTGCTGGGAAAACTGGACAGCTATATGTAGAAGAATGAAATTCGACCATTCTCTTACACCGTACACAAAGATAAACTCAAAATGGTTAAAAGACCTCAACGTGAGACAAGAATCCATCAGAATCCTAGAGGAGAACATAGGCAGTAATCTCTTTGATATCAGCCACAGCAACTTCTTTCAAGATATGTCTCCAAAGGCAAAGGAAACAAAAGCGAAAATCAACTTTTGGGACTTCATCAAAATCAAAAGCTCCTGTCTCTAAACATGAAATGATGCCTTCCCTACAGCTCAGGCTGCTCCTATTTACTGCCTATTTAAGTATATTTGTTTACTTAGCAAAGAGCAGGCGTGTGTGGTGAAATGTGGGATATACAGTAAACAGTGCTTGAATCAAGCTCCTCATTTCCCTCCAGTGGCTTATCTGTTGGTTTTGAATAAGGCTCTGGATTCATAATGATATATGCAGATTATTCAACGGTCTTGCCTTTATTTTTTTCACACCATCTGCTTATTCAAGTTCGAGGTCTTGATAGCCAGTACCGCCCCTGCTGAAGTTGTTGCAGTCCTTTTTCTAACTAAACAAAATGGTATCCTAAGTCCAACAACAGAAGCATTCTTGTCAGATCTTAATGATAGCTATAAACAAGGCAAAGGGTTAATAAAACTATGACTTTTCTTGTTCTATAATACCTTGATGTCTTAGGGCATTCTCTAAAAGAAATATTTGGATTATTTTGCTACAACCAAGCCATCAGTTGTACCTCCTTTGGGGCTAATTCAGAAAGCAGCTAGGGAGAGGTTTATTTCATAGAAAACAGAAGCATGGAGGGGCCAGATGTGTCATTTGTAAGAACAATTACATTTAAAATTGCAGTGTCACAAAATACGAAAAAACAAATGTAAAAGTACTGCATCTAACATTTTTTTACTATTAACATTTCTTCTGTTCCTTTACCATTTTATCCTTTTTCAGTTTGTAGTCAACAAAGATACAGGTGTTTAGAGGTCACATTAGTCTTCCCTCTCTTTTCATTCATACTAGACAACATCTCTTTAAGTTCATTGTCCAGTAGATTAATTTTGAATTGCTGCTATCTAGTGTTGTTTTAAAGCCCCAGACAGTTGGTTTGTTTGAATTATTCCAGCATGTTCTAAAATGGACACATATGTATGATTTGTGTGTTAAGGAGAAAATAGAGTAAAAAAAAAAAGTCCGTGTGGCTGTCCATAACTTTTGGTGTAATCATTGTTGGTGTCAGTTTATCTGGAAATAGTGTTAGAACATAGATAAATACAGATTAGGGTGGAAAAAACCCCAGCAAACCAAACAAGCAAGCAGGCAAACAAATAAATCAATGTTTTTATCATAAAATATGAAAACATTTTAAAGAGAGTTTGTGACTTCTAAAATCAGACTAATTGTGGTACATTAACAGCAGTTCTGCATTATTTCAAGGTTTTTGAATTTATAAGTAAAATATATATAATGACAACAATGGGGAAACAAAGGTAAAGGGTATCAAAATCTTCCTAAGAGCAAATAAACAGGGCGCCTGTGTGGCCCAGTGGGTTAAGCCTCTGCCTTCGGCTCAGGTCATGACCTCAGGGTCCTGGGATCGAGTCTCGCATTGGGCTCTCTGCTCAGTAGGGAGCCTGTTTCCTCCTCTCTCTCTCTCCTCTCTCTCTGCCTGCCTCTCTGCCTACTTATGATCTCTCTCTCTGTCAAATAAAAAAATAAAAATCTTCAAAAATAAAAAAAAAGAGCAAACAAAAAATCATGTCAGTAGTGGAATATGGGAAGTAGAAAAGAATATATGTGAAACTCTGTATGATGATAGGTGTTAATTAGACTTGTTATGGTGATCATTTTCACAGTATGTGTACATATCAAATCATTATGTTGTACACTAATGGTACAGGTCATTTAATAGCCCAATTAAAAAAAGAATATATGGAACAAAGAAGTATATTATGTAATTTCATGAAGTGTTTTCACCTTTTAAAATTTTAATAGATAAAATAATTCTTTCCTCATAGACACTAATATAAAAAGAAAAAAAATAAATTGGGGAAATTTACTTTTTTGTACCTTTTCTGACCCTTGTTAAAAGTTCAGTTTTGAAACACTTTATTCTTAATGATGATAAGTGCATTTGATATTCATAGAAGTTTCATTTGGAAAGATAAAAGATTTCATAATAATAGAATGTTGGCTAAGTAGATAGTTATTGCATACTTAAATTTTGGTCTTTAAAATGACATAAAAATCCTAGATCTTGGTAATTAATGATACTAATATCTGTTGATATAAAATGAGACTTAAATCAGGGGTTACTGTCACATTTAGAGGATTATGTTTCAGCAAATAAATTGCATCCTTTCACTTAAGAATAACTGCTTCTCATTTGTCTCCACTCTTTCCTTTTTGCTTTGGACTATTGATAGCTACCACGTTGCCCTTTAGAGACATTTTAATATTTTCTATGACAGCTGAACTACTATTACTATTCTCTATGTTTATAGTAGGAAAATGCCAATGGAAAATATTGCTCTAAATATCACTTTGGAAGATGCAAATATTTCAGAAATACAAGGTACACACCTACTTGGCATAAACTTCTATGCTATAGTGTGTTCTTTAGGAATGCTCCAAATCTTCTTCTTCTGTTTTTTATTTTTTTCAGTAACCTAGCAAATAGAGGAAACATAATTAAGAATACTTTTTTCTAAATATATTGTTGATCCTTTTAAATGAGATATGGATGCCCTCCGGTTATATTTTTGTCTATGTTTATAAAATAATGCTTTACTAATTTACTCAAACTTAAAAACATAGACTAATTAAAAAGTATTTTTATTTATAGATTATTTACTTTATTTTTTCTGTGTAATCTTTATGCCCAGTGTGAGGCTTGAACTCATGACACTACCAAGAGTTGCACGCTCTACCAATTAAGCCAACCAGGCACCCTGCAAACTTAAAAAATAAATTTAAATAACTTTATAGAAATAAAATGAAAGAGTTAACCAAATTTTGTCAACTTTCCAAAGAATAATATAATGACTGGTACAAGCCAATGAAAGAACTACATATTTATCTTAGGAAATTTCTTAAGTTATTTTGAACAATCTCAGAAAGAAGAATCTAGCATGTATTTTAAACAGAATACTTCACAACATATTAAATTATAAAAGAAAATGAGCTGTTTAAAAAGCTAAAAACTAATAATTTTAGAGCTTTTAAAAGTCTGTGTTCTCTGAGTAGCATAACACTTTACATATTAGAAACTGAATAAATACTCTGCTGAAATTATTCAAATTACTTGGTTCTCAGATGTAGACAACAATAGTTCTCATCAATTTTTATTCTTAAGCGCTGCACAATATGATCTAAAAGTTTTTTTAAAAATGATAATTTTCATCCTCAAATTTCTTTTTGACTAATAATTTTTAGATTAAAATGTAATTGCCTATAGGAAATAAAAACTGTACATAGCTTTCCAAGTTTGATTAAGATTTTATTGTTTTATAAAATTAATTCTCTTCCATAGTTGTGTCAGTACTCTAAGATTAGTATGAAGCCTAACATTTTAGAATACTCACATGCAGTGTTATTTTGTGCTTAAAAATTGCAGAGCTATATTTAAATGCCTGTTCAATATGAGATTAGTGTTATGAAAGTATCAGTTTTTTTATGTGTGTTTTCTTTTTTCCCCCCCCATGACTTCTTTATCTTGGAGCTTTGTTGTAAGGGAAAAAATTCTGACATACTTCTGGAAATTGGTATTTATGTCTTCCAAGAGTTTAAAAATTTGTTTTCTAAATTGTATCAATTCTCAATTCAATAAATAGTAAAATTAAATAATATAATTTTTATATTTCACTATGAAAGGACTTTTTGATCTTGTAATCATAGTCAAATGATATTTGTCTCAGTTAATGCAAATATATTTCAGTTCATTTTGAAGGAGACTTCCCATAACTGGCTATATTCTTATAATAGCCATGTATCTCTGTGTGGGTGACTAGAAAACATTTCAAGATTCTTTTTAAATTTTTTGAATTGCTACTGATGCCATAATTTAGTAAGTCTCTGGTTTTCTGTGGATTAAGTTTTGCAAATTTAGCTATGGGCATTTTACTGTTTGCCATGAGATTGTTGAGAGAGTTTTCTATCTATCTCACTTGCTTCAAGCCTTTACTTAGAAAATTTTCAATTGAATTATTAATGAATGGTACATTCATTCATTCATATACTCAGTGGTATATTAGGGTAGTGTATATATATATATATATATATATATATATATGTTTAAAAATGAAGGTTGTATATATGCATGTGTGTGTATAAAGATGATATATACAGAGATAATAGATATATAGCTCTTAAATATGGAGGTGGCAAAAGGACAAAAAATGTATCGTGTTCATAGTTTTTATAGTCTAGTATAGTCATTTTAATCTGTGTAGCAGTCATCCAATATTGACTATAACGAATAATTAAGATACACAGATGGTAATTAATGTTTGCTGGATGTCTTTGTATTTATTTATTTATTTATTATTTTTTGCAGTGATAGGCCTTTGAAAAATCTTCATGGTAACACTGCAAAGGTATATGCTATTTTCATCACCATGAAATGATGAAGTGAATTGAAATCCTCACAAATTCTTTAACGTCTCTCAGTTTCAGTTATCTAAAATGGTGACAGAGAGTTTCGTGCAAGTGCTGGACTTTCAAAATATATTTTGTTGAGACTCCAATTCATATTTTTTAGTCTTTCTTCACCCTCTGGGTAGGATTGCTTTCCTTCTGTTCTTCCTTAGCACTTTGCTCTTATCTCCCTAATAACACTCAAAACTTCGTTGTGTAATTCTACTTGTGTGTCTCTTTAGGAACAAAGTGCTGTTTCCTTCAACTTCTACTCTCTATGCCTTGCTCAGACCAAGCGTGTATAGTTATTTAGTACGTTTGTTTAGTTAGTGTCTGGATTCATAAAGCAAAGTCCTAAACTTTCTAGTGTTCTTTATGAGTCAGCATGTTATCTGTACATAGAAAGTGATTATTTCTAAAAAGACAGCACCATTCTAAAGCAAGCCAATGATCATTAGAAAATATCATTTGTTAAAGTATTCTTCTGGTTAGTTGTTTTGCGGTTAGAAGAAAGTGAAATTAGAAAATATTTTTTTTCATGTCATAAAATTCCAGTGAAAAAACACAAGTAAAATGAAAACTATTTATATTTTTTTATTTGTGTTTATAGAGCTTTATTAAGAACTGTTGGGCTTGGGTTACATTTTAACCCACTTTTTCTTTAATTCATGTAAATTAAATATTGCTCAATATTTAAATTAGAACTTTGAAAAACAACGAGCATTGTTAAGTTCTCTTTATAGTCTGTATTGTGTATTTCACTCAAGTTGCCTCCTTTTGGACATTAGATATTCTTTCATAGCTTGTATACCAACAATTTGATTTTGTTCCTAACAGGTACATGGATAGGTTTCGTTGATAACACTCTCTTTTCAGTTCTTTTAAGTAAAATCTTCAAGTAGTTATTTTATGACTTTAATGCCTATATTTTATGCACAGTTTTGACATTTAACAAGGAAAATGAAGAATTAAATGAAGCATGAAGGAATGTGGATTTGTACATCGAAATAAAATCTAGACATGAAAGCACACACTAGCTTTGTTCTTTACACCGATTGCTGTCTCCTAAAACAGTAGGGATTATCTCTTTCTCTATCCCAGAGCAATAAAAACATAATGGCTTGGAACAAAGCTGAAAAAAAAAAACAAGACATATTATAAATTGTACTGTTATTCCTTACTCCTTCATTTGTTCCTTGAAAATAGAAAAGAAAGAATAAAAGACATAAAGGAAAGAAATGGGCAACTAAGAATGACAGAGGGCTTTACATTGCTCAAACGTTATTTGAAGAAACATTTTTTACCTAATTTCAAGCTGTGATAATTAACCTCTGAGAGTTTTAGTTTATTTCACCTAAATGGAGAATCACAACATATTTCTGTTCCTCAGAAACAGAAAAGAGAAAGAGAGAAAAGACATACTTTTGTACATATCTATTACCGTATTTTCCTAATTAAAGTATGACTTTCCCCTATCTGGCCACTTGTCTTTAGGTCCTCTAACTGTGGAAGCCAGGAGATGATCTAAAGGCTAAGTTTCAGTGATTAATTTGGATTATCCTTAGTTATGCTGACTTTGCTTCCACAGAAAACCTACTTTTAAAATATGCTTCCCCTTTTAAAAACAAACGGACAACTCATTGAGAAGAAAAAAAGGTGCCCAGTTTTATTTTATATAGGTATAAGATAACTTTCTTAAGCATAAACATAAACATAAAAAAGAAACTTGAAAATAAATAATGGGTTAAGTGGAATAGGTAATATAGTGTGTCTATGTAGAAACAAATTAGGGCTTATGTGTTAATTGATTTATACATTTAGTTTCATTTTGTAGTATTAGTGTTTAATATAATTTTTTGGATTGGGTGACTAAGAAATTAATGGATACAAAAGAATTTTTTAGATTTAAGGAAAATTTATTATAGTGGAAGACACTGAAATTGCCTCTCAAAAAAGCAATCGTAATGATACATGGAAGGAACAAGCCATGAATATAAGAATGAAGTTATCCAAAGGTTGACTGATAATATTTAGAATAGGAGGGACAAGATTTGGTCTGTGTACCTGTGTGTATCTGTCTATCTATCCATCTTTTCTCATCTGTGCCTTATAGGTCTATACCTTATAATTGTTATTCAGCAATCTTATTTATTAAAATTGAAGTTATTCTTTTTCTGAATTTCTTTTTCTTTAGATGTCACACAGTTGTTTTTTTTTTTTTTTTCTTTAAATACTGGATGAAACTCACTGTGCTATCTTGCTCATTTTAGCTCCCTTTCCCTTACATTCAGAATTCTTTAGATTCTTTCTCTACGTAGGAAATCTCTCAACTTTCTTTGCAATATATTCCTTGGGTCTGCCCTCGTTTAAGAAAGGTGCATATGCTGAATGTTTCCTTACAATTCCTTATAATTTTCCTTACAATTTCTTATAATTCCTTATAATTTTCTTTTGAAAATTATTTATTCTGAGCTTCCATGTACTGGGTAGACTTCTAAGGGATGGTGATTGGATACTATTGTCAATTATTTCTTGATTGCTTCCCTCATGCATTAGTTCCACTATAGTATCAGATGTAATGGAGATGATTTCACACTTTCATTATTGATAGCTGGGTGATCTAACTTAATTATAATTAATATTATCATATTTTTAAAACAGATAATTTTAACATAATTAAACACATGTTTATTAACTGTAGAAATAACTTTTATCGTAACAGTTGATGGTCTTCTGTCAAATTCCATAAGTAATTTTGAAGTATATGATTTCATGATACTGAACAATGTTATTAAAGTATTATTGGCATATATTTTAATGTATTGTTTTTAAAGGAAGTTTCATTTTAAAAGATTTGTTATGTATATGTGTGTTTATGTGTGCATATATATATACACAAGTATGTGTGTGTACATATATGCGTTTACTAAATTCAAAGGATTAAACTTTGGCTAGGAATCCCAGTTGTAGATGAATTTGGCAGTTACACAGTTTTGCCATTGTGTGTTTGTGTATATATATGTGCATGAATATACGAGTGTGCATGTGTGTGTGAAAAGAGGTGTAATAATGATACACTTTTGTTGTGGCCTAAAGCAGCTAGTTGTTTCCTCTAACATGTAAACAAAAGGTCGAATTTTGCTCCACATTGTCTCTCTGGAAGATTTAGATATATGAAGGGCGGAGATCCTTCTGTTGATTAACAATATTCCAGGAGAACTTAAGTCCCTATAGCAGCTGGGTGGAGGAATAAACATCAGATTATAATGAGAATAATGCATTATTATATATCCTTTAAAAATAACTGTCTGAAGTTTGCCAACTCATTCATCTGTATAAGCCAGACATAAGACAGTTCCACTAAGTAAAATGACAGATTGAATAATCTTTTCCCCTAACTACAACTGCAAGCTTTTTTTATTATTACTTTAATAATTGTGTGTAACTTGATTTGCCTCAAGTCAAGTACCATCGTTAAGCATAAAGAGTAAGCCTTTGATTAAGAACAATTTTAGAGATTACCATTTTTTATTTTTGTCTTCTTCCTGGCAACTGATTTCTTGTTGATTGTACTTGAGCATCATTACCACAATTATCTCCTGATTATTTTTCTTTTTCTTCATTTATTCTTTCTATTTCTATCCTAAATTACAGCAAGATGGTGATTAGTGATGTAATGGGGGCAGTTTTGATACCTGCATTAATGAAAGCTGGTGTGGTAGCCTAACATTGATTAACATACTTACATATTTAAAATAAATGCTTTGTAAAAGTAAGTATTAATTTTATGACTTTGATATATACGTTGAGTATAAAAACAATTTTGTCTTACCAACTGTTTTACCATCTTAAAAATCATAACTAAATTTTTATGGGACATAGAGATTAAATATGTATCTAAAGGCAATTAATGCCCTGTATCTGTAGTAATGAAGATTTTCATGGTTTATTACTCTCACAGTGTGCTAGAATTTAGACATTTCTCCTTTAGATGTGCTCATTCACATTGGAACATAATACATGATTTTGAAGAAGTTCTTAAAGGACAAATGCAGGTAAAAATAAATGAAATGTAATAAATATATCCTAGGATATGCAGCAAAATATTCCATTACCAGTAATATCATACATTTTACATCTTTATGCTTATTCCATTATCTTAGGTATTTGTTGCTATTTAGCCTTCCCTGAAATGAGATTAAGATCAGTAAAAATAATGGTCTTTAAGTAGGCAAAATATATGAAAGTTCTAAAGTGAATTTTTTTTTTTTTTAGATTTTATTTATTTATTTGAGAGGAAGAGACAGAGCGTGAGCAGGGGGAGCGGCAGAGAGAGAGTGGGAGAAGCAGACTCCTTGCTGAGCAGGGAGCCCAATGTGGGACTCAATCTCAGGACCCTGGGATTATGACCTGAACCAAAGGCAAATGTTTAACCAACTAAGCCACCCAGGCTCCCCTAGGGTGAAACTGTTTTAACCAATTTATTTAAATAAAATTTAAACTAAAAAACAAACAAAAATTCATCCATTTTCCCCTTCCCCATCCTCCACCTCTGACAGCTATAAATCTGTTCTCCTTATGAGCTTATTCATTCATTTATTTATGTTTTAGATTCTGCATATAAGTCCGATAATATGGTATTTGTCTATCTCTGTATGGCTTTCTTCACTAGCCCAGGTAATCTCAAATGTCAAGATTTTACTCTTTTTTATGGCTGAATTATATATATGAATTTCTTTATCCATTCATCCATTGATGGACACTTGAGTTGTTTCCATATCTTGGCTACTGTAAATAATGTTGCAGTGATCATAGGGGTGCATATAGCTTTGCAAGTTAGTGTATTTGTTTTCTTTGGATAAATACCCAAAAGTAGAATTGATGGATTATATGATGGCTCTATTTCAATTGTTTGAAAAGCCTCCATACTGTTTGCTGTTGTGGCTGCACCAATTTACATTCCCATCAGCAGTGCACAAGGGCTCACTTTTCTTCACATCCTTGCCGGTGTTTGTTTCTTTGATACTGATGTTTCTTGTCTTTTTGATAATAGCCATTCTAGCAGTTGGGAGATGATACTCATTTTGGTTTTGATTTCCATTTCCCTGGCAATTAGTAATACTTAGCATCTTTTCATGCACCTGTTGGACATGTGTGTCCTGATGGTGCTCCAGGAGAATAGACAATGAGTCATGGCCCCCTCAGGAGCAGGATGTTGGCCCAGACCGGCAGTGACCTAACAGGCAAGGGGAAATTGATGCAGGGAGGGGAGGCTGGGACCTGCTGGAGTCTGAGGACCAAAACCTAAAGCATTCCACCATAAAGAGGTCAAAGAGATGAGGATAAACCAGCAAAGAGACTGGGAAGGAGTAGCCCATGAGGAAGAAGAACAACCAGGAGAGCGACATTATGGAAGTGAAGCAGGAAGGTGTTCTTAGCATGAGGGACTAATCAACTGTGTCAAATACTGCTGAGCAGTAGAGTAAGATAAAAATAAAGTCCTTAGTAACTTTAACAACAGCAGTTCTGGTGGTGTGGTGATGGTTAAAGTGCTATTAGAATGAATTCACAAAGGATGGACCAGGAGGAATTGGAGTTTCTGAGTATAGGAAACTTTTTGAACCAATTTTTCTTTGTTTGTCCTTTGGTAAAGTAAAACAGAAAAATAACAGCAGTAGCTTGAGGGAGAATTGGGGTAAAGGCATTTTTTTAGATGAGAAATACAGCAGCATGTTTGGTTGCTGCTTCAAATAATAAAATGAAGGGGAGAAAAGTGATGAAAGTGGGAGAAAGAAAGGAAATAACTTGTGAGAGAAGAATGAATAGGTAAGAGGGGAAGGAATCTGGTTTGCTATTAGAGGGGATGGTCTAACATGGAAGAGCCTATAGTTTATCGTTAGGACAAAGAAAAAATAGATATCTGGGAATGGATACTTCATAGGTGTAAATGTGTGGTTTTGGGGTTGGCAGAGGTGTTTCGTTGTTGTTTGCTTGGTCTTTTTTTTTTTTTTCAGTGAAATGGGAAGCAAGATCATCAGATGAAAGTGAAAGGAAGGACTAGAGAAGAAAGAAATCAGGGTAGTGATTTAGGACAGGGTCTGCAAACTGGGGCATATGACAACTTCCCAGTGGGTATGTGATGGCAGATCATTTTTAAAAAATCACTTTCAAAATCCTCTTGTTTATGGCATTTTACCCTAAAGTTGATCTGCCGAGAATGTTCCTTCTCATCTCTCTTTTCATTGCCTCTACCATGTACCTCCATCCCTTTTGGATCTACTGTGCTGCATGGCTCCTGGGGGAAGAAGGATTGGACACAAAACAAAACAATAAATTTAAAATATTACCATTTGAGTTAAGAAAGTGAACGATTCCAATATTTAAGTAATAAGCCCTTTTGTGACTCAGATGGTTTCCAGTGTTTTTGATTTTATCACAATTGAAGAAGGACCTAATCAGTTTAACAGCTGTTGATTAATAATTGAATTTTGGGTATATCATTATATGCCTTTTGGCATTATTAGGGATTCAGTAAACTGACAGACATTCCTATTACAAATCTCTTTCATTCCTATTTACTTATTTATTCTTAAAATTTATAGGAAGGTAATGAGGAATACAAATGATATTTGGGGGCCCCTGGATGGCTCAGTCAGTTAAGCATCTGCCTTTGGCTCAGGTCATAATCCCAGGGTTCTTGGATCGAGCCCAGTGTTGGTCTCCCTGCCAGTGGGGAGTCTGCTTCTCCCTTTGCCTGCCGCTCCCCCTGCTTATTCTCTCCCTCTCTCTCTGTCAAGTAAATAAATAAAATCTTTTTTTTTTTAATATTTTATTTATTTGACAGACAGAGATCACAAGTAGGCAGAGAGGCAGGCAGAGAGAGAAGAAGGGAAGCAGGCTCCCTGCTTGAGCAGAGAGCCCGATGGCGGGGCTCGATCCCAGGACCCTGGCATCATGACCTGAGCTGAAGGCAGAGGCTTTAACCCACTGAGCCACCCAGGCGCCCCTAAATAAATAAAATCTTAAAAAAAAAAAAAAACCAGATACTTAACTCAAGATATTTTTAGTGATAATATCAATCCATTTGTATATACGCAAATCAGAAAACAAAATCAGAAGAGAAAAGTTAAAATTTCCTTTACGTCTATACTGTGATAGAGTTCAAGAAAATTATATATTTATATTTGATAATTCCTAATTATATATTTATATATTTTGATAAATTGTAAAATACTAATAATTATATTAAGTCAGTGTAGCAGGAAAAATTAACACTTAAATCGTAGTGATCTCCAAAATAATTTATATACATAAATCATGTTCTATTTCAGACAAAAACCATATATTTATTGTTTACCAGAAATTATATCATTTGCAGCTATTTCATTTACAAAAAAAAGGTTTTGAATTTCATCTTAGAAAAATGGTAGGGGTACAGTACTTTTTAAAAACTATTTTAGAAGGGTTACAAACAAAATTGCTTGTGGAGGACAGTGGAGGACAGTTGCAGAGACCAGGCACTAGAGAAATGGAGTTGCCATGCAGAACGAAAAACTTATTTGAGATTAGAAAGCATGAATTTAAGAAAGGATTAGGCAGCACGATTTTGTGCCATCTTGTGTTTGTGTGTGTGTGTGTGCGCGCGTCTGTGTCTGTGTGTTTTCCCATCATATTCAATTGCATAGAGAACCAAGATGGAATAGAAATAGCACTGTATTATACCAGGGGTGTTTGACCAAGGATTTGAGGATATGTGCAATAAAGTGATACAATGAATGAACTGCGGAGTTTTTGTGGAGTATAGAGGTGGGTGGGGAATACTGAAAAAAACTGGTTTTGTCAAAGGATGGTAGGTCTCTTCAGGGTGGAAAAATTGTTGCAATCTGGGACTCACATATAATGAGTGTTTGAAAATTGGAATGTCTAAAATTGCAGTACTGGATGAATTGCAGTCATTATCCAAGACAAGGTTATGATTTTATATTATTTTTTCCCCACTAGAACTCAAGCTCCATTAGGGCAGGGCTTTTTATTTTTTTAATTCATTATTTTATTTTATTGTTCCTCTCTCCCCATCTACTATACTCTTAGTGCCTATAACATTATCTGATGGATTCAAATAAGCCAAACAATAAATTATTGTTGGATGGAGGGATGTAAAGTGCATAACCACAGGAAAGAATGACTGAGATTGGGTGGAAAAATATCATTCAAGGATACTGGGTGAAGAACTAGAGTGGCATAGAAGAGAATTTGAATCAATTGGGAAACCAAATCTTCAAAACATCCAAAAAATCTTTGAAAACACTTTAAACTTGTGTAATATATATACATACACATACACAAATACATGATTATATATATTACAGTTTACTAATATATAATTCATTGTTAATTTCTGCAGTCATCAGTACATCCATACAAGAAAATAGACAAAAGTACATTTTTTTAAAAAATTGAGGTTTATGCAATGATATTTATATATTCATACAAGAAAGAGGAACATAGTATAATTTTTTAAAAAGATTTTATTTATTTATTTGACAGAGAGAGAGATCACAAACAGGCAGAGAGGAAGGCAGAGAGAGAGAGGGCAAAGCAAGCTTTCTGCTGAGCAGAGAGCCAGATGTGGGGCTTGATCCCAGGACCCTGATATCATAGATTTTCTGTCATATAAATTTTGTCTGGCCTAGTTTGTGATCCCTCATTATTTTTGCACACCTCATACAATGAGTCATGATTTTCATTTGAATATTTTCAAGGCTTCTGTATACTGTATTTTTTATGCATTACCAAACCACCACTGGGCTAGTGGTAAGCCAGTGATTAAAATTATTTTTACATATACCTTTCTTCTCTCACTCAACTGAGAACTCTTACAGTTTTTATTGTGTCTCCTTTGTCTTCTGTACTGTTTATACAATTGCAATAATATTTATACCACACGTATCAATTCTAGACCATAAACCTAAACACTTTACAGATACTAACTTCTCCTCTCACAAGTGTATGTGATGGGCTCTGTTTTTTTTTTTGTTTGTTTGTTTGTTTTGTTTTGTTTTTTTAACAAATGGGGAAAAAACCCCTAGGCATGAAGACGTTGAATAACTTGGTTAAGATCCCCAAATATGGCAGAGTTGAATTCAAATCCAGATGGTCAAGCTTCAGAAGCTATACTTTTAATAACATACTAATCTGCCTCTATAAAGTGCAGAGCTGATAGATAGTTGTAATCAACAGTGGTAACAGAAAAGGCAATTATTTTTTTCTCTCAGCAAATATTTAATAAATGCCTATAGTGCTAAGCACTCTGGTTTCCAGTTAATAAAACTTAAATGGTTCCTCCCTTCATGGAACCTAGAATCCAGTGATAAAAATACAAACATCAATTGCTCATATGGTTGCAGCATTGTAAGTGCCAAGAACAAAAAGAAAGGTTTTATGAGATACTATAAAAGATGGGCTCTTTTTTGGACTCTAGATAGGGTCAAGCTGAGGCTTGAATCACAATGAGGAACCAGCCAGGTGATTAGTGAGAGGAGAGTTTCAGGTAGAAGAACTAGTACACGAGAAGGCCAGGATTCCTGGAACTAAGAAAGAAGGTACTTTTATTTTGTGTATCACTCAGTACTGAACAGGAAACAGCATGTTAAAACTTAGGTTATTTCAGTGGCGGGTTACTTATAAAGAGACTGATTAGAAAGGTGTAGGCTGAACATAGGTGTTACTTACAGAATGATGCCAGAACTTGAAGTAAGCATTAGTGGAGCTTTAATATCCCAAGACCAAAAGGAGGAAACAGAGCTTGCTGGAATTGGGAAAGAGAGGATCGTGTAGGGTAGACCTCCTTGTCAGAGCCAGTGATCTTCAGTTAAGGGATACAGCCAGCCAGAGCAATCCCAAAGAAAAAGAGAAAGGAAAATAAATGGTGGATAATGCTTTACCACCGACTTTCCAAACTACTAACAGGGCTGGCTCTCCGTTGTCTGCATACTATCAAAGGGAAGTATGTGGGAGTCCACTGCTTATTCCTATTCAGTTAAGCCTCTGGAGGCAGAGAGCACAGTGAAGATGCAGGAGAGAGCACGTGGATATCTACTAGATTTTTTGGTAACTACCTGATCAACCCATGTATTTAGGTCATGTTATGGAATTTGTCTCTTATTTCAGGAAGAGTTGTGAGCTGTTGAAATGGCCTTTTGCTTTGAAATAGGGAGCCAGAGATATTGTTGTTAAAGATTCTGGCACCGGTTTCCAATGTGGGGAGTGGGGGGGTTTCCCCACATCAGTCAGTTGGGTACCAGTTGGATGTCCTACAATTCAACTCAATTCTGACACTGTCTACCTGTAGATTGCATCATATCCTACAGGTTAAGGTCTTGATCCTACAAGGCTGCCCCTGCCTCCATGTCAGATACCTGCTGCAAATCCAGGATGTTATCTGTGCTTCTGACCAAACAGCTGCAAATCAGAAGTTACATTGAACTTCTGGGTTGGGTCAATTCATTTGCCAGAGTAGCTCACAGAACTTAGAGAAACATTTTACTTATTAGATCATGAGTTTGTTATTAGAATATACATCAGGAAGAGCCAAATGAAAAGGTTGTTTAGGGAGAGGTATGGGGAAAGAAGATGGAGCTGCTATACAGTCTCTGAACGTAGCACTTTCCCCAAATATCCACATGTTCACCAACCTGGAAGCTCTCCCAACCTAGTCCTTCAGGATTTTTTATGGAGGCATACTACATAGCCATAGTTGGCTAAGCCTTTTACCATTGGTCATTGAACTCAATCTTCAGCCTCCCCCCCTCCCTGGAGGTTGGGTGTTAAGACTGAAAGTTATGGGGCACCTGGGTGGCTCATGGGTTAAACCTCTGCCTTAGGCTGAGGTCATGATCTCCGGGTCCTGGGATCAAGCCCCACATAGGGCTCTCTGCTCAGCGGGGAGCCTGCTTTCCCCTCTCTCTCTCTGCCTGCCTCTCTGCCTACTTGTGATCTCTCTCTCTCTCTGTCAAACAAATAAATAAAATCTTAAAAAAAAAAAAAAGACTGAAAATTACAACCCCCTAATCACATACTTGGTTCCACTGGCAATTTTAGGTTACCAGTTCCCAACTTTAAGTTACCTAGGGCTTTCCAAAAGTTACCTCAAAAGACATCTTTGCTACTCTCATTTCTTAAAAAATTCCTAGGGTTTTAGGAGCTCTGTTCCAGAAATGGGGACAAAGACCAAATATATATTTCTTACTATAAATCATAATATCACAGTTGCGATCAGATCTGTATTTAAAAAAAAAATCATTCTGGCTGTTTAAGTGGCTTGTTGGAAGACTGCAGATGGGAGAATGTATAGATAGGTAAGATGGGGGATTTGGAGGGGCAGGAGCAGAAATGGAGGTAGGAGAAACAAAGTTGTTTGATAATGCATGTGGTAGTTCCAGTTAGTGTGGTTGCAGATCTTTTTTGAAGGTAAAATTAATAAGAGTTGATGACAGTTTGGGTGAGTAGGTTGAATTAAAGTGTCACAGTGACTCATGTATTGAGTATCTGACTTTTGTAACTGGGTAGATGCTGGTGCTATGAACTGCTGTAAGAAAAATTATTTTATTAGCTGAAGGGGTTAGGGAGAGTAATCAAGCATTCAGTTTTAGACATGAAGTATTCACGTGGAAGTGTCAACAAGTTGAAAATACAAGATTAAACCAGTCTGGTCAAGAGGCATACATTTGGGAGTCCTCTGCAAATAGACTTAAAGCTATGTAATGATGATATAATTTAAAGGAAGACTATATTAAGGGACCATAAAGGAGACAGCTAAGCCCTGTAAAACCTGAATATTTAGAGAAGGCATGCTGGAGCAGGAGTAAGCAAAGGAATCCATACGCTAGCACTAAGCTAGCACTTTTATGTAAGTTATCCCACTCTGATTATGATTCCTTTATGAAGTAAGTATTATAATACTATGAACGGGGATCTGAAAATCAGATTAGTCAACTTGGCTATTTTTTTTCCCTCACTCTAAAACTAATGCTTTCCTATGACAAAGGGTGGTTGTTTGTAAGTAATAAATGCTTACTAAAATGAAGTCAGCATCTATGTAGAAGTGATAGAAAAAAGGGGTGGAAATACGAATGAGGGGAGTCACTTTAAACGCATCTTAATTCATACATCACCTCTGTTAAAATTAACTACCTTGTTTTCCCTGATGATATCATTTTCTATCTTTTAAATGGGGCTAACCCATGCAACTAAAACCTACTTGAAAATGGATTTTGTCATGCAGTTACCACAAATATGGTTTTACTACCTAATGGGTAGAAAATTAATTTAATCCCCAAACTACATTTATGAAGAGTTTTGGTAGTTATTTCCAACAACTCATTCCTTATAACAGAGCATGTAATTTATTAACAGAGAGTAGAGAGTGGGTGTTTGAAATGTACAGTTGAAAACAAGCCTTGACATTTAAATCTCATCACATAAAAATACGAAATCCATTATTTTCTATTATGATATTAACAATAGCACTTTAAACTTCTATGGTAATGACTACACTTTCATAATCAGTCCATTAACCACAAGATAACTGTTATGAACTCAAATATGTGTCCATAATGACCTAGAAGTACTTCCTTTGAGGCATCTGTTTATACTTGGGAGGAGGAAGTACCTTTCAATTTGTAATAAGACCATGACTATAATAAGTCCTGAGTAGGAAATATTGATGAACACATGATTTTGTCTTGATTTGAGGTGTTAGGATAGAAAACTCTGTAATCTTACCATTCCATAGTCTGCAAGCAGTTCTGGCTACTGCATTTTTGCCATTTGAAAATCAATTATACATTCTTAATACCATATTTACATTGTAAACTTATAAAGGCTAAAAATGTATATTCAGAAATATAAGTAGGATGTCTTTCTATTTGTCTGCATACTTTATGATATTAGGTCAGACCCGTTTACATAGACAGTATTTGAATCATTTTTTACTATTAAATACCACATATATGTACTAAGGGAGGATAAGCACTAGAATTATTTTTTGAAATATTTGCTCAGAGGCAAGGATAGAGTTTGTATTTTAGATTTGTGGTTAAATCATTTTAATCTACTCATTTTTAAGTTTATAATAGATTTTTTCTTCCCTTCTTTCCCTTTTTTGATTGAAGTTACACTTCAGAAATAACTTTTAAATTCTCTATACAGTCATTCTAACATCTATGTGCCAGCCACTCTTCTAGCTCTTGATGATAATAGCTTTAAAGAAAACACAAAGTCTTCAATTTCATGATGCTTTACAGCAAATCAAGCATGGAATATAACACAAGTGTATAAGTACATTTTAAAGTAGCTTTTTTGTTCTAATGTTGTTGTTATAAAACTATTATCTAGGGGCACCTGAGTGGCTCAGTCAGTTAAGCATCTGCCTTTGACTCAGGTCATGATCCCAGGGTTCTGGGATCGAGTCCTGCATCTGACTCTCTGCTCGGTGGGGAGTGTGCTTCTCCCTCTCCCTCCACGACTCCCCCCTGGCTTGTGCTCTCTCTTTCTCTTACTCTCTCTCTCTCTCAAATAAATAAATAAAATCTTAAAAATATATAAACAAATAAAACTTATCTAGCAAAAAATCCAAAATGATGTAGTTGATTAACAATAAATTATGTTAAACGGTCTAATAATTTAGAACTTCTTAGAATTTGATCATGTTGACACAAGTTGAAACTTGACATTTATAATGTATTATCCCCAAAACAAGTATTACAGATGAAAGGATAAAATACAATATGATGTTTACAAAGTGGCATCAATTAATTAATGAGATATTTTCAAGTGTTGTTAATACATTATACTCTGAAGTTTATTGCAAATTCCTAATTTCTAAATAAAGCTTATTTTACCATATAACATTGAGTAAAATAATCTGACTCCACTAATGATACTTAATGTTAGTTTTTGGCTTTGCCAGATTCAGACTTAAATATTAGTTTTGATAGTGTGATGCTTCTGATAGCACTTTTATAAACCATAGCATACATTGAGGAGTTACTACTCCTGGAATAATGCTTTAGGAGTAAAAGAAATTTACATTTCATTAATGTTAAATTATTTCAGAACATCTCTGTTCTGCCAATAATAGATCCGAGAAAGTTAAAATCATCTTAACTCATCTGTTTAAAAACTAAATTTTCTTTGAAGTGAAGACTGTACATTGATTTGTTTTAAAATGTATGGTGCAGTGGTTATGGCATAAACTCTAAAATTATATCCTTTTTGGTATGAATTTCCGTTCAGGTTTGAGCATCTGAAAGCTCCATTTTCCTCTTATGTCAGATGAGATGTTAATACTGCTTATGTCATAGGTTAAGCTAATATTACATGAGATAACCTATGGTAACCTTGTGATAACAGTGCTGGGCACAAAATTAGCCTTTAATAAATTCTAACTATTATTTTTAAGGTTTTTTTATTATCCTATAATATTAATTAACATTAATATTTAGTTTTTTATTTCTATGATAATTATTTGAAAAAATATTGTGAAAATAGGTATCATTTTTCATATGAAATTTACATAAATAAATCAGTTTCAGATTATATTATACAGATAGCATGGAATCTTCTGTCGCCTAAAAGGGCTTATGTGTGTTAATGTCTTCATAACCTTAGTCAGTAGGTTCTCAGTTGGTTTTATTGACATTTTCATTGTGTATTATATTTCCAGCTTCTGGCTCACTTCCTTACTAAACATCAAAATCCTTCAGGACCATGTCTTATTCATGGTAGAATTTCCAACACCTAGCATATTTCCTCTTACATTTGAATGAATTAATAAGAGATTCCTCATTAAAACATTAAAAAAAAGCCTTTTTCCTTAATGATGGATCAGATGTGTCATGGTCTTTTATGAAGGATACTGATCACTGTATCTTAACACTTAAAGAAATAAGACACAAATGGTCTAAAGGTAATAGTTATTAAAATATGTGAGTAAAAATCTGTGATTTTTACCTTATGGGAGGAGGAATATGAGCATGAAAGCTAGTTTTAGCATAATTATTTGTAATCATTGCCATCATTTAAAAATCTGAAAAGCACTCTAGAAATTGATTCCTTTCATTTAATAGACTTAACTCAGGTGAAAAACAAATGTTCAGTTTCCTTTCTGATTCTCTTTGCTTTTAAAAGAAAATAAATTGTTCTTCTGTAGTTTCCAGTGTGTTGCTATCAATATCTAACATATATAAATGTATACTTGTAACAATAACAGACTTAAGAACCATCTTTACTGAAAAAAAAAAATGACCTATAATACTACTAATGAAAAAGGAAAGATTGATGAAAGGACCAGTTGAGAAGAATATGGTTATGATAATGCTTGTCTTTGCTAGTAAGAGCACTGAGGAATATTATAAGTTTATAAAATAAGCCTAGTGAAAAGGGAATTTGGCACAATTCATGCGATGGAAAAGTACATACTTACCTTAATTTTCACTCTTGTTCACCACCCATAAACTTTTTGCCCTCAAGAACAGGATGAGCCCTCTGAAACATAACTGTCTACTGGAGAGCACAATGTATGAATCGCTTATTGCAGCAAGGGAAATGAAATGGTAACTATAAAACTAAATTGTAGTCATGAAAAGCAAGTAGATGGAAACTCATTCCTCTCTGCAGGTTAGAGATAGAAGCACTGCAGGATTCATTTTTTAGACCAAACAATCTTTTCTTTCTTTGAGTACAGTGGGGGAAACAAACAACTCATTGACTTATTTTCTGTATGTTCTCTTTTGCAAGTATTGTTTTTCTCTTCACATATGAGTTTTGGACTTTCTGAAACAGGAGTCGTTAACTTAAGCCTAAGAGAATGTTGGCCAAAATAGTATTTGAAGTAGAAATCACTCCCTGGTTCTTGAATTTTCTTTATTCAGAATATCAGGCCAACCTGATTGGTTACTCCTTTTCAGTCTTCTTCATTGACCCCTTTTCTCATTTCCTTCCTTCAATGTTAATTGTCTATAATGGAACTTTTTTTTTTTTTTTTCAACTCTACTTTCTGAGTGTTCTTCCTGTTGACTCATCTTTTTTTTTTTTTTTAAGTTTAAATCCTCTAGTGAAAACCCCAAATGGTTCCATTTTCTATCATTGATGATCAGAACCTTATTTCTAGTTTTCTACACATACAAACCTATACTGATTTTTGCTTACTTTCTTACACTTCGCCTTGCTTCTATATTCCCAGTTGTGGTAAATAACATCATCATCTAACCAATCTCCCAAACTAAAAATTCTTGTTATGCAGGTCTCTTAGTCTATAAATTACCAACTCCTATAGATTCTAATACAGAATTTCCTTTCTAATCAGAGCTTTTATGTGTCAGAGCTTCGGGTCATGCATTCATCATTTTCCTCCCATGTTACCGATCCTAACTGAGCTTCCTGCCGCTTTTCTCCACCAGTACAGATAATGAGTACGGTATCAGTTATCTACTGAAATCCAGTTTGGTTCTGTTATTCTTTGCTACGCTATCTCCACGTGGTTCTATTAACCATAGTCCCAAGTCTAAACCCCACCATACTTCTAAGTCTAGACGTGAACTTTGTCATCAGCCTCAGTTATAACCATTTCCCTCCAAGGATGCTATAGCCTATGCTTCTATATAGGAATTTCTCCCCATTTTCTTAGCCTGCCATCTCAGTCTTTACCATTACTTTTTCTTCTGTATGATATGCTTTTCTTTCTGAAATGCCTGGTAAACTCCTATACATTCTTTAAGACTCAGCGTAAATATTCCCCCTTTGTGAAGACTTTCCTTACTTCCCATTTTATGTTCCATTATAGAATGTAACGCATATATTATATTTTTTTGTTTATAAATATTCCCTTATAAGAAAATAACTTTTCTGATTATGGGAATTATATTTTTATGTTTTCTCTATATGATATAACATGGTGTAATATAATTTTAAAGTAGGCATCACTTAAATATGAATTGAGCGGTTGTGTTCTATTACTACCTTAAAGTCTGTTAGTTGGAGTGGGTTTACAATCTCTATGATATTATTGGCTGCCTGTTTTAATATACTCTAATTTTCAATCCTATAATAAGTTAGCCCTCACTTTTAGCTTTATTCCTGCTCTATGCTTGATAGTCAACCTGTCGTTAGATTAGGGACATTATAAGGATCTCAAGGTAAAAAATTTGGAGTTGACAATGGTAGACTCTAATAATTATTACTGCTATTGTAATCCAAGTACTTTGTTAAATTTTTTAAGTATTTACCCAGTAAGTCTTTAAATAGTACTATGAAATGACCAATATACTCATTTTATTAATTAAGAAAATGAGAATTGAATAAATGGTTTAAGTTTATGTATTAGTAACTGACAGAGCTGGGAACCAGACTCATATATCAATCTGACAACAAAGGTGCCAATATTGTAGACCATTCATCACCAGTTTAAAATTGTTTCTGGTTCTGTTGTGACTCAATACATACTTTAACTGGGCTCATGCTTTCTTTTTCTTATCCAGTTTTTATTATATTTTTAGTCATCCTCTTATAATTATAGTTGATTTATTGTCAAATAAAGGATGGTATTTTCACATCTCTTGACATGCAATAAATGTTACAACATATATACGGTTGTGTGTGTGTATGTATGTATGTGTATATATATGTAAATTTAAGAAATAGTATAGGACTCAAGAATGTTTTTATTGCTTTTATTTGTTTATTTTTGGGATGATATTTAGAGGTAAAGTAGGAAGATTATTGAATTCTAGGATTTAGGAACTTTAAGTTCCAGGTTTGGTTCTATTTCTGCTAGCAGTTTAACCTTGGGCAAGTCAGTTTCATCATCTGGATGAAACATGACAATTTTCATAATTCCCTAAATCCTAAATTATAATGGATCAGGAAAGTCTAAAGGCCTTTCAAAATATTTGTAGAAGAATCAGGAAAAAAAAAAAAAGGAATATCTGAAAAATCACTATAAAATGCTAGGGGTAATCATTACATACCTATAATCACAAAATCATAATGTTTACAGTGTTAAGCTAAAGATGCCAAAATCTGAATAGCATAGTCCATGTTCATGAAGCTGAAAATCTACCTGGAGGTATGGGACAGATTTTTAAGATATACTTAGGAATTTGAAACATTATATATAATGTTCCAAAAGATAAGAGCTCAACAGGACCAGGTTAAAAAAAAATTATTTATGAGAATAGAGGAAGAAAACTTCAGTCTGGGTCAAAGCTAGGAAAAAATTATGGAAATGAATAAACAAATTATTATCCTTTTCCCTAAAGTCTTTAAAAGTGGGACTCTTTCTTTATAAAGTAAAGATATTTTAGGAACTTGATTAGAATCAAGTTATTTTAGGAACTTGATTAGCTTCATTGAGGGAAACAGCAAATCTTTCAACTGATAAGGAAAACTTCAGGCCTTCTTACAGGAAGATAAGGCTTAATTTTCACCACAGCAAGCTGCCCTGTTAGTGTCCAGTGGTTAGCCTAGGGGAAGACAGCTGGAGCAGAGCAAGCTGATAGAGTGGGATGTAGCTTCCAGAACACAAGCACTTTGTGTCTCATTCTTCTGTTTTTTCATGTGAAGCTTAAATTTATTGCTACAGAAATCAGATGAATGAAATTCAGCTTCCTTTTTTGCTCTCATGTGCTCTTATTGTTCCTATAACTCTTTTTTAAAAGATTTTATTTATTTATTTGACAGAGATCACAAGTAGGCAGAGAGGCAGGTGGTGGCGGGGTGGGGGGGGAAGCAGGCTCCCCGCTGAGCAGAGAGCCAGATGCAGGGCTCAATCCCACGACTCTGAGATCAAGACCTGAGCTGAAGGCAGGGGCTTTAAGCCCCTGAGCCACCCAGGTGCCCCTCCTATAACTCTCTTAATTCCTTAATTTTGTTACTCTTTTTTTTTTTTTTAAAGATGTTATTTATATATTTATTGGAGAAAGAGAACATGTGAGCAGAGAGAGGGGCAGGAAGGGAGGGAGAGGGAGAGAGTCTTAAGTAGATTCTGCACCGAGAAGCCAGATGAAAGGGCCTTATCTTATGATCATAAGATCATGACCTGAACTGAAATCAAGAGTTGGTGCTTAATCAACTGAGCCACCCAGATGCCCCTTTTTACTCTTTTTTTTTTAATCTACCAAGCTATAACATGAATATTAGACTATCTAGTTGTAGTGATTGAAAGGAGATTTGAAAGAAAAAAAGATACAAAGTAGTGCAAAGGATTGAAAAGTTTTAAAATGCTGGACAGTTAAAATAAAACCTGTGTTTTTAATGTTTTAATTTAAAAATTTTAAGATTTGAATATAGTTGACACAGTGTTTTATTAGTTTCAGGTGTACAACATAAGGATTTAACAGCTGTAGACTCACTGCAAGTGTAGCTACCATCTGTTACCATACAGCACTATTACAGTGCTTTATGGTATATCTTTGACTATATTCCCTATGCTGTGCCTTTTGTTCCTCTGACTTACTCAAGTCAGACTAAGAAGGACAGATACCATATGATATCACTCATATGTGGAATCTTAAAAAAAAAAACACAAATGAATGAACAACCAAACAGTGGGCAGATTTGGATATATGAATACAGAGAACAAACTGATGGTTGCCAGAGGGAAGAGGGGGGTGAGAGGATGGGCAAAATAGGTGAAGGGGAGTGCAGATACAGGCCTCCAGTTATGGAATGAATAAGTCATGGGAATAAAAAGCAGAAGCATAAGGAATACAATCAGTGCTATTGTGATAGCAGTGTAAGGGGACAGATGATAGCTACACTTGTGGTGAACATAGCATAATGTATAAACTTGTCAAATCACTGAGTTGTACACCTGAAACTAATATAACCTAGTGTGTCCACCCTACAACAACAACAACAAAACTAAAAAAAAAAAAGTACAGGGTGAATCTGGGAAGTAGTCAAAGCAGGATACGTAGCATTTTCTCCTTGTGTTAATGGAAATTATATTATGTGTACTTTCTCAATATATAAAGGGATATTATACTTCTAATTATGGGCAGCTATCAGATAATTTAAAGAAGTGACAAAACTATAGCTGTTAATCTGAAAACTGTTAAATGACTATTTTAAAATACTAACTGTATCTAATTATATTTGGCTATGTGATAATATAGGTGCCATGAACATGAAAAGTAAATTTTATTTGATGGTGATTTAATCATTAAAAGACAAGAATAAAAGATTTGAAAATGGTAGGCATGTAAAATTTGGAATGAAGACACAATTTAGATTATTGCTAGAAAAACATACAAAACTTTCACTTTAGTTAAAGACGGAAGTGCAGCAAGATGATATACACTTTTTCTTTATCCATTTGTCTATTGATGGATGTTTAAATTTCTGCTATATTTTGGCCATTGTAAATAATACTACAATAAACATAGGAGCTATATGTCTTTTTGAATTATCATTTTCATTTTCCTTGGTAAATACCAGTAGTGAAATTACTGGTACATATGGCATTTCAATTTTAACTTTTCAAGGAAAATCCATACTGTTTTCCATCATGGAAGCAATGTACCAATTTACCTTCCCACCAGCAGTGCGTAAGGGTCCCTTTTTCTCCACATCCTTGCCATTACATGTTATTTCTTGTCATTTTGATTTTAGCCATTCTAACTGGTATTGGGTGATATCTTGTCATAACTTGCATTTCTCTGATGAGACGTCTTTTCATACGTCTGTAGGCCTTCTGCATGTCTTCTTTGGAGAAATGTCTATTCAGATCCTCTGCCCATTTTTCAGTTGGATACCCCCCCTCCCCCCGTGTTGAGTTGTATAAGTTCTTTATGTATTTTGGAAATTAACCCCTTACTAGAAATAGTATTTGCAAATATCTTCTCTCATTCAATAGGTTGTCTTTTTGTTTTGTTGATGGTTTCTTTTGCTCTGCAAAAGCTTTTTATTTTGATGAACTTTCAGTAGTTTATTTCTGCTTTTGTTTCCCTTGCCTCAGGGGACATGTCCTAGAAAAATGTTGTTATAGCTGATGTCAAAACAATTACTTCCTGTGCTCTCTTCTAGATTTTTTTATTGTTTCAGATGTCACATTTAGGTCTTTAATCCATTTTGTGTTTATTTTGCATATGGTGTTAGAAAGTGATCCAGTTTCATACTTTTACATGTAGCTGTCCAGTTTTCCCAATACCATTTATTGAAGAGACTGTCTTTTCTTCATTGTATATTCTTGCTTTCTTCATTGTAGATTAGTTAATCATATACTCTCCCTGATGAACGAAGATGCAAAAATCCTCAATAAAATATTAGCAAACTACATAGAACATGACATTTCAAAGATCATTCACCACTAACAGGTGGGATTTACTCCAGGAATGCAAGGATGGTTTAATATTTGCAAATCAATCAACATTAGATATATTGATGAAGGATAAAAACCATATGATCATCTCACAGAGGCAGAAAAAGCATTTGACAAGATTCAACATCCATTCTTGATTAAAACTATCAATAAGGTTGATTTAGAGGGAACATACCTTAACATTATAAAGGCCATCTATGAAACACCCACAGCTACTCTCCTATCAGTGGTGAAAAACTGAAAGCATTCCCTCTAAGGTCAGGAACAAGACAAGGATGTCCACTCTTTCCACTTTTATTCAACATAATATTGAAAGTCCTAGTCACAGCAATCAGAAAAGAAAAAGAACTAAGAGCATCCATATTGGTAAAGAAAATAAATTGTCATTATTTGCAGAAGACATGATACTATATATCAAAAATTCTCTCTTTACTTTTAATTTATGCTCTGATCCTATTGTATTGGATTTGGTTAGCCAAGCAAAATAGATGCCTTAATCCATTTTGGTGTATTATTTAGGATAAAAAAACAATAATAAACCAAATGGGTTTTGAAGTAAATGGAATTTGAATCACAGCTCTCACTTAATAGCTCAAAGGCCTAAAGTGATTTTTCAACTGTCATATGCCTCAGTTTTTTCAACCATAATTTGTAAGTAACATTATAAGGCTCTTTCTGAGAACTAAATTAGACAGTTAATCCAGAAATAGCATACCAGTGTACTTTATATATATAATTCTTATTAAATGTGAGGTGTTATCAATTATAATAATATTTGCCAGTTGTTTTCATAAGTGGACAATTTCTTATCAGCACAGTTTTTCCCCATAGAAATCAAGACTCATTGAACTTCCAGTATAATAGAATTTATATTAGCTAAAATTAAATCATAGCTAGACTGATGAAAAGAATTTCCAAAAAGTATATAATTTAAGTTAGTAACACAAAATATTTATTTGATAAAATTTGTTTTTATTTATATATTCTTGATATCTGATACATCCTAAATTCCAGTTTGCATAAAGTACTGAATTTTAAATTTTGTTTGATGGTTATATATTTTAATAAATTGATGGTATTGTTTAAGTACAAATATAGAAAGTCTATAATAGTTTTTAAAGCTTTACATAAAATATACAAATCTTGGAAGGAATGCATACTATTTTCCATTTATTTCTTTATCACCATATTAAATCTCTTTGCTGACAGCATAGGGAAAATTATAATGATTTAAAGAATGAATCTTTATCAGTATTTGTCAGAGAAGGAAAATAATGAAACTTTTAAACAGTTATTTATAACAAAATTTAACTTGAAAGTGACAGTTGCTCAGTATTTGATTTATACATTCATTCCAGGCAGTAGAGCAGACCTCCACAGTCCATTGGATATCCTTTAAGCTGCTTTTGATATATGAAAATATACATTTTGGGTGTAAAAGGACTATAGCAATGCTGATGAGGAAATAATTATGTCACCTTCTTCCTTCTGCCCTCTCCAACTTACTTGGAAGGTTTTCCATGATTTTCAGTATTGACTTACTAAATTGTAATTTGACCTTTTTGTATTCAGTAATTGACACCAACAGTTTCTCTTCTGCTCTACATCCTACCAAAGGGGAAAAAAAAAGTCTATACTATCAGAAATCCAAATAAAACACAAACAAATACGATCCAGATACCCAAATAATAAAGAGAATTCTTGACTTTTTGTTGCCAGGCTTTGATGGAGTCCGTTTGTTTTGCAACTTTGTCTTTAGCAGTACAGTTTTAGAAATACTATTCTTTTCTTGGGTATTTCTTGGATGGGGATTAATTTACTCCAGTGAAACTGAAAGTAACTCATAATATCACTTCATTTATGTTCAATAAATCTACCTGAGGAGATGCCTTTTAGTTCTGCTATATGCTATCCACTGTAAATGTCTTTTGAACACACCATTATGTTCTGTTGTTCATTGATTTTTTTTTTCAGTCACCTGAGAAAGTAAATTTGCTTGAAATTTCATCCATGCATCTAGACATTGGGAAATGAAGCTCACTTATTCTAAATATAGTGTAGGGAGAATTTTGAAGTTATATTATGTCACCTTGTCTCTGCAATTGTTTTTTATGTTGTATTTCCCATTGCTTTGCTAAATGACTGGTGAAATGGGATTTTAACATATCCCTTGAAGAAGTACTTCAGGAAGTGAGAGATATAGTGAGTATAATTCTCTTTATAAGAGTAAAATCAAATATTCTTCTTTTGAAATTTAAATAATTACATCTAGTTACTCTGAGAGAGCTTACTATTGGAATAATTTCTATTTTACATTTCCCTATCATCCAAATTTTTTTATTATTATTATTTTCTATTAAGATATAATGTATTATTTGTTTCAGGGGTATGGGTCTGTGATTCATCAATCTTAAACAATTCACAGTGCTCACCATAGCACATACCCTCCCCAGTGTCCAACACCCAGCCACCCTATCCCTCTCACCCCCTTCCACTGCAGCAATCTTCAGTTTGATATCATCCAAATTTTTTTTTAAAGATTTTATTTATTTCTTTGACAGAGAGAGATCATAAGTAGGCACAGAGGCAGGCAGAGAGAGAGAGAAGAGGAAGCAGGCTCCGTGCCGAGCAGAGAGCCAGATGCAGGGCTCGATCCCAGGACCCTGAGATCATGACCTGAGCCAAAGGCAGAGGCTTAACCCACTGAGCCACCCAGGTGCCCTCATCCAAATTTTTGAATGCATTTAAACTACCTCTCCTTTTCTGCATATTTCTGCAGTGTTTTAAAATGTCAAATTTGCATTTCTTATAACATTTTTTCAATATTTAGGCAAGGTTTTACTTATATTACAGTCAATAATAGAAACTGGTATATGTATCATGCCTAGTTTCATATTGGCCTGTGATCAGTTTTTTATGTAGATTAATATGTAGCAAGTGCCTTGTATAAGTGACTCTCAGGCATGATGAAAAACAGACATAATACATATAAACCTTTTTCTTTTAAATATTTTATAGTCTAGTAAATGCCAGATCTTAGGCTATAGTATATGTATCTGCAGTTTGTGTTTCTGAGGCAATTTGACTTATATATAACATAAATGTCAGTTACGTTTCAGCTCTTCTAAGAGGTCTGGTCTCATAATATTCATGCTCGGTGTACTTTATGTTATCAAACTTCCCTAAGACTCAGTAGAGATAAGACAGTTCTTTCGATGCTAGCAAAATACTAAAAGCTACCATATGATGATCCACTTTCTCTTTTAGGAAACATTGCTGTATCCAGAACAGGGAAAGCGTATTTTTCCTTAACTTATTCAAGAGTTTTCATCTGCAGGGAACTCTCAGAGCCATACTTAGGGGGAAGAAAAAAAAAAAAAAAAAATATTTATATATATATATATATATACACACACACACACACACATATATATATGTGTATATATATGTGTGTGTGTATAATAAATATATATATTGTATAGATATAATTATATGTAGGAAATTATAACTTTGCCTCTCACATATACATAGTTAGAATTTTCTATGTAGAATTATCTCTATAATAGTAGGGACATAGAGAAGGGAATTTATTTATTTATTTATTTATTTATTTTCAAAAGATTTAATTTATTTATTTGACACAAAGAGAGAATAAGAAAGAGAATACTAGCAGGGGAGTGGGAGAGGGAGAAGCAGGCTTCCTGCTGAGCAGGGAGTCCTCTGTGGGGCTGGATCCCAGGACCTGAGCTGAAGGCAGATGCTTAACAACTGAGGCACCTAGGTGCCCAGGGAAGGGAATTTAATCAAGCCATCTATTCTCTGTAATTCTGCTAAAAAAGATTAACTCTATGAATTAGTTTTATGTGAGTAGCATTCCTACCAAAAAATGTAGTCTTTATTTTATGTTTTATTATTTTTCTTTCTTCCAAAGAGTTGTAGTAGAAAATGAAAAACAGATCTACAAAGCATTTTCTCCTTTTGCCTTCCCATATAAACATTCATTGTTAATTTGTTAAATTGCTTTGCCTTGTAGAGACTTTTACAGATCTCAGTATGGGTGTTTATTTCCCTGGAGATTTCTTCATTGACCTTAATAAAATCCTTAGTGGGTTTCAGATGTGGCAGGTTGCAGGTTTCCTCCTTCCTTCCTTATTTTTTTTTTTTTTTGTGAACTTTTCTAATTTTGAGATTAGAAACTCTTATTGACCAGGTTTCTTTTTATTAGTTTGCATGGTTCTGAGTCTACATATTTATTTTACAATCCATTCAACAGACTTGTTGAGCTTTTTTAATCAGTAAGAAGAGAGGAAATACCTTCCATTGTACCTGTGAATGTCAGTTTATTTAAAGGATAATTAGATGCTTGATTCATTTAGATAGAATAGTGCAGATGTCTTTGCGGGTATGGAGCTGAGAATAAGTTAAAAATAGATACTTTGTACTCAAATGTATGATGTATTTGTATAGTATCACTGAAAATTCTAAGAAAAGCCAGTCTGGACATAGTTTTTCTAGTTGAGCCTTTCAAAAATCAGCTGTCTAGTTTCTTTCTTATTAAATTTTGTTCAAATAAGTAAATAAGGACTCTGTCAGCATGCCCAGTATGAATGCATGCTTTCAACAGCGTGTATCATATGAATCAGAAAACATTACACTGAAGTCATGGTTACAATAAGAAAATATAAAACTTTACAATAAAAAACTGACTTCTTAGAATCTGTTTTTAAAAGGATGTGTGTGTATATATATATGTGTGTGTGCATATATATATTTCTTAAAGAAAAGACAAAACATATTCTTATGAGAATGTAACAAATTTATTAATCAAAAGTTTGCTTACTTGTCTTATGTGACCGCTTACCCCTCCAGTTATTGCCCTGTATATCTAAAATTCTTCAAAGCTAAACGTTTTGATAAGAATTCACGCTTTCCATTTTCTCACAGGAATTTTTTTCACAGCTATTTGATTTTCGTATCTTTAAATCCAGCAGGTACATTTCAGTCTTCCTTTTACACAGACTTGGCATGTTTTGAACCAATTACTCCTATCTGCCATCCTAAAACATCTCTTGCTTGGCTTCCATTATAGTATTTTCCTCTTTTTCTTGCTCTTTCCCCTACTTTTTCTCAGTCTGCTTTTATACTCATTTCTACCCTCCTAGCCTTTTCTACTCAGTCTTTAAAAGTTAGAGCTTCTAGTCCAGAGACTTCTTCTAGTCCAGGGAAGGCAAAAACTTTGCTGTAAAGGGCCAAATAGTAATTAATTTGCAGAACATATCGTATCTCCAGACTTTGAGGAATATATGGTTTCTGTCACAGTTACTCAACTTTGCCATCTTGTAATGAAAGCAACTATGTACAGCATATGATTGAGCAAAGCTGTGATTCTAGATATGTTGCTTTGCTTCTATTTTCTTTTTCTGGAAAGAATCTCAAGAGATTTTACCAAAATTCTCTCCTACTTCTCACAGTTAGAGGAAGATTTGGCTAAGATGACTTTTCAACCTGATAGCTGTAGATCTTCTAATTTTGTTATTTTCACAAAATGATCAGGAAGATTGATCTGTACTTTCGACCATCTACCTCCTCTATATCTCCCCCCTCCCACCGTATCTCACCTTTCCCTATTTTTGTCCCCACTGTTTCTGTTCAGGTCAATTTAAATTATATTCCCAGGAGTTCCTTTCTAGTGTGAGACTTTGTCTTGGAAAGGAGCTTAGGTTTGTTTCTTTAGTTTTTGTTTTGTTTTATTTATTTTAGTTTTAAAGCTTCATATGATCCGGATTACCCCACTACCTTTTTGACTTTACCATGGTCCCTTTGTATTCATCTGCAAATTTGAGTTAGCAATATTTTCTCCCTGTTGTAGCTACTATTCTCTGATTGGTTAATTGTGCTTTTGAATTCTCTGTAAATGAGCTGGGTTTTCAGGGCCATGAGGAGATTGGATGCCTTACCTATGCTTCCTTCTATACAATTACTGATACCACACAGATTTTGTAGCTACCAGTGGCTTCACTAATAGAAATTAAGTGTTTTGGAGTTCATAGAATGGCTTATAACTGGAATTTGTAGTAGATGTCCAAAGATTTTTGGTTTTGCCATCCTGTTTTAGGGGAGGACTTGGGAAGATTTGAAAACTGTTTCATTTCTGTGTTTCCCAGTAATCTCATAGAACTCATTTGATGTATTTATTTTTCAACTTAGGGTTCTGGGTTCTAGTATTTAAGGGTATTGTTGTTTATCAATTTTTTCATTGATTGATTCTTTTATTTTTTTCACAAATGGCATTCATTTGTTGATTATCTACTGTATTTCAGGAACTAGGCTAAATGTTTATGATTCAGGAAACAGAATGTTCCAGATATCATGTAGGATGCTTTAAGAACTAATACTCCATTTATTCTTCAGAACAACACAGTTTTCATTTTCTGTATAGGATGCTGGGCGCAATTATGTTACTAAAGGTTATAGGTAGCTTTAGTACTGGTTCTTTGAGTTTATTGTACATTTGGATGAAATATATAGTTTAAACAATAGTTTACTGCCACTCTGCTGTGCAGATAAGATAATGTGCCTGTTTTTATCACCATATTTGGTTTTTCTTTGTATTAAAAAAAACTTCACTATTGAAGGGTTTCATTATTCGTTTTAGTAGGAATTTAAGGA
This sequence comes from Enhydra lutris kenyoni, assembly GCF_002288905.1. Lineage (NCBI taxonomy): Eukaryota > Metazoa > Chordata > Mammalia > Carnivora > Mustelidae > Enhydra > Enhydra lutris. The sequence goes on along the minus strand of NW_019154087.1, from coordinate 38,360,346 downwards.
GATAGTGGAGGGCTAAAATGAAGAAAAATAGTAAACATTTACACTCACATAGACAGACATATAAAAAAAAGATAATTGACATAATACTGTTTTAGCATTAGTCCTTACTTTTAAGCCATCAGGATAGGAATTCAAGTTAGGTTTCATGGCAAGGAAGAAATGTTAACTGTTCTCTAAGGTAGACATAATTACTGTATTACTTTATGCTTAGCTGATCATGTGAGGTATATCATTTTCTTTTGTGTCTAGGCCAGATTAACTGGATAGAAATATCATGGGTTTTTCTTTAGGCATTTCTACATGTGTGCTCATATAAAACATATGCTTTTCTTTAGGCATTTCTGCATGTGTGCTCTTTATAAAGTATGAGCACACATGTAGAAATGCCTAAAGAAAAGCCCATGATATTTCTGCATTTATAAAATCATCTGTCATTATTCTTGTAGAGCATTTTAATCATATTTAATACCTAATAAAATTATCATTTATTTTAACATGCATAGATTTCTTCTCATTGATATAGGGTCTGTGTTAATTGTTTACTAATACCTTGCTACTCAAAATGCGGTCTAAGGGCCAGCAGCTTCCTCATCACTTGGAAGCTAAAAATGGGGAATCTGGGCTCTCTTGAATCAGATCTGCATTTTAACAAGATCCCCAAGTTATTCGTATGCATTAGGTTTTGAGAAGCACTTTTCTAATGTTCTTAGATTTACAGAGTCTGCGAAAGGGACAGATAATGTTAACTACTAAATTCTGAATAACTTATTAAGGGGTAATTTTAAAATTATAAATAGTATTTGAACAGATGAAATATATGACATTTTTACTTAAAAATCTAAAAAGCCTGTGTAATAATTAACAGCTAGTTCAGTTTTTTGGGGAGGGGTTTATAGTAGGTCTGAGCATTAGAGATCATTTAATAAACTTTAATGGTAGCAGAGATCATTTTATAAACTTTAATGGTAGCAAAGATTATTTTCATGAGAATTTTTAAAAACTATTGATTATGAATTAGCACAGAGCAATACTAAATAAGGTCCTGTACAAGGGGCTATGTACCGTTCTGCCACATCTGCATTTACAGTGGCTCGTAGCTAGAATGTAAGTAGTGTGAGTAGAGCTCTGTTTTCTCTTTATACATGGACATATGGAACAACACCCAAGCAAATATTGAAAACTTACCTTAGTGAATGTGCAGAGTCACATATAACACTATAGGATGATAATGGAAGACAGCACACATTTTCAAAAATCAATCAGTGGGAAAAATGCTTTTGGTAAATTACGTTTAATATTTAGACATTTGGTTTCACTTGAGAATTTAATTTATTCTTTATAAGAATCCTTCAAGTGGCATTAATCACATTTTCACAGATGAGGAGGTGAAGGCTACAGTTAAATGTCTTGACTATATTTGCCTTGACTATAATATGTCTTGATTATAATGTCTTGATTAGAATATATAATATATATAATGCTAGTATAATACACCACAACATGTAAGCTATTGTATGTTGACACTAATATTCCATTTTTTAGAAATGCTTTACATTTCCCACCTTATAGTAGTAAGGGTTTGGTAGTTAGAAATATCTGTGCCTATTTGCAACAGAACTGGCAGGATTAACTATATATCCTGTAACTTGGCCTTCATTATAATTATTTCCTCTCTGATTACCACACTCTGGAGGCAACCAGGTATTGGAAATGTGTAGCAGTTGCTAACTCCAGTGTGTGTCTAGAGTCTCTAGCTTGACCTTGATGCATCTAGAATGAGGAGAAAGCAGTGACTGAATTGAAAGCACACTGACCTGATAATTGTAGATGTAGGTTAATTTCCAGTTCTGTTTCTGATGCTGCTTTGAATTTAGTCTTCTCTTTTAAGCTTTCTTAACACTGTTTCCTTTTGTATAGAAGGGGGGAAATTCTAACTACCTTATATGACTATCACTATCATCAGATTTATGTCAAAATCATTTACAGCGGATCCTTAAAGGAGAACATGAGCGTAGAATTCCCTGTTTCCGTGTTTCTGTCTGTTGAAAACTATTTTTCTCTGTTCTCAATATTCATTGAATTTTCTTGTTTGTTTGTTGCCAGCCCTTGCATAATAGTTTTGAAAAGTCTGGTGTTCCTCTAATTATTTTGCTTTATAAATTATTTGCCACTTTTGCCTTGGAGACCTTGAGGATTTTGTCTTTCTCTTCAAAATTATTCTGGGTCAGTTTTCCCAGCTGAGCTTTTCTACTGTGCCGATTCAGGTGTTTTTCTTTCTCTGGAAAGTTTTCTTGGTTTGTAGCTTTAATTATTAGCTCCGTTCCATTGTGTTTTTTCTATAAAAGTTTTCAATCATTTGGTAATCCAAATTGCCTGTCTTCCATTTTCACTACCTTCTTTCTGACTTTTTTTACTTTTCTTACAACCTTTTCATTCTTTTAGTTATTTTTCTGTTTTTCTTTAGTGAACTTTAGTGAATTTTCATTTGTTTATTTGTTTTTCTCCCTGCCTTGGGCATTTTGTAATGTATTCTCTATTTCAGAGAGTGTTTTGTTTTTTTCTTCTGTTTCTTTCTGGAGATCAATCAACTTTCCCCCCCCCCCCTTTTTCCATTTTTTTTTTTTCACTTTTTTTTTAGATTCTGAGTTTCTGCCTAAAGATGCCTTTTTTTTTTTTTAATATACATCATCAGATTCTTGTTTGAGTATATTTAATGCTGCATGAGGGAATTCTCTTCAGTTTAATATGTGTGGAACTTTGCTAATTTTCTGCAGTAGGTCTGGAAAGATTTCACCATTCTCTTATTCATCTTTATGGTATAGGGATTTTGTACAATATCCTTAGTTTAATAGTTGTCTCTTTTCCTGGTACAGCAGATTCAGGTACTTTATAGGATTTTTGTTTGTCTTGGTTGGGGGCAGTTTATGAATTCTCCAATTTCTTCGCTGTCTTGCATGACCCTAAATTTGCTCTTTCTTTACTTTTTTATTTTCTTTTTTTTTAAGATTGTATTTATTTATTTTATAGGGAGAGAGTTCACAAGTCGACAGAGAGGCAGGCAGAGAGAGAAGGAGAAGCAGGCTCCCCACCAAGCAGAGAGCTTGATGTGGGGTTCGATCCCAGGACCCTGAGATCATGACCTGAGCCGAAGGCAGAGGCTTAACCCTCAGAGCCACCCAGGCACACCTCTTTTCTTTTTCTTAAAGATTTTTTTTAATTGACGGCAGGGGAGAGAGAAAGAGAGGAGAGAGAGAGAGAGAGAGAGAGAGAGAGAGAGAGAGAGCACAAGCAGGAGGAGCTAGAGAGGGAGAAGCAGGGTCTCACTGAACAGAGATTGCAGATGAAGGACCCCTGGGATCATGACCTAAGTAGAAAGCAGATGCCTAACAAGGCTTAACTGACTGAGCCACTCAGGCACTCCTTTTCTTTTCTTTTTCATCATCAAATTACTGAAGAGTATTTTTTTGTCTTCTTTCTTTACAGTGGGTTATGCTTTTCAAAGAGTTCCACTTTAAATTGCATCTATCTCTTTAAATCATGTCTGCCTTTTAAATTATGCCTGTCCCTTTAAAAGGCCTCTGACCCTTTGAATTGTACCTACTCTGATAACCTTTCTCTGTAGTCCTGCTCTGATTTTTCACAGACATTTTCAGATATAGGGTGGAATTTGTTTTTCAAGTGGTTATTGCAAAGCATGCTCTCTTTTGTGTTCCCCACAGTTTTTTCAATCAATGTTGGCTTGCTTATGAGCAGGAAGTAGGTTGTAGTATGAGAAATGTGCAGTTTTGCCATTCTCTATCTTTAAGTTATGCCTGAAGAATTTGCATAGAATTCAAATTTCCTACCTTTTTTTTTTAACATAAAATTTAATTTACCTTTTCATTTTTCCTTATTTGAGAGGAATGCTGTACAAGATGAGTGGCTACATTGCCGTCATAGTCCCCAGCTACCCTGCAAGTCTTCTATAAAAGTTTGTAATTACAGAACTAGAGTTATATTGTTTGACTGCTTGGCAGTTTTAATTTGCCTTTGCTCAGATTTGCTTCTTTCATAAACTCTAGCTGGAGAACATTGTCTACTTTAGCATTGAGAGCATGTTTTGCAGCATGATATACTGTATTTTGTAACAGGTTAACCACTGGCTCATTTTAAATCATATTTTAGCCTGCTTATGAAGCAAATTCATTCATTGATGGATTACTCACTTGTTCTCTAATTGAAATATTTGAAATATTTATCTTACAAAGTCTCTAACGTATCTCTGTAGAGTAGTTCATTATTCATCAGAAGTAGTGAAATGATAGAGTAATTACAATGTGAAATATAATGGTGAGGGCCTTGTGGAATGAATCACTCAGGTATAAAATATTTTTAATTTTTTTTTTAAGATTTTATTTATTTTTTATTTGACACAGAGAGAGAGAGAGAGAGAGAGAGAGATCACAAGTAGACAGAGCAGCAGGCAGAGAGAGAAGGAAAAGCAGGCTCCCCGCCAAGCAGAGAGCCCAATGTGGGGCTCGATCCCAGGACCCTGGGATCATGACCCGAGCCGAAGGCAGAGGCTTAACCCACTGAGCCACCCAGGCGCCCCAAAATATTTTTAATTTTTAAACTTTTTCTGTTTTTGTAGTACATCAATTATTTGACTTCTGATATTTTTGTAAATATTAATAAAACAGAACAAAATGTTCTGTCCACAAAGTTGCCAAGTGTTTTATTTGTATGAATATCTCTACCACTGACAAAGTCCATAAAAAAATACAAAATGCAGCATAATTTCTATAGTAGCTTTATTTTTTCACTTAATTTCATACATTAAATAATTTCAGAAAAGTATATAAGCTCAGATTATTCTATTTGGATATTGATACTTAATAAGTTTTTAGAATTTCTCCAAATTAAATATTGTAATAGTAAGTCAAACTTGCTAGGTAATGCCAACTATACCAGTAGATTAACCAGATCAAATTTGAAATCTCAGAAATTTTCTAAATACTTTAAGAACACACAAAGGAAAATATGACAAAAGAATAAGTTTAAAGATATCTTATGCAATATTTACAAGGATGTGAGATTAAGTAACTAGAAGAAAAATACAGTGCTGTGATTTTTTTTTCCCGCCAGGGGAAACTAAATGGCTAAAATGATTACAATAGATTATACTGGGATTTGAGATTTTACTTGAATCAAAGACTCAGAAATACTAGATTATATTTAGGTTCTGGAGCAGTGTTTTAATCAATTACTACCAATTGTCACAATTTAATTTTTGTTTAGTGAGAATTATCTTTGGAATGTATTACCTCAGTAAAACACGCTATGGGTTAGATACATGAATTGGCTTAAAATGTCAAGTTCAGGGGTGCCTGGGTGGCTCACTCATTAAACATCTGCCTTCAGCTCAGGTCATGATCCCAGGGTTCTGGGATCAAGCACCATATGGGGCTCAGGCTCCCTGCTCATCAGAAAGCCTGCTTCTCCCTCTCCAGCTCCCCTGTGCTTGTGTTCCCTTCCTCACTATCTCTCTCTGTCATAAATAAATAAAAATCTTCTTTATATCTTTTTTTTAAAAGATTTTATTTATTAATTTGACAGAGAGATCACAAATAGGCAGAGAGGCAGGCAGGGGTGGGGGGAAGCAGGCTCCCTGCTGAGCAGAGAGCCCTATGTGGGCCTAGATCCCAGGGCCCTGAGATCATGACCAAAGCCGAAGGCAGAGGTTTAACCCACTGAGCCATCCAGACGCCCCTTTAAATCTTTTTTTTAAAAAAAGATTTTTATTTACTTATTTGAGAGCGAATGAGAGAAAGAGAGGGAACATGGGGGGCGGGTCAGAGGGAGAAGCAGACTCCCTACTGAGTGGGGAGCCTAATGGGGGACTGGATCCTGGGATTCCAGGATCCTGACCTGAGCTGAAGGCAGTCGCTTAACCAACTAAGCCACCCAAGCACCCAGTAAATAAATAAAATCTTAAAAAAAAAAAAAAGTCAAGTTCATCCTTCCATCCTAGAATTCACTTCTTCCTATCTTCATTTTTGCCAGACTGATATCATCATCTCTCCTCTCTGAGTCTCCCTTCTTGGATAGCAACATCCACTCCTGCCTCCTGTCAGTCTTTTCCCTGAATAACAATGATTTTCATGGAGTGAAATGCAAAATGCAGTAGAGTCATAACCATTGTTTTCTCATCGCCAGTTTATTTCCTATCTGTTTAAGACACATTGGTCTCTTCTAATAGCTCACTGTATAGAGATCAGAATCTTTAACTGTCTTGCCAGGCTCCCTATGGTTTTTCCTCTACTGTGCACTGCTGCTGAATTTTCTAGGATGCTCACAGTCATAATGTGGGGTGCAGTCACATAGGTTTTCTTTTGTTTCCTCATACTTGCCATGCATTTTCTGGCTACAGGGGCTTTCCTCACCTTGCTTTTGTTGTCAGAAAGTTCCCCTTCCCACTTGTGTGTGGGGGTGGGGGTCGGGGAGAGGAGTTCAATTTGTAGTAGACTTACTACTAGATCTCATTATTTAATTTGTTAATAAACATTATTATATCACAAATTAAAAAAATATGTTAGATGATATTTTGCAATAATATAACAGCTTACCTTTATAATCTTAGATATTTCATTTTGTATATTTGTATATTTAAAAAATTATGTACATTTACATAATTATAAAAAGAGGTCCATAGACTTTGCAAAACTAACAAAGGGATGAGGGGCGTGAAAATGTTTCAGTAACCCTTTTCTAGAATATAACTCTAAGGAAGCAGATATTTAACTTAAGGGGCTAAAACATTGTCTGGAACATAGTAGGTTCTCAATGCATATGGCTTAATTAAGGAAATGACAATTCAACTTTGACTTCTAAAACAACATCTTCTGTGACTTCCTAACATGATAAAATACCCTGTCTTGGGCTCTCATAGGGCCAGGTACTACTCATCTTTAGCTCTTGTTACAACTTTTAGATTACATTTCTTTTTACTAAAACTTGATTTACTAGAATACATACTCTAAGTGGATAAAGACCATATCTCCATTAAATACATTTCCTGCACCCACACAGAAACTGGCAAATAAATGTTTGTTGAATGAACTATGTATTATATTGAAACATAGCATAAGTAAAAATAGTGGACAGGAAGTAGTTCCTGTTCCAAAGTATTGTAGAAATTATGAGACCTGGTAAAGAATTGTAGCACAGTGCAATAACCCTAACAATCATTCAACCAACTAAATAAATGCATAAAATACACAAGAGCGTGTGAACACGATGTTATGAGAAAGGTATTGGTGTAGAGGTCCATACGTGTTTTATGTAAGAGTGGTAATTTACCTGAATTTTGGAGAAGAGATAGAACAGCTGAGGCATTTGTAGATAGAGACTCTTGTATCTAGGAAAAGGGAAGGACAACAAAAAGCATGGAAATGGTGAGAAATAGGGCAGTTTCAGATATCAACGACAGGTTATGTATAAGGATGGAATGAATTCATTCATATGGCAGCTTTTGACAATGTTCAGAATAAACCTGAATCCTGGATAAGGTTTTAGATTTAGTTGATTTGGTAGGCAGTGCTGCTCCATTGACAGTTTTTGAACAGTGAAATATTCAAAGGTAAGCAATGGAAAGATCCAACTTAATGTAAAAAATAAAGAGTTTACTTGATATTTATAAAACACATTTTGCAGATTCTTAAGATTCTTTACTTGGTCTTAGCCCAAAGCATTTGGCTTCATAAGGTTCCTAAATTTAACAATTACTTTTCATATTTATCAAAATATCCCCCAAATTTTATAATGGCATAGGAACATAAAATAGGTAAGACTGATTTTTCTTTCTTTTCTTTTTTTTTTTTTAACCTCTAGAAGGAAAGGTCTCATTGTTGATCATACAGAGTGGATAATGAGATTAATGTTCAATTTATCTCCAAAGAAAGGTCAGTGTACCCATTCAATACCATTATTTCAAGGGACATAATGCACAACAGAGGCCATGCTTGCAAATTATTTCATTTTTATGTAGCTAAAATCACGATACCATCAGAAAAGATTCCCATGGTGTGAAAGACATTTTCACAAGCTTTAGTTAATGCTATTATTTTTCATTCACTGTCCTCATGGACATACATCTACAATATTACAGACCCTCAAAACTAAGGAAATCAATATTTAAATATTCCTTAAAATCCTTTGAAAGCAATGAATACTTACGAATGCAATATGTCAGTATTATTGTGGGAGCATCAGTGTTTTTTCATTCCAAATAGGACACAGTGTGGTTATAATCCCTTAAATGCCACCACCAAATATTTTTTTAAATTGACGTATTTTATTACATTTATTACATTTATGGCTCTAGCATAAATGTAAATGAGATGACACAGCATATACCAGGGAGTTTAGGAGCTTTCAAAGTGTATGTGCTTTCAGACAGACCTGATCCCAACACCTACTCTGCTGCTTCCCAGTGCTTGAGCCTTGGACAAGTTGCATAATTATCTGGAGCCTTAGTTTCCATAACGTAAAACAGAAATGACGATAATGGGATTGTTGTAAGAATTACTTGACATAATGGCTACCTAACAACATGGACAACATTTTAGTTAGCAATCAATAAATGTGTTGTTTCATGATTAAGGAATAATGATCATGCATGATAGAGTTTGCAAGTACGAAACACTCTCCTCCCATATTTTCTAAAATCCTGCACTTCAGTTTTTCACCAAAACTGTTACTTGAAATTCCACTATTTATTGATTCATTGGGTCAGAAAAATCTCTTTGCCACTGTAACTATGGCAAATTACAGATATTGGCCATTCACTTCTTTCATCACAGTCTGGTTAGGGAAGTGAGGAGGGAAATGGAAAGGGTGAAACAATTAACTTGAAGAAAGGGACTTTAGAACTGCTAAGTATCAAAGCAGGAAACTGGAGAACAGCATAGGTAAAACAAGGAAATGGAAGGACATCTGAGAATGAGAATAGAAGTGAAGAGTGCCTTCTTGCTGCTACTTACTAAAATTACAGCTTAGGTTGAGTCAGCTTTCTTATCCTTAAAGTCAGCTTTTCTTTGCCTTTTTCATAGGATACTGAGAGCTTATGGAGAACACAAGGTAAAAATTTAGATTGCTTAGTTCAATTCCTGTCTCAAACCCCATTAATTGTCTGATCTGAAGCAAATTACTTAACAATGAGAAACATAAATTTATCAGCCGTAACATGGTGATAGTAGTATCCAATTCCAAAGGATTTTATATATATATATATATATATATATATATATATATATATATATATTTGGCTTATATATGCTGTGCGGTTAAACAAATACAAATTATTTTCAAAATTGGCCCTGCCCTTTACTTTGTTAGGTAGAATGAATGTTCTAGTGCTCTCCAAGTACCATAAATCTTTTTCCTGTAAGTCGTTTATTATATATTCAACAGTAACATTATTTATCTAATATGCATATTCTGAAACTTGTAGTTAAGTTTTTCATCCAGTACCATTTGTTTAAAGCAAATGTGGGCATCATACATTTCTCCATTTAGTATTTGGTTTGTATGATTTTGTTAGGTTGCAAAATCTACAAGTAATAGTACGGAAATAGTGCTTCATTAGTGATACTCTCCTATGTCTCAGTATCTCACTAGTCATATTTTGCAAGCATTTACCTAAAAGGTTGATTTATGATAAAAGAACTATCCAGACAGAAACCCAAATTAAAAAGCACAAAATTGCAGAAAGCCTTTGATGGGGAGTTCCAGTTATCAGTTCAAATTGAAAGAAAAAGAAGCAGTCATCAAAATGACCAAGGGTTATATAGCTTTAGATTTCTCTTTGTTACCTAATGACACTATTTAAGATAGACTGTCAAATCCCATTAGGTTCACTGATATATTCTGTAGTTTAGATGAAAACAGAGTTTTCACTCAGCAGGAGTAGAGTGAGAAGTGTACTTATTCTACTCAGGCTCAGAGATGTTATTTTTTTTTCTGTTGTTGCTATGGAATAACAGTTGCATCAGTAATGAGAAAGCCATCAAGCTAAGCTGCATGCACTATAATAAAGTTGTTTTGATGCAAATAAGTCTTAGTTGCTTAGGGTTCTCAGTTGTTGCAAACTGTGGTAACAATCTATAAATCAAATCAGAACTGAATTGCAAGTGTAGATGCTAGATATGAGAGGGGAAAAGATTTTATCTTTTAGTAGGCTCAGTGGTTATTCCTATATCTAAAAAAGACTGTTAACGTATTTACCATAATAAAGTATGAATGTTGTTGCCAATTTTTTAAAGCCAGTTTTCAGTATCACAGAAGTCTAAATGAATTTTTTGTTAAAATATATTATGAGATCGGTGAACCTTTTTTTGTTATCATGTTGGGGGCAATATAGTTTTTCCAGGAAGTATAAATGAATCCCTGAAGATAGCTTTTTTTTCCCCTGCCCCTTTGTTTGTAGCATTAACATTGGTCTGGAGAGGAGAAAAAGGAATTTACTAAAATTATTTGCTATTTAAAAAAAATTATGTTTACACCTTGCACATAATCATATTTACCTCAAAATGCTTTCATTTTAAAATTTCATGGAAACATTGGCATACAAGGCCCTTATGTTTACCTGGTTTACATTTGCTGGTAATGCATGTCTGTCAGCCTGAAGAATTAGAAACCAAATAGATTTCATACTAGGAGTTCAAATGCAATTACCAATGTTTCATATTTTTGTGTCATTTGTTCATACTCCCCTCAGTGGTTGTTGAATAGAAACTGTAATGCCTATATAGAGAGAGATCTTCCCGGGAGCTGAAAGAATAGAAACTAGCCTAAAACATACTGAGTTACTATAAAAATATTAGCCATGTGTATCTAAGTTTTCAATCTTTACTGCTAGGTGCAATTTGAGAATGGATCTTTCCTGTATAGGAAGAGATTATAAATATGTAGATGGGCACTAAAGTCTGAATTTTTAAAGCAGTCCTACTGTGCTAGATTGTAGTCATAAATGTTTCTAGATGGAAACTAGATTTGGAAAATTTAACAACTAGTGGAGATAAGCATTTCAAAACCTCATGGTGATTGTGAGGCTTTTTTTGTTGTTGTTGTTCTTTAATTAAGTTTGAAGAGAGTGCACAGGATGTCACACAGTAAAAGTGTGCTGTCACCTTAAATTACCAGATACCCCATGACAGAGTCTATGGTGAAAAGTGCTATAGACCTTCACTCTACAAAATGAGTTTGCTTATCAGTCATGGAGTGAAATATTTCTATGTCTCACAAGACTGTCTAATATATACTTACTTAATTCTAGCTGTAGGACTCTTCATTGCATTTTAACAATAATATCTCCTGTAACTGAAACCATTTCCAAACTGGCCACTACCTCACTCTTAGAACTTTATTGTTTGTTTGTTTGTTTGTCTGTTACTAAATCTTTCTGAAAGTGGGTGACGGATAATAAGTTAGATGTGTTAGCTAATATTCAACCATCAAGTCCGAAGTTGTGAAAATGTCTGAAATTTAATCCTGAACTCAAGCTAATGAGTTTACCTGTCATGACTTAGGCAGACAGATATGACACATCTGGATCAGAGAGAAAGTATCATCCAGTGTAACACTGCAGTAACTATTGTTCCCTGAGTGTGAAGTTGTCACAGGTCAACATGATAAGGGCCATACATGTAGTAAGGATATATTTCAAAAGAACTGTGTGTTTAGAACACTGTCTTTTATGGAAGCTTTTGGTAAAAGTGCCCATCTTCTGTCCTGAAAAAAATAATTTTTTTTTCTTAGTTATCCTCTGCAAAATAGGGTGCAATCCACAAGATCATCCCTTATTTCTGAAATCAGTTACAAGTCTGAGTACCACCAAAACCACCTTTGGTTTTGATAATGCACTTCAGGGAATCATAGAACCCACTGCAAGCTGTTATACTCTCGGCTGTGCTTTATTGTGATGAAGAAGTACAGATTAATATCAGCCAAGGGAAGGGATGCATATGGCAGAGTCTAGGAAAGTTCCATGCATGGAGCTACTAATTGTCCTCTCACAGTAGAGTCATAGATATTGTTGTTTTCCTCACAGTTCTGCATGACAATATGGGCAGAAAATTATCAGACTAGGAAGACAGCTTGAGCCTTGGTGTCCAAAGTTTTATTGAGGCTCAGTTACTTAAGCATAATTGACTCAGTTACTTAAAGGTAATTGACTGCCCACATGGCCAGCTTTTGTTTCCTCTCCAGAGGGCAAGTTGATACTCTGTGACCCAATGCTCCTCCAAATTACATCTGGTATGGTCCGCTCCTACTCAAATTCCATTGTTAGACTATCCAGTGTGACCAAAGAACCCTAGGCAAACAAAAACATTTCTATTACCTTGCAGAAACCAAAGGAAAAGTTAAATTTAGGCAATGGTCAATTCCTTACTATGTACTTTGGAAATGAAGCAAATTTCACTTAGCAGAAGAAGTTTTCTTTATCTGCATCTTTCCAGAGCTGTCGAGTATACAAATATTTCTAACAAACTAGTCCTGGAGTAAATTGGCTATCACTGCATAGATGTGTAGGATAGTCTGCCAGAACCTAGTAGTCATGGAGAATAGTCTGAATGCCTAGGTTTCGCTTTTCATTGCTAAAACTCGGTCTTTTCAGATTCCCATTCCCTGATTTCTTGACCTTCAAGTGGGCTGTAGTCCTTTTCTCCTTGTTACATTCATTAGATCTGCAGAGAATGACTACTTTAACTTCTGTTGAAGTAACTTCTACTTTAGCTTTAAATTCTGTGGTTCGTAATAAAGGAAGTCTTTCATTGGGAGAGCCTTTTACATTGCTTAGACATAGTTGTAGCTTGAGCAGATTTTTTGAGGCTTTCAATGAGAAAATAAATCACAGTGATTGGTCTTTTTATGAGATGGCATTGTTGAGATTTGTTTCTTCTTTTTTCCCCCTCATAAAAACAGTACAATTCATCAATGGTTATAGAATTAGCAAAACACTTAATGATTTAGAATTTAAGGAGCTAGTTTCATGTGTTCCTTAAAATGCTATCCGTTGCTTAAACTAACAGTCTCTTCTTTGCTCCCACCATCCAGTAGGCTACTGGATGATGAGTATTCCTCTTTGCATTCAGATGTCCCTGTCTGACAACCACTACCCACCATTCCTATGAACATGCTTATATTTTCAGCTATGACTCTTGCTCTACAAAATTCATTTTCCCTTTAGATACTCCCACTGATCCAAAGGGGAAAACATCTGTTGCTCCTTTTTATTTATTTGGCTCAAACATGGATACCTTTCATTGATATTCCATATCAAGGAACATTAAGAAGATTTTCTAAAAGCTATGGCAGCTTTTCCAACCTATTTTTACTGAAACATGACTTCTTAAAAAAAGAATTTCACTGTCAAATACATTTGGAAAGTGTTGTAAACAGTATTTTCCTCTAGGGAATTTTATAGTACACATTATGCATAAATGGCTGTAACAAAATCCTGCAGCAAAATCTAGACAGGAGAATAAAATAGGTAAATAAATACAGAGTACAGCATGCAACCAACATGTTTTCTTAAAAGATATGATTTGCACCCTGTGACATCGGATCTGAGTTTCAAGGGCTGCTTTTCATGTGGATGACTTCTATCTTAGCTTTAACGCCTGGGGCATTGGCTGAACTAGTTTGCCTTCTTAAGATCCAGATGTAAGAAAGTGAAGGACACGGAGATTATTTTCTCTCCTGCTTAAGACTTTCTAAGTTCTTACCCTTTCCTTCAGATACTGGTATGATTTGGCTTATTAAGGAAGAGTAAGTCCATCCTCAGACTGTGGTTTTGCTCACTGACTCCAAAAGGATGCCAAATTCAATGTAACACAATGCTTTTGTAATTCTTACATAGAATATAGTAACTAGAACAGGGGTGAGATGATGGAGACATCAAAGTTCTCATTTCATTAATATTTCTTAGATATAGCTTCTAAGTATCCCTCAAGGATTAGGGGACTTTTCTACCCTGAATAATGTCTAAATCAATTGTTTCCTTTTTAGATATGCCTTAGCATCCCTAGCTGTGCCTTAGTATATTAATGTTATATGTAAAAACACAAGTAATGTTGAAGCAAGAGAATTTAGTGGAAAATCATTTTAATTCTTTATTTCCTACAAAATCTGTTATATATTTTTACTTAGTAAACGAATGACATTAAGTATGTATATATGCATATATTTTCCTATAAAGAATATAGTTTGTTTTTAGTGGAAACAGTACTTTTCAGCATTTTGTCCTTTCTTTGAGAGCCTGGCATCCCCCAACTACAAGAGTCATCTACTTGAGGCACTTGAAATTTCTGAGACTTAAAGGTGTTTGTAAATATATTACCTTATGTCAACTATATTATAGCTATTTTTGTTCAGGTTTACTTTGATTTTTAATTAATTTTTGAAGCTACTTTTTACTCTTTTAGCTGGAGTACACTGGATTTAATTTTCAAAAGGCTTCCCAAAACCCAATTTATAAACCCCATGCTTATATGTATATCGCTTAGTTAAGGCTGTCAGAATTGAGCATGAGCTTTAATAGATTTGCAGGAAGAATTATTAAAACATTTGATCTACATTTCATACTTGAAAGGTCAGAAAGATAAAACATACGTTTGCAAATAAATTCATATAAGATAAGTTTTAGAGAAATTAATTTCGTGGTATTTATGGCTTATTTGGGTGACATTTGTCTACTCCTATTGTTCAGCATTGCCAGTAGAGGTCTACTGTATGACACCATTTTATTAGCAAAAGATAGATAGCTGTGTGTTTGATAAAGATTATTTAATTGTTGGTGTACTATTTTGGAAATGTTCCTAATAGGATCGTTTAGTCTGTATTTTAGAATAAAATGCTTATTTCATCATGATTTGTATTAAAGAAAACAGCACTCTTACTAGCCACTGCCAAAGAGAAATAATGTTGCTTGAACATGTTCCTACCTTTTCACTTTCGTATTTATATGACATTTTTTCTAGTCTCTTGGTCCAGTTTCTTCTACTTGCGTTGTCTTACGAATTAACTAAACTCAAGCATGTACCATTTGTGAGAAATAGGGAAAAAATGAACATAAACTTGTGTCCTAGACTTACCAAAACTCTAGAACTTAGAATTCTGAATAGAAAAACCATTCAGAAAATAAAGTCAATGAAAGGAAAATACCGTAGTTCTCTGTCTAAGGTACATACCTGATAAACATTATCAGATATACTCTCACTGATCTTAATTTAGAGAATGATTCCAAACTAAAGATGACTTCTAGGTATAAGAATTTGATTCTAAATTCCATGTGGCTTTACAAATTGATCTTAATTCAGAGGAAAAGGATTTGCGAAAGGTCCACTCTGTGCCATTTGATTTCTAAGCAGGGACAAAAATGTACCTCACTAGCATGTTATTTAAAAAGACATGTTTAGGGGCTCCTGGGTGGATCAGTGGGTTAAGCCTTTGCCTTTGGCTCAGGTCATGATCTCAGGGTCCTGGGATCAAGCCCTACATCGGGTTTTCTGCGCAGCAGGGAACCTGCTTCCCCCTCTCTTTCTCTCTGCCTGCCTCTGCCTACTTGTGATCTCTTTCTCTGTCAAATAAATAAATAAAATCTTTTTTTAAAAAAAGATACATTTACTGACTTGTTCTTTTTTAAATGAATCTTCAAGTAAATAAGTCCATTTCTTAGAAAACTTATAATTTATGTTTTAGCAAAGACTGAGCTGAAATGAACTAATGAACAAGGCTCAAGTTGGTGTGTGATGTGCATTCCCATATTTCAGGAAATAAGGAAAAGACAAGGACAGTCACTCTGGGGTATCATTTGCAGGCTAGAAAGCGTCTCATAATGGTAGTGAAGAAGACTTTGAAGAAGCCTAAGTCTGAATCTCCTATAGGACAGAATTGGTAGTGCACAGGACTCTCCTGCAGCTAAGGGCAAAGGAAGGTAGTTTGTGGGGATTAGCAGCTGAACGCTCCACTCCACTCTCAGGCTCTGCAGTCTGTTTCCGTCAGCTCTTGAAAGCCGCTGTTATCTGTGCATCGTTCATTTTTCACGGCCTACATGTCTGTCATTTGTGAACCTATACAACAACAGCACAAACACACAGGTGTCCCACATGGTAAAAACACACAGAACTGTTCTTTTCACTAACAATTTCGAAGGACAGGCAGAGAATGGAAGTTGGCACAGGTTGTAGCCCTGGGACTGATGACTGGAAGTAGCTAGCAAGCTCAATGCCAATCATTATAAATGGTTCCCACAAATTCTGAGACTCTGGGTCCTTGGGTTTTAGCATGACAACTTAATGTGACTTGTCCTCTAGTGAGTAGTGGGAACCGGGAAACCCCCATTAATATTTTTGTCATGGTAAACAGAATAAATTAAGAAAAGAATTACAGTCATAGTAACACTTCTTTAACAATGTTTAATACCATTTAAAGGTATATACTGGTATGTTCTCCTTCAGTAAGTGCTCCCCTTGTAATGTTCAGAAGAATTCTTGAGAGAGGAGAATGAGCAAGAATCCATAATAGGCAGTTTCCTGAGCCATGTTCTTGGCTTCTGAATCAAAATTTAATTTATCTGGTTTAAACCCAAAATTTGTTTGCCAAATAAATGCCCACACTGGATCCAATTCCAACAGCCTTTGCAGCACACTTTGTGATACATAGTCCTATGGATATCTGTTTTATAGTGTGTGTTACGTGTTGCATACCATGGACATTTTTCACAGACCACACACTGGTGTCACCTTCACTGCATTTTCACCTATAATGCTTCTTTCAATAAATATTAATCAGATAGCGATTTAGCAAGACATGGCCTCTACTGACCAGTTACCTGCATCTCAATACAATATTTCATTCTCTAAATGTTTAGTAAATGTCTGTAATATGGAAAAAATAAAAGTGAAACTTCTCCTTCCATTAACTTTGTCTGCTCGGAAGATTGTCACATACAGAAATGATCATAATACAATGCAGAAATAAGTGCCACAAAAGAAACCAGAATAAAAGGAATTTCCTGAAAGGAGATTGCTTTCAGCTTGGGGTAGACATGAAAAATGGGGTGTTTCAGGAAAGCATTAATCGAACTGTTTGAATTCAAGTTAGGCCATGAAACAGAGAATTTAATATACCTGGGCTAGGAGAAGAAGCATTGGCAAGTGATGGGAGTGTGTAGGGTATGCACATCGGACTCTGTACTGCATGTGTCTATAGAACCATTTTGGATATTGCATAGCAGTATGATTGAAAAGAAAGTAAGAGAACCAGGTAAGGCAGCCCAAGTAAAAGGCCTGGGAGAGAATAATAATATAATAATATTTGAATGATAAATACCATTGATAAATAATCATTGCATGATAAATAATCATTGTATCGGTAAGGTTACAGTACAATAATCATTGCATAAGAAACGGTTAGGGATGGAGGCAATACTCCCAGATAATGTTCCAGGTAAGTGTGCAAAGGATTGAAAAGGAGATTGATGTTTGGAGACAACTGAGATAAGGAAAAAAGTACCCAAATTTGAATAGAGAATAAAAGAAAAATAGTATGAAGAGGCATTACACGTAGATTCAATAAATCTTGGCAACTCCTGGACGTGGCAGGCAGAGGAAGGAGGCTAGCAGCCCTCCCCAGGATTTTAGAGCTGCTGACGAAGAGTAGTGGGGACACTTAGCAAAAGTTGCAATATTAGTATCAAAACCATCTAGATCCTTTGTATGTATTTGTATTTTACTTTTACTTTTTTTTAGAGCTTAATCATTCCAGTTTTTAATTTGAAAAATGTAGGTTGGATACCAGGGGAGAAGTAACCAGGAGTTAAAGAGAGGAAGGGCTGTTTATTTATCAGGAAGAACTGATAATTAAGAACTACTAAGTGTAGGTATTTATAATTTATTATATATAGGTATTTATAATTTATTTATAATAAATTTATAAGTATTTATAGGTATTTCTGTTATCTGTTTTAAGGATTTGGCTCACACAATACTGGGGGCTGTCATAATCCATAGGGCGTTGCTGGCGGGCTGAAAACTCAGGCAGGTTTTCTATGTTACGTTCTTGAAGCAGAATATCCTATTTTCTGGGAAATTTCTGCTTTTGCTTTTAAGGATGTGGTTCACTTCTTTCATGGAGAGTGGTGATCTTGTGATCATTGTAAGGCAGGTTATCCCATTTCCTTGTATTCTACCTAGAATCGTTCTTCTAGGGGCACCTGGGTAGCTCAGTGGGTTAAGCCTCTGCCTTTGGCTCAGGTCACGATCTCAAGGTCCTGGGATCGATCTTAGGATCCTGGGATCGAGCCCCTCATTGGGCTCTCCGCTCAGCGGGGAGCCTGCTTCCCCCTCTCTGCCTGCCTCTCTGTCTACTTGTGATCTCTCTCTCTGTCAAATAAGTAAGTAAAATCTTAAAAAAAAAAAAAAGAAATCTATAGAATCATTCTTCTAGGAAGTGTATGTGGTGTTTTAGTATATTTTACATTGTTTTGGTTACTAATTAAATGGATATATATATATATATATATATATATATATATATATATATATATATTTGGCTTATATATGCTGTGCGGTTAAACAAATACAAATTATTTTCAAAATTGGCCCTGCCCTTTACTTTGTTAGGTAGAATGAATGTTCTAGTGCTCTCCAAGTACCATAAATCTTTTTCCTGTAAGTCGTTTATTATATATTCAACAGTAACATTATTTATCTAATATGCATATTCTGAAACTTGTAGTTAAGTTTTTCATCCAGTACCATTTGTTTAAAGCAAATGTGGGCATCATACATTTCTCCATTTAGTATTTGGTTTGTATGATTTTGTTAGGTTGCAAAATCTACAAGTAATAGTACGGAAATAGTGCTTCATTAGTGATACTCTCCTATGTCTCAGTATCTCACTAGTCATATTTTGCAAGCATTTACCTAAAAGGTTGATTTATGATAAAAGAACTATCCAGACAGAAACCCAAATTAAAAAGCACAAAATTGCAGAAAGCCTTTGATGGGGAGTTCCAGTTATCAGTTCAAATTGAAAGAAAAAGAAGCAGTCATCAAAATGACCAAGGGTTATATAGCTTTAGATTTCTCTTTGTTACCTAATGACACTATTTAAGATAGACTGTCAAATCCCATTAGGTTCACTGATATATTCTGTAGTTTAGATGAAAACAGAGTTTTCACTCAGCAGGAGTAGAGTGAGAAGTGTACTTATTCTACTCAGGCTCAGAGATGTTATTTTTTTTTCTGTTGTTGCTATGGAATAACAGTTGCATCAGTAATGAGAAAGCCATCAAGCTAAGCTGCATGCACTATAATAAAGTTGTTTTGATGCAAATAAGTCTTAGTTGCTTAGGGTTCTCAGTTGTTGCAAACTGTGGTAACAATCTATAAATCAAATCAGAACTGAATTGCAAGTGTAGATGCTAGATATGAGAGGGGAAAAGATTTTATCTTTTAGTAGGCTCAGTGGTTATTCCTATATCTAAAAAAGACTGTTAACGTATTTACCATAATAAAGTATGAATGTTGTTGCCAATTTTTTAAAGCCAGTTTTCAGTATCACAGAAGTCTAAATGAATTTTTTGTTAAAATATATTATGAGATCGGTGAACCTTTTTTTGTTATCATGTTGGGGGCAATATAGTTTTTCCAGGAAGTATAAATGAATCCCTGAAGATAGCTTTTTTTTCCCCTGCCCCTTTGTTTGTAGCATTAACATTGGTCTGGAGAGGAGAAAAAGGAATTTACTAAAATTATTTGCTATTTAAAAAAAATTATGTTTACACCTTGCACATAATCATATTTACCTCAAAATGCTTTCATTTTAAAATTTCATGGAAACATTGGCATACAAGGCCCTTATGTTTACCTGGTTTACATTTGCTGGTAATGCATGTCTGTCAGCCTGAAGAATTAGAAACCAAATAGATTTCATACTAGGAGTTCAAATGCAATTACCAATGTTTCATATTTTTGTGTCATTTGTTCATACTCCCCTCAGTGGTTGTTGAATAGAAACTGTAATGCCTATATAGAGAGAGATCTTCCCGGGAGCTGAAAGAATAGAAACTAGCCTAAAACATACTGAGTTACTATAAAAATATTAGCCATGTGTATCTAAGTTTTCAATCTTTACTGCTAGGTGCAATTTGAGAATGGATCTTTCCTGTATAGGAAGAGATTATAAATATGTAGATGGGCACTAAAGTCTGAATTTTTAAAGCAGTCCTACTGTGCTAGATTGTAGTCATAAATGTTTCTAGATGGAAACTAGATTTGGAAAATTTAACAACTAGTGGAGATAAGCATTTCAAAACCTCATGGTGATTGTGAGGCTTTTTTTGTTGTTGTTGTTCTTTAATTAAGTTTGAAGAGAGTGCACAGGATGTCACACAGTAAAAGTGTGCTGTCACCTTAAATTACCAGATACCCCATGACAGAGTCTATGGTGAAAAGTGCTATAGACCTTCACTCTACAAAATGAGTTTGCTTATCAGTCATGGAGTGAAATATTTCTATGTCTCACAAGACTGTCTAATATATACTTACTTAATTCTAGCTGTAGGACTCTTCATTGCATTTTAACAATAATATCTCCTGTAACTGAAACCATTTCCAAACTGGCCACTACCTCACTCTTAGAACTTTATTGTTTGTTTGTTTGTTTGTCTGTTACTAAATCTTTCTGAAAGTGGGTGACGGATAATAAGTTAGATGTGTTAGCTAATATTCAACCATCAAGTCCGAAGTTGTGAAAATGTCTGAAATTTAATCCTGAACTCAAGCTAATGAGTTTACCTGTCATGACTTAGGCAGACAGATATGACACATCTGGATCAGAGAGAAAGTATCATCCAGTGTAACACTGCAGTAACTATTGTTCCCTGAGTGTGAAGTTGTCACAGGTCAACATGATAAGGGCCATACATGTAGTAAGGATATATTTCAAAAGAACTGTGTGTTTAGAACACTGTCTTTTATGGAAGCTTTTGGTAAAAGTGCCCATCTTCTGTCCTGAAAAAAATAATTTTTTTTTCTTAGTTATCCTCTGCAAAATAGGGTGCAATCCACAAGATCATCCCTTATTTCTGAAATCAGTTACAAGTCTGAGTACCACCAAAACCACCTTTGGTTTTGATAATGCACTTCAGGGAATCATAGAACCCACTGCAAGCTGTTATACTCTCGGCTGTGCTTTATTGTGATGAAGAAGTACAGATTAATATCAGCCAAGGGAAGGGATGCATATGGCAGAGTCTAGGAAAGTTCCATGCATGGAGCTACTAATTGTCCTCTCACAGTAGAGTCATAGATATTGTTGTTTTCCTCACAGTTCTGCATGACAATATGGGCAGAAAATTATCAGACTAGGAAGACAGCTTGAGCCTTGGTGTCCAAAGTTTTATTGAGGCTCAGTTACTTAAGCATAATTGACTCAGTTACTTAAAGGTAATTGACTGCCCACATGGCCAGCTTTTGTTTCCTCTCCAGAGGGCAAGTTGATACTCTGTGACCCAATGCTCCTCCAAATTACATCTGGTATGGTCCGCTCCTACTCAAATTCCATTGTTAGACTATCCAGTGTGACCAAAGAACCCTAGGCAAACAAAAACATTTCTATTACCTTGCAGAAACCAAAGGAAAAGTTAAATTTAGGCAATGGTCAATTCCTTACTATGTACTTTGGAAATGAAGCAAATTTCACTTAGCAGAAGAAGTTTTCTTTATCTGCATCTTTCCAGAGCTGTCGAGTATACAAATATTTCTAACAAACTAGTCCTGGAGTAAATTGGCTATCACTGCATAGATGTGTAGGATAGTCTGCCAGAACCTAGTAGTCATGGAGAATAGTCTGAATGCCTAGGTTTCGCTTTTCATTGCTAAAACTCGGTCTTTTCAGATTCCCATTCCCTGATTTCTTGACCTTCAAGTGGGCTGTAGTCCTTTTCTCCTTGTTACATTCATTAGATCTGCAGAGAATGACTACTTTAACTTCTGTTGAAGTAACTTCTACTTTAGCTTTAAATTCTGTGGTTCGTAATAAAGGAAGTCTTTCATTGGGAGAGCCTTTTACATTGCTTAGACATAGTTGTAGCTTGAGCAGATTTTTTGAGGCTTTCAATGAGAAAATAAATCACAGTGATTGGTCTTTTTATGAGATGGCATTGTTGAGATTTGTTTCTTCTTTTTTCCCCCTCATAAAAACAGTACAATTCATCAATGGTTATAGAATTAGCAAAACACTTAATGATTTAGAATTTAAGGAGCTAGTTTCATGTGTTCCTTAAAATGCTATCCGTTGCTTAAACTAACAGTCTCTTCTTTGCTCCCACCATCCAGTAGGCTACTGGATGATGAGTATTCCTCTTTGCATTCAGATGTCCCTGTCTGACAACCACTACCCACCATTCCTATGAACATGCTTATATTTTCAGCTATGACTCTTGCTCTACAAAATTCATTTTCCCTTTAGATACTCCCACTGATCCAAAGGGGAAAACATCTGTTGCTCCTTTTTATTTATTTGGCTCAAACATGGATACCTTTCATTGATATTCCATATCAAGGAACATTAAGAAGATTTTCTAAAAGCTATGGCAGCTTTTCCAACCTATTTTTACTGAAACATGACTTCTTAAAAAAAGAATTTCACTGTCAAATACATTTGGAAAGTGTTGTAAACAGTATTTTCCTCTAGGGAATTTTATAGTACACATTATGCATAAATGGCTGTAACAAAATCCTGCAGCAAAATCTAGACAGGAGAATAAAATAGGTAAATAAATACAGAGTACAGCATGCAACCAACATGTTTTCTTAAAAGATATGATTTGCACCCTGTGACATCGGATCTGAGTTTCAAGGGCTGCTTTTCATGTGGATGACTTCTATCTTAGCTTTAACGCCTGGGGCATTGGCTGAACTAGTTTGCCTTCTTAAGATCCAGATGTAAGAAAGTGAAGGACACGGAGATTATTTTCTCTCCTGCTTAAGACTTTCTAAGTTCTTACCCTTTCCTTCAGATACTGGTATGATTTGGCTTATTAAGGAAGAGTAAGTCCATCCTCAGACTGTGGTTTTGCTCACTGACTCCAAAAGGATGCCAAATTCAATGTAACACAATGCTTTTGTAATTCTTACATAGAATATAGTAACTAGAACAGGGGTGAGATGATGGAGACATCAAAGTTCTCATTTCATTAATATTTCTTAGATATAGCTTCTAAGTATCCCTCAAGGATTAGGGGACTTTTCTACCCTGAATAATGTCTAAATCAATTGTTTCCTTTTTAGATATGCCTTAGCATCCCTAGCTGTGCCTTAGTATATTAATGTTATATGTAAAAACACAAGTAATGTTGAAGCAAGAGAATTTAGTGGAAAATCATTTTAATTCTTTATTTCCTACAAAATCTGTTATATATTTTTACTTAGTAAACGAATGACATTAAGTATGTATATATGCATATATTTTCCTATAAAGAATATAGTTTGTTTTTAGTGGAAACAGTACTTTTCAGCATTTTGTCCTTTCTTTGAGAGCCTGGCATCCCCCAACTACAAGAGTCATCTACTTGAGGCACTTGAAATTTCTGAGACTTAAAGGTGTTTGTAAATATATTACCTTATGTCAACTATATTATAGCTATTTTTGTTCAGGTTTACTTTGATTTTTAATTAATTTTTGAAGCTACTTTTTACTCTTTTAGCTGGAGTACACTGGATTTAATTTTCAAAAGGCTTCCCAAAACCCAATTTATAAACCCCATGCTTATATGTATATCGCTTAGTTAAGGCTGTCAGAATTGAGCATGAGCTTTAATAGATTTGCAGGAAGAATTATTAAAACATTTGATCTACATTTCATACTTGAAAGGTCAGAAAGATAAAACATACGTTTGCAAATAAATTCATATAAGATAAGTTTTAGAGAAATTAATTTCGTGGTATTTATGGCTTATTTGGGTGACATTTGTCTACTCCTATTGTTCAGCATTGCCAGTAGAGGTCTACTGTATGACACCATTTTATTAGCAAAAGATAGATAGCTGTGTGTTTGATAAAGATTATTTAATTGTTGGTGTACTATTTTGGAAATGTTCCTAATAGGATCGTTTAGTCTGTATTTTAGAATAAAATGCTTATTTCATCATGATTTGTATTAAAGAAAACAGCACTCTTACTAGCCACTGCCAAAGAGAAATAATGTTGCTTGAACATGTTCCTACCTTTTCACTTTCGTATTTATATGACATTTTTTCTAGTCTCTTGGTCCAGTTTCTTCTACTTGCGTTGTCTTACGAATTAACTAAACTCAAGCATGTACCATTTGTGAGAAATAGGGAAAAAATGAACATAAACTTGTGTCCTAGACTTACCAAAACTCTAGAACTTAGAATTCTGAATAGAAAAACCATTCAGAAAATAAAGTCAATGAAAGGAAAATACCGTAGTTCTCTGTCTAAGGTACATACCTGATAAACATTATCAGATATACTCTCACTGATCTTAATTTAGAGAATGATTCCAAACTAAAGATGACTTCTAGGTATAAGAATTTGATTCTAAATTCCATGTGGCTTTACAAATTGATCTTAATTCAGAGGAAAAGGATTTGCGAAAGGTCCACTCTGTGCCATTTGATTTCTAAGCAGGGACAAAAATGTACCTCACTAGCATGTTATTTAAAAAGACATGTTTAGGGGCTCCTGGGTGGATCAGTGGGTTAAGCCTTTGCCTTTGGCTCAGGTCATGATCTCAGGGTCCTGGGATCAAGCCCTACATCGGGTTTTCTGCGCAGCAGGGAACCTGCTTCCCCCTCTCTTTCTCTCTGCCTGCCTCTGCCTACTTGTGATCTCTTTCTCTGTCAAATAAATAAATAAAATCTTTTTTTAAAAAAAGATACATTTACTGACTTGTTCTTTTTTAAATGAATCTTCAAGTAAATAAGTCCATTTCTTAGAAAACTTATAATTTATGTTTTAGCAAAGACTGAGCTGAAATGAACTAATGAACAAGGCTCAAGTTGGTGTGTGATGTGCATTCCCATATTTCAGGAAATAAGGAAAAGACAAGGACAGTCACTCTGGGGTATCATTTGCAGGCTAGAAAGCGTCTCATAATGGTAGTGAAGAAGACTTTGAAGAAGCCTAAGTCTGAATCTCCTATAGGACAGAATTGGTAGTGCACAGGACTCTCCTGCAGCTAAGGGCAAAGGAAGGTAGTTTGTGGGGATTAGCAGCTGAACGCTCCACTCCACTCTCAGGCTCTGCAGTCTGTTTCCGTCAGCTCTTGAAAGCCGCTGTTATCTGTGCATCGTTCATTTTTCACGGCCTACATGTCTGTCATTTGTGAACCTATACAACAACAGCACAAACACACAGGTGTCCCACATGGTAAAAACACACAGAACTGTTCTTTTCACTAACAATTTCGAAGGACAGGCAGAGAATGGAAGTTGGCACAGGTTGTAGCCCTGGGACTGATGACTGGAAGTAGCTAGCAAGCTCAATGCCAATCATTATAAATGGTTCCCACAAATTCTGAGACTCTGGGTCCTTGGGTTTTAGCATGACAACTTAATGTGACTTGTCCTCTAGTGAGTAGTGGGAACCGGGAAACCCCCATTAATATTTTTGTCATGGTAAACAGAATAAATTAAGAAAAGAATTACAGTCATAGTAACACTTCTTTAACAATGTTTAATACCATTTAAAGGTATATACTGGTATGTTCTCCTTCAGTAAGTGCTCCCCTTGTAATGTTCAGAAGAATTCTTGAGAGAGGAGAATGAGCAAGAATCCATAATAGGCAGTTTCCTGAGCCATGTTCTTGGCTTCTGAATCAAAATTTAATTTATCTGGTTTAAACCCAAAATTTGTTTGCCAAATAAATGCCCACACTGGATCCAATTCCAACAGCCTTTGCAGCACACTTTGTGATACATAGTCCTATGGATATCTGTTTTATAGTGTGTGTTACGTGTTGCATACCATGGACATTTTTCACAGACCACACACTGGTGTCACCTTCACTGCATTTTCACCTATAATGCTTCTTTCAATAAATATTAATCAGATAGCGATTTAGCAAGACATGGCCTCTACTGACCAGTTACCTGCATCTCAATACAATATTTCATTCTCTAAATGTTTAGTAAATGTCTGTAATATGGAAAAAATAAAAGTGAAACTTCTCCTTCCATTAACTTTGTCTGCTCGGAAGATTGTCACATACAGAAATGATCATAATACAATGCAGAAATAAGTGCCACAAAAGAAACCAGAATAAAAGGAATTTCCTGAAAGGAGATTGCTTTCAGCTTGGGGTAGACATGAAAAATGGGGTGTTTCAGGAAAGCATTAATCGAACTGTTTGAATTCAAGTTAGGCCATGAAACAGAGAATTTAATATACCTGGGCTAGGAGAAGAAGCATTGGCAAGTGATGGGAGTGTGTAGGGTATGCACATCGGACTCTGTACTGCATGTGTCTATAGAACCATTTTGGATATTGCATAGCAGTATGATTGAAAAGAAAGTAAGAGAACCAGGTAAGGCAGCCCAAGTAAAAGGCCTGGGAGAGAATAATAATATAATAATATTTGAATGATAAATACCATTGATAAATAATCATTGCATGATAAATAATCATTGTATCGGTAAGGTTACAGTACAATAATCATTGCATAAGAAACGGTTAGGGATGGAGGCAATACTCCCAGATAATGTTCCAGGTAAGTGTGCAAAGGATTGAAAAGGAGATTGATGTTTGGAGACAACTGAGATAAGGAAAAAAGTACCCAAATTTGAATAGAGAATAAAAGAAAAATAGTATGAAGAGGCATTACACGTAGATTCAATAAATCTTGGCAACTCCTGGACGTGGCAGGCAGAGGAAGGAGGCTAGCAGCCCTCCCCAGGATTTTAGAGCTGCTGACGAAGAGTAGTGGGGACACTTAGCAAAAGTTGCAATATTAGTATCAAAACCATCTAGATCCTTTGTATGTATTTGTATTTTACTTTTACTTTTTTTTAGAGCTTAATCATTCCAGTTTTTAATTTGAAAAATGTAGGTTGGATACCAGGGGAGAAGTAACCAGGAGTTAAAGAGAGGAAGGGCTGTTTATTTATCAGGAAGAACTGATAATTAAGAACTACTAAGTGTAGGTATTTATAATTTATTATATATAGGTATTTATAATTTATTTATAATAAATTTATAAGTATTTATAGGTATTTCTGTTATCTGTTTTAAGGATTTGGCTCACACAATACTGGGGGCTGTCATAATCCATAGGGCGTTGCTGGCGGGCTGAAAACTCAGGCAGGTTTTCTATGTTACGTTCTTGAAGCAGAATATCCTATTTTCTGGGAAATTTCTGCTTTTGCTTTTAAGGATGTGGTTCACTTCTTTCATGGAGAGTGGTGATCTTGTGATCATTGTAAGGCAGGTTATCCCATTTCCTTGTATTCTACCTAGAATCGTTCTTCTAGGGGCACCTGGGTAGCTCAGTGGGTTAAGCCTCTGCCTTTGGCTCAGGTCACGATCTCAAGGTCCTGGGATCGATCTTAGGATCCTGGGATCGAGCCCCTCATTGGGCTCTCCGCTCAGCGGGGAGCCTGCTTCCCCCTCTCTGCCTGCCTCTCTGTCTACTTGTGATCTCTCTCTCTGTCAAATAAGTAAGTAAAATCTTAAAAAAAAAAAAAAGAAATCTATAGAATCATTCTTCTAGGAAGTGTATGTGGTGTTTTAGTATATTTTACATTGTTTTGGTTACTAATTAAATGGAATTTTATACCATAATTAAAATATAATGTGATATATATTTTATATGTATCAGATATACATAGGCATTTAATAATATTTAATTTTATACCATAATTAAAATATAATGTGATATATATTTTATATGTATCAGATATACATAGGCATTTAATAATATTTAATAGCATACAACTTTAACCACTTGCCAAATATATACACATGTATGTGTATATATGTATATATATATCAAATTCTGGAAATGCAGTTTCTCACGAAGAGGTGTGATGCTGGAAGGCATGGTATATTTGTCAGTGTCTTGCTGTTATTCTCAGTGCAAAGTCCAGAGCACTTTACGTGGCTTGCAAGAGCCAGGAAGATTTGGTCTTTGCTTTCCACTTAAGCATCATTTTTCACTTCTATTCATATTTTGTACTTCAGTTTTACTGATCCTCTGTTCCCTGAAGATGACTTTTTTCACTTTTCTTTTAGCCACAGTACTTTCTTCTCTACCCAGTCTCTCTCCCTTAAGCATTTTTTTGTCTCAGCAAATCTCCAGTGCATCCTTCAGGTTTCACTTCCTCTTGGAGAGCCTTATGAATATCACCAAAGTGTATTAGGTACACCTCACCTGGACACCCAGGATATCATGTACTTTCTTTCAGTGTTTACTTGTAATATATAAATTGCATATGTCCTTATATCTCATCATCATTAGACTTTAAGCATTATAAAGATAATGACTATATCTAATTCACTCACATCCTCAGCATCTAAGCACAGTGCAGGTACATGTGAAATGCTGAATGTTAAATGAATTGATTGGTGTGTTATTTTATTATACTTAGCTACTATGGCAAATAGAAGGCTTGTACCCCAACACAAACATTTCATAAAGATTAAGATATAAGAATAACAAGCATAAAACTAAGATACTAACTTAAATATTAACTTTTAGACAAATTTTCATCTAGCAGTGTGTTTTATACTGTGCTATATGACTACCTTTTTATACTTCTTTGCATGCTAGCCATGTGGAAATTATCTGAGACCTCTGATTTATTGATAATATCGAAGTATACTGTTATCCTTCACTTTTAACATTGAGGTAATTGACAGGAGCTCTCTTTGTATTTAAAGGGCAGTGATCTCTAAAGCAGAGTGTTAACTCTCAGTGATACCTGAGTGATCCTTAAGTTAACACATTTTTTTTTTCAAATTTAGCTTTAATCAAATATTGTATTAGCTTTGTGCTAGAGTTCTTTTTATGAGGGGTGCCTGGGTGGCCCAGTCAGTTAAGCGCCCCAGTCTTGGTTTTGGCTCAGGTTGTGATCTCCATGCGGAGGAATGGAGCCCTGCCTCCCATAGGGCGCTCAAGGTGGAGTCTGCATAAGACTCTCTCTGCCCCTCCCCCTCCACACGTACATGCTTTCTCTCAAACAAATAAATAAACCTTTAAAAAATGACAGTTCTTTTTATAAATGTTAATTGAATTGTGTTTCTAATCACAAAAGATTTGTACATTTCAAACATTCTTATAATATGAAAAGAAGCAAATAAATACTAACTTTAAGAAGAAAATTGTACGTGCAAATTTGACGGAATTACTTATTGTTTCCTGTTATATGTGTTTTCTGGTTCTCATTTTTTTTTAACTAGTCCTGGTTCTCATTTTTAGTAGAAAATATGTATTATGGCTATCCTGCATTAGAACTATTAACAAAGTACACAAGGTGGCAGGACTGTATCTTGCTAATAATCCACTGCCCACAAGTACTCAATTGCATTTACTAACGAAGGAAGAGCAATTTATTTATAAATCTGGGAAATGGTTAACTCATTCACTTGAACAGATTAAAAAAAAATCCTTTATCACTTTATTTTTTTCATTGTCTTTACTTGATGCTCACTTTGCCTATTGGTTAATGGAATATCTAGTCAAGAGAAAGTTACCCTATAGTGCGAAGGGTTGAATTCCCAGTTAGAAACTTACTATTACTTAATTCGCTTATACTCTCTGAAGTGCATTTTCTCATCTGTAAGATAATAAAAGTACTGCCTCAAAAAGAGGTCCACACACCAACTCATCAAATAAAATAACATAATTTAAAACCAACGGGCTCAGTGTGTGCTATGTATTATTACCAAATACGTTTCTTCTCTTCTGCATATCATAATAGTTCAACATTGCATTATAGGTAAAAGCAGAAAATTGGAGAGAACAAATATCAGTAATAAATAATTGTTCAAATAAGTTAAGATACATCCAAAGAGTGTGGTAATGTGTTTCCATTAAAACAAATAAGGAGGTTTTATATTTATTACCAGAGGAAGATGTACATGACATATTGTGAAATTAAAAGTAGACTTGTAAGCTTTGAAGCGAAGATTAAAGATTCAATGTCAATTGTGACAATTATCTCTTCCTTGAGGGTGGGTGTGGAGTGTTCCAGGGGGAGTTTCAGTTTTTTCCATGTATGTACTGTTTGGATTTTTAAAATAATAAAATTGGATTACTTTGGCAATAAAGATTCAATTCACTCTTAAATAGTAAAAATATTTAACGAACTTAAAAACACTATAATAATCTGGGGATATCAGTAATATTTGGGCACATCTAGAGATCTGCACTGTTCCTCTGGTTTGTGTATGGGGGGGGCAGATCCATATGGAATTATATTGCTATTATATTGCTATGTATCAGCCAGCTAAAAGCACTCCCAAAAGGACAGGAGCCAAAATATTATGGAAAATTTCCAAATTCTTGAAAGCATACTAGTGTTTGAGGAGAACTTACATTTCTGTAACTGCAGATTTTATTTTTCTTATCCCAAAACTAAAGGATTTGACTTACCATCCTATCTAGTTACTAATGGAGATATTTGGGAAATAGAATATGATGCTATTTATGCTACTGAGCTCTTTAGCACCCGGGAGGATAAAGAGGACAGCCCCTTTGAGTTGGTGAAGTTGAGAAGAGAGCCAATTCCTAATTAAATATTTCCTTGGGTCTGACAAGAACAGGAGTGTTCTAAAAACTGATAAACACTTGGGTTACATCAAGGACTTTTATATTCCCATCTTTATTATGCCAGATGTGTGCTGCCAACTTAAGTAATTACTGTTTTCCCAGTAGGAAGTGTGCTGAAATCTATTCTTTGCTCAAAAATATGCTAACCGAAAAATCCATTTTTCCCCTCTTGAGTTTTTCATTTTTACAAACGTGAAAAATGTATGAAGCATTTTTTAAAGCTTCACATAGTATCATTTGTATGGGAAGGCTTTTTGATATAATACAGATACAGAGCCCAGAGACTTGCCATGAGAAGACATATCCTGATGGTTTTCATCTTAGATAACACAGTAGGTAAAGCATCAAAAATATGTAGGCTTACTCCAGACTAATATAAAGTTATTCAGACACATGTTTTTGCAGCCATCGACTTCTGTGTATCCACTATTAAATTATATAGTTACTTTTATTTATTTATTTAGTTAATATTTCTAGAATATTAAAATATACAGGGATCTGCTTCTCTCATTGTCTGTGAGTATTTAAAGCTCATTATTTTTACCAGCAATTTTTGGTATTTGTGATTAACTTCCCATGAGAATGTGCTTGTTATGAGATTGTACTCTTCCCAGTTTCAAATAACCGTTCAGTTTTAATTTCACTTTTGTAAATGTCAGAATGATTTGAATATAAGAAAAAAAATAAGGGGCATACTTAGAAAAAAATAGAAATGGTGTATCTTTGTTTTTGCAAGTAGTAAATGCTAACTGTTGCTTAAAGAAATTTGTAGTCATTAATTTATGAATTGGTGTTCCATTTATACTTGAATTGATAATAATAATCACTCCTTAGGCAAGATATTGTTTTAAAGGTGTATTGATAACAGATCAATAAAAAGGAAATGATTTATGTTCAAGGCCATGAATATCACATATCTTAGATTTCACAACAGAGACCATAGCTTACCAGCATTTTACTTAAGGCAGCAAATTATTATATATTATAATAAAATTAGACATCTAAATTTATTTACTAATATGTTGCCAGTTGGCATTTATAATGTGCACAGTAGGGGGCTCAAGTTCTTTTTAGTATCACCTATACAATTAAATAGAAACAGGAAAAATATAACTAAAAGCATCTAATGTGCCAGCATATTAAGCCATTCTTAGGGAGGAATTAAAAAAAGGTATTTTGCTACATTTAGTGAAATATTCATCTGAAGGTCAGATGAAAAACCACATGCTGTGAACTAAATGATAGAAATAAAACATTAGCTTCTCCCCACCCACCCCACCTATCATGCCATGAATTTTTAGGGAATAGTTTCAACAGCTCAAATTCCTTTTCTTTGGTTCTCACAAAATGTACTTGTCTGGGTGGGGCAGGCTGGTGGTTCAACTGAACCCAAATACCTTTCTCTTGACTTCTTTCTTTTTCTGATCAGTTTCCTTTACAGGCTTCAGGAAACTGTCTCCTCTCTTGGAGTGCTTACTATGCTCAATATGTACATTAATTTTCTTGGCAAGGATCTTGTTCTTAACTGGTTTGTTTACAACAATGTTAGTGACACGCTGAGTGGTAAACTCTGCCAGTTTTGCCATGGTTACATTTGGGGGCATTTCTTTTTCTTTTTTGTTTTTTTTGTTTTGCATTTCTTTTTGACTAGAGCCCATTCCCTGATGTCTACAAAATCATCTTTCTTGTATATTTGCATATATGTGGCCTAACGAATGACTCCTTGTTTCCTAAAAACCTAGAGAACATACAGCAGCAGGTGCTTCTCCTCTTTCCTTTGTGATAATCATTTTGGCCAATTATTGGGAGATGGCTGTTCCAGCTTGAAAGGCAGCTTTCACTTCTTTTTTTTTTTTAAGATTTTATTTATTTATTTGACAGACGGAGATCACAAGTAGACAGAGAGGCAGGCGGAGAGAGAGGAAGGGAAGCAGGCTCCCCGCTGAGCAGAGAGCCCGATGCGGGGCTCGATCCCAGGACCCTGGGATCATGACCTGAGCGGAAGACAGAGGCCCTAACCCACTGAGCCACCCAGGCGCCCAGCTTTCACTTCTTAAGAAAAGTAAGAAGCAGATGAGAGTTTATACTTTCACACACCTTTTTTGGCTCATACATGATAAATAAAATACTTACTAAACACATGCGTAGGAGAATAAGAACAATGCAAATATAAATTGTAGAAATCAGATATTATAAACTGAAGATATATAATTCAAAAAACTATGTTTAGCAAGTGGAAAGATAAATTTATATGAGTGTCTATATATGCATATATAAATGTATATATATTAAAGAATTTTGATGAACTAATTATAAGTCAAAACAAAAGACTGTATTCAGGGTAAGGAAAGCAAACCTGTCATCATGAGAGAAATTTGTATAATGCCTACTGTAGGTTGTTTTAGGCTATGTGCTAGAGGTATAAATGTGAATATAACATAATGAACTGTGGTAGGGAAAAATATATAGATAACATAGCACTCTAGGATACAGGTTTTTTTTTTTTTTTAAGATTTTATTTATTTATTTGACAGAGAGATAGCACAAGCAGGCAGAGAGGTAGGCAGAGAGAGTGGGGGAAGTAGGCTCCCTGATGCAGGGCTGGATCCCAGGACCCTGAGATCATGACCTGAGCCGAAGGCAGAGGCTTAACCCACTGAGCCACTCAGGCACTCCGAGGATACAGTTTTAATTAGAAAATCACATGTGTAAAAGATGCATTTTTTAAAACATGAGGTTATGTAAGTAAAATTTCTTATTTCCTTAATTGTGAAATCCTTGTTTTATACCAAGGACTTCTAGAGTTTATTGGAGGCATTTGAGTGTCATTTATATTTAATATTTTCAGTCTGCTAATGAAATATATTCCACTTTACTAAACTCTTATTTATTATTGTATTATTTCTGGAGTTTGAGTTAGAAGAGCAAATTGAAATTTAAATTGAAACAATTCTCAGTAAATAATACCAATTTTAGTTTGGTATTCATTCATCACCCATAATTGCTTGTTAATCATTATCTGACAAGCACA
The DNA here is from genome assembly GCF_002288905.1 of Enhydra lutris kenyoni. NCBI lineage: Eukaryota > Metazoa > Chordata > Mammalia > Carnivora > Mustelidae > Enhydra > Enhydra lutris. The sequence goes on along the minus strand of NW_019154087.1, from coordinate 38,326,476 downwards.
ATAATTGAGGCATATAGCAAAAATTTTGTATTAGGAAGTTTTAGAGAGTGGAGAATTAGAAAATTTTGAGATTCTAAATATATCATACTAAAGATGATTATAGTCTGCTACCAGTCATATTATTAGTAGAACAGTTAGTCCTATTTACGTTTATTTTTGCAAGTTGTTTAAGAATATTAGGCTGATGAATGCATTTTGTCATCACTAATACTCAATAGCCTCCCAAAAGAATGTTTTTAAGTGTTTAACTTTAAGTAAATACCTATTTTAGTAAATACTATAGTTGAAGGTAGGGTCAGAGGGATCTACTCTGTTGTAAATAGCACAATTTTGTGGACGTTTTCTGAATTGTAGACATTTTCTGAAAATGTAGACATTTTCTGAAGACATTGTACCTCAATTTCAACAATATAATTTAATTTAATATAAAATATTTTATTGAAATTTGTCTTTAAATAATGCATACAAAATGAAATGCAACAAAGAAATGCTACTGTATTTTTCTGTAGTATCTTTACTGACTTTTTCTTCTAATATTTTCCTAATACTGAGGTAATTCAAAATGTGTAAACTATTTCAACCCTTTTCTGATGGCTGCAATTACATTAAAAAAAAAAAAAAAGAAAGAAAGCGACAGACACATTTACACATTGACATTTATTCTTGGTACTTGTTCTTCAACATCTCAGCATCCTTTGATTATTTCTTTTCTGCTTTTCGAACTATGAATATAGTGTCTGTAGCCATGTCAATTAGAGACCCTGCGGTGTGTGTGTGTTGGTGGGGGGGACGGACAGCCACACAATTTTGATAAGTCAAGAAGGGTTTAATAGAGACTATTTTCAGAGGTATGGGTGAAATGAAGGGAATCACAAGGTTTTAGGCCATATTAGAGCTGTTACCTTTATTAGGTCTGAATAGACAAGATAAGAATTTACCTTGTACAGAAAGTGAACTTGATAGGAATTTTAGTGTTCTATATGTATCTAACCAGAGACAATGCATGTTAAAGGAGCCAGGGAAATAAAACCTTGCGTCTTCTTCCTTCTCATCTCCGTTGACTATCCCCATTGGTTAAACATAACAGGATTCCAGTGGGAAAAGGAGCTTTGTTCTGTGGCCTATATAGGTGCATCCATCAAGGCAGAGAATGGCTATGAAATGTGGGGGTGGATCTGGAAGGGCAGATGGAAACAAGGTATAGGAATAGTAGTAGCTGTGGCCACTTCTGTGCATTTTCATGCCTCCTGATAAACATTCCCTGTCTTTGCTGGCTTAACTGAGGAAAAATTCTCAACTCATATTAACATAGCATTTATTAACAAAGCATCTCATTTTAACAAAGCATTTTAATAAGGGTAGCTCCTGGGGAGTGTACTTAAGGTCATGTGGGGTCTTGCATTCTTCCAGAACACAATTAAAATGGAATCCAAACTGGTCCCCAAGAAAAAGCCTGGTTTCTGGGATGTATTTTGGGCATTGACTGCAACTGATGATCATCAGAAATTTCTCAAACTAGAGAAAAACTGTTTAGATTTACTAGTAGCTCTTAATGAGGATGCTACTCACTCATACAAAATTACGGTGAATGTAAGAAATACAGTCTATTAATTTATTTATGATTCAGAGACTTTATGTGTTTCTTGAGCAAGGGGCATTTTCTGTGTAAATACAAGGAAGCATGACATTATGATGCATAAGATCATCTTATTAGTATCAGATGATTTTGGGTTCACATCCCAGCTTTTCCACTGAGTAGCTTTGCGACCATAGGCAAGCCAATGTTTTTCTCACTGAGCTTCACTGTCCTTATATACAAGGATAAGCAATATTTATATCTACTGTTTGGGTTATTGAGATTCCATAAGGTAAAATGCAAATAAAGCACATAGCATGCTGTTCGATGTATACTAAGTTGTTTATAAGAATTGGCTGTTATTTAAAAATAAAAGTGGAATGATTTGGTTTTACTAGGCAGCAGACTGCCTCAGCAACAAAGATCATAACCCAGATCAAAGCAAGAGGATGAGGAAAGGCAAAAGGACTGTACCAGCTGCATCCATCCTCTTATATTGAGATGGGGGAAGCTTTCCAAGGGACCTTAAATCACTGACTACAACTAAGTACTTAGGTTTTTATTGACAATAATAGAATCATATGTAACCCCACTTAGAACTGCAGCTAGAAAATCAGGTCATAGAATGGTTATACGTGGACTAGACTGACCATGATTGTTGACCCAGGGTGTGGCCTGGACCCTCAGTATAAAATCAGACAAAATGGGATTCTATTAGCAATGAAGAAGATAAGAATAGGTAGAAAGCTAACATTATGTAGCATTATCAATTTGACATTATTTTGTTTTTTGGAAAGATACTGTAACAAACTCTGAAGATGTTTCTCAGCAAGGACTTCTACAGAGGTGGCCATGTATTAATGTGACATGACTTGGCAGCATTTCTCATATTTTCAAGGATGAATACTTAAAAAGTTTTGCCATATTCTCAATATGTGATTATTGTGTCATGGAGTGTGAGAAAGTATGAAAGAGTGGATTTTAATTTAAAATATGTATTCTTAAAAAATTATTTTAATAAAAATTTTATTTTAGATGTCTTTGTTTCTGTAAACCTTTCTTTTCTTATCAAGCATAATTCCAATTGTGTTATTTAAAACAATGGTAATATAGAGTTTATTTGCTATTAAATATCAGACAAAGGATGCATGTAAGAACGTTGTAATTTCTGTTTTTCCCCCGACGCTGAGATAAGCTTGAATTGGCAAAGAACATCTACTATTGACTAATGATTATTTCAGGAAAAAAAATTGCCAGCAATTTAGAGTAGTTGCTACCATATGGTAGCAGTTTGTTCCTTTTTCTGGCCTGAGAAAGAATCATGATCATCAAAATAATCAGAGATTCTGAAATGCTCTCTATGAAAACATTTCTTCTTATTATTTAAACTTGAATTTGTAATGGGCACATTAAGTAAACATGAAATAAAATTAACATTTAATACATAGAAATCATTGAAAAAAATTTTCCTCTTCCAAATATGAGTTTCATTCGTTAATCTCTCATAAATTCCAGGACATTGCCTTACTTTTGGACTCACCTGTTTCCTACCTAACTTCTAAATCTAACCTAGTCTCTCTGGTATCTCTTTTTAGGAGGTCATTACCTCATGACCTCATCTAAGCCTAATTATCTCCCAAAGGACCCATCTCCAAATGCAATTACACCGGGGTTAAGGCTTCAACATGTAAATTGGAGTGAGAGGGGCACAATTTGGGCCATAACAAGTATCCACTACACACCTGGAACTGTACTGGGTGTTTTATTCCCAGTATCTTTGTCTAAAAGGTAAATAACATGATCCTCACGTAACTCAAAATGCAGAAGAATTGGTCAAGTGAAATAAATGGTGGAAATAGCTGTGAAACAAGACATGGTGTCACTGTGAGAGGATACTTTTTTTTAGTGGGGAGGGGACAGCTGCTGCTTAGCTATAGTGATTGTTATGTATATATTCATGGGGCTAGGCAAAAGAGAATCTGGATATGTGGGGTTTTATCTGAGATAGTCCTATATTAACATTGGCAATTGGATCATGTCTTTGATTGCCTTGTGGGTGAAACAAAACCAAATTTAGCCCAAGGTTGTCAGTTTTCAATGTCTGCCCTGAGCAATTTTATAGATCCTTGGTGTCCCCTAGCTATTAGGTGGCAAAGCCAATTCCAGCCCAGGTCTCCCGGGGTCCGCTGCTCTCCTTTCCTCTAATCCAGATTGTCTTTCTGGGCTCCCACCTTGTGTAAACACCACTGTCTGATTTCTACATTCCTATTTCTAGGCAGCTGAACATTTCTAGATCAAATTATTTCTAAATAAAATCAAACTGAATGCTGTCCAAAGTTAGCTGTTGCCCTTTGATTAATTACTCCTTAACTTAACAATATTTTCACGGGTTCTACTCCCCAAGATAGTGAATAATACATAAAATAGGTATTAATGAGTGATTTGGGCATCACCATCTCTGGAATGGGAGGGAAGAAGGCAGGAGTAGGCAGAGGGTCAAGTTGAGTTGTGGTGCAGTTTCATTTAACAAAGGTTTCAGCTAGCCTGAAGCTAGGATGCCCCAAGCTGGGGTGAGGGGTTTGGGCCTTTATATACTTAGATTGACCAGTGGTTGGATCTGGCTGCTCTGGGGCTCTCTCTTCAGCTGGTTCTGTAAAGGACTGATAGCTGAAGGTTTTCTGCTGGCTGAAGCACATTCACTGTTAGAGTAAAAGCCTGTAATACCACACTTCTGGCTTAAGGAGATTTGAGATGCAATACAATTGGTAATTCTTAAATGGACTGGCGATATTTTGTGTAGAGGAGGGGGAACGCAAAACGCACAAGAGCACAAAAGCACAAAGTAATGATCTCCCCTCTGTCAAGAAGCCAGAAAACCAAGGTGTATTTCTGAATCCACATATTCTCTAAATTCAAAGCTCTAAACAGCCTGGATTGGGCTGGGGAAATGGATAATGAATAATCAGAGATTTCTGCAATTGTAGTCACTGTATTGAAATTGCCATCCAGACATAGGACCTGCCCAATCAGTGATCAGGCTGGACTTCATGACTTGACTAAGTGGCTTTAAATTGCCCAGTCTAGACAAGGATGAAACCTGAGGGTTTCACAGTTTATTAACTGTGGGTGCACAGTTTATTAACAGTTTATTAACATTTAAATTTTGTTTTATAGGAATTGTTCTCCATGTTATTGCTATCTCAGTGCCCATTATAAAGAAGATGTGCTTGATCTGCATGAATGTTATCTTCATGGGCCCCTAAAGGCATTTTATAGGGATTTTAAACTCTAAATGTATGATTTGTTAGACATTATCTGTCATGAATTCACCTGATTATCGGAAATGCTTTTCACATATGATTTTAAATTATTCAGTACCTTTATCTTGAACAGTAATATTAATACTATTCTAAATTTCTAGCTACTTTATCAACATATTGATAGTCTTGGGGCCCCTAGATGGGCTCAGTCAGTTAAGTGTCTAACTCTTGATTTCACCTAGGTCATGATCTCAGGGTCCTGGGATTGAGCCCCGCATCTGGCTCCACGCTTAGTGGGGAGTCTACTTGAGAATTTTCCCCCTCTGCCCCTCCCCCTGCTCACTAGTGTGTGCACATGCTATCTCGCTCTGTCTTTCTTAAATAATTAAATATCAATATTTAAATATATTGATATTCTTCTTATGACTCTTTAATACTATAGCTTACTTAATGACTGAAAATGTTAATTCAGTTTGTCTCTGGATGTTTAAATTTATATCTGGTTGTTTAAAAAGCCTTAAGAAAAGTGAAATGAGGCTTACCTTAAATCATTTGGCGGGTGACTTAACATGTAATAAGGAATTGGGTAGTTGTTCATTTTATCATAACATGTTAATTGAGTTAGTGTTAATCTGTCCTCACTGGGTATTTGTTCTCATTTATAGTTTTATCACATTAATATAAAAATACCAGGGGGCGCCTGGGTGGCTCAGTGGGTTAAGCCTCTGCCTTCAGCTTAGGTCATGATCTCAGGGTTCTGGGATCCAACCCTGCATCAGGCTCTCTGCTCAGCAGGGAGTCTGCTTCCTCCTCTCTCTCTGCCTGCTTCTCTGCCTACTTGTGATCTCTGTCAAATAAATAAATAAATAAATAAAAATACCAGGAAGTCTACTTTAGAAATCCATGGCAATGGATTTTCACAAGATAAAATACAACGAAAACGTTATAGCTCATCTTTCATAGATCCATTCAGAAACAGAAAGAAGACACAACACTTCTCATTATTTTCACATCCATTCTATCCCATACTTCACCTCTGTAATTTCTATGCTACACAACTCTTAGTGGCCTTCTGAAATTATTATTTTAAAAGACATTCACCAAGACTCAGTTCAAGAAGGAAACAGCTTATTTACAGTTGCTTTTGTTGATGCATGATGCCCTGGAGAGTATCACAAATCTTAATGATGTCCTAAGTGTTAGCTTTAATGTTTGTATCTTTAATTTAGCTGAAAGATGTGTAAAATATTTTAAAGTCAAATATCTCCCTCTTGACTGAACACAAAGTTGGGATTAAAACATGTTTTTCTAGTAGATATCAATCCTAATTTATGCCCAATAATTTATTTTTGAATTATATACTCAGATTATAAAATATGAAAGAGCAATTGATTTTTTTCCCCTAGGCTTATTTGAGCCAAGGTCTGTTCTTACAAAGATTATCTTAACCATCTAGACTTCCTCTGGGTTACTTGGCTATTTTCAGTGGTGTGGCCATTAAAGTAAATTCATCAAATAATTTTCTGTGACCACAAGAGGGCAGTTAAGTATATGTCTGTCTTTATAAATAATACTTATCCATTTTGTCCAACTCATCACAGGACTTTATTTTTACTTTATTATTCCAAGATTGAAAATCAGTATTAATGATAATGATCACCATGTATGGCAAGTGGGGATTGCTGTGAAGAATTCAGAATCACAATATGTATCATATGTGGTATAGTCTTCATTGGTTTTTGTTGAAGACCTACTGTTTGACATTACTAATGACTGACACATTCTGTAGTTGCTTCTCACTCATAATTTGGTCTAATATCTACCTCCTTTAACAAAAGTCATTCTGAAATTCCTTATATTAAACAGAATTAAAAATCAAAAGGAAAACACCTGGTAAGGCATATTTTAATGTTACAAATTCCATTAAAAATCATCATATGCTTTCTTTACTTTCAAAATAAAATGAAAGTTGAAATAAGAGAAATGCATGTTTTTTAAAGAAATAAGACATAAAGGTAATTTTTAAAGTTGGAAGGGATATTGATAAATTTACCACAAAATGCAAGGCTAAGAGAAGTTTTTATAATATTTAAATGATAGTCATATTTAACAGTGTAAAGACCAATGTTAAACTTCATACCCTTTTTTAATTTTCTCTGAAGTGTTACAATTTGTAAAAAATATTGATCAGTTTTGGTGTGTTGCGGTGTTAAAAGATATTCCATTAATAGTTATTTTGTGATTACTCATATTTGTTAGAAATTATTAGTTTACCCCTAATAAACAAGCAGAAGAATAAAGCAGCTGCTTTTATTTCTTTGGGCACCAAAATACAGTTTATACCACATCAATTCATAAAGACACCAAATTCTGTTCCATGTTTGTTTGTCTTCATGTATCTCTTGGAAATTACCTCATTATAAAGATTTTTAATAAGCATCTTCCTTTTGCTGACACCATTTAAGACTATGGAAAAATGAAGTATATGTTTAACAAAGCAAAAATGAAATATTACCTGAACAGAGTTTCATAGAACCTGATGGTTTCATTCCTTAAATCAGTACTGATACATTCTAAAGCAAATTGTCTACTTATGTTGATAAATTAATACTTCTTTTTGTCTAAAATGAATGCTGTAGTTATTTAGCTTGTTTATGATGAGTTCTTAATATATTTAGTGTTAGAGATTTAATATGAAACATTATCTCTATGAATTTTAATAATACCATGATAAATATACAAAATTACAAGCCAGGAAATGGATTGAATATACTTTTAAATGATAACTATAAATATTGCTTAATATGATATCATAGAAACCAGAGAAATACATTAAATTTTTCGTAAATTTGTAATGTGTTAGAAGCACTGTGAGTACAGGAATATCTGTTTTGTTCATTACTATGTACTAGAATTTAGCAGAATTTGTGATGCATAAAAGATTCTCAATAAATATGTGAATTATAAACACTTGAATATGTTAAACAGTTTGATGGTAAGGCATCTTTGAATAAAATAGAATACCATCTTGGGGCGCCTGGTTGGCTCAGTTAGTTGAATGTCCGCCTCTTGATTTTGGCTCAATTCATGATCTCAGGTTTGTGAGATTAAGGCCGGCATCAGGCTCCACACTTAAATTAGGGTTCTGTTCCTCCCTCTGCCTCTTTCCCATACCGTCATCACCACCACTGTCCCACCCCATCTTGTGCTTGCTTTCTCTTTTTCTTTCTCTCTACCCCCCGCCAAAATGAAAAAGGAATACTATCTGTAGTGTGTTCAAGGATATAATATTAAACAAATTATTTTGCCCAAACTACAACTATATAAATAAAAATAGGATATAGTAATTTCCCTCTCCTAATATCATAAACTTGCAATGTTTAATGAATGTTTTCCTCCCTTCTCATGCAGGAACATACAGGGAAGAACTGTAGGTATCCAGTGTAACCTTTTGGGATATTTTTGTATCTAGAATTTCAAAGCCTTTATTGCACCATTTTCCCTCAAACTGTTAACCCAGCTCCTTTCTTTAACTTTTTCTCTATCTACTGCTCCACGGTTCATCAATTTCTCCTTATTTCTTTTACTTTTGACCTGCTCTCTTACTAAATTCTATCTGTGATTCAATTTAGCCACCAGTTGTCAGCGATAGCCCATTCTGTTAACATGTGCAGTTATATCATTGCAATAAATACCTGATCTGAACTCCAAATGTACCCTCAATGCTACATAAGACTTTTTTTTTATCTAATTATTGTTGTCTGTTTCACCTTAAAATAATAATACAAATATTCTCTCTTCTTGAATTCACTACTGTTTTCCTTTTCATTCTTAATCGTTACGTGTTTAGAAATGCTTTCATCTACTGTCTCATTTAATGAGTAGTTCAGCACGATATATAATATTATTTTTCTGGAGAGACTTGTCCAGTCTCCTCCCAGGAATTGGGCAGGCTGATTTCACTCTCTTCTTAGTGGTAATTCTGTTCTGCAGGACCATAGATTTATAACTTTCTTTACTAGGCTGTCAGTTCCCACTCCTACATCAGTTTTTCCTTTTTAATTCTTTATCCTATATTTCTTTTCTTTCTTTTTAACCTTTATGGCTAACACCTTTTTTGATTGGTCTTTGCAATTATTTCAGTGGCGTTTTGCATTTGGTCAGTGCTCCCTATTTAATAGAAAGAGGCTAGTTTTTTAAAATTATGCTTTATTATAACTCCTTTCTTTTTTTAAAAGACTTTATTTATTTGACACAGAGAGAGATCACAAGAAGGCAGAGAGGCAGGCGGGGGGTGGGGGTGGCGGGGGCGGGAAGCAGGCTCCCTGATGAGAAGAGAGCCTGATGCAGGGCTGGATCCAGAGACCCTGAGGTCGTGACCTGAGCTGAAGGCAGAGGCTTAACCCACTAAGCCACCCAGGCACCCCTATCATAACTTCTTTCTATGTCACTTACATACTGTAGGATGGATTTGAGTAAATTTTGAAGACAATGATAATATCCTCTAGTCATTGACCTCTTTATCTATGCCTTTTAAGATAACTCTTTATACATAATCTCACTTAATTGTCCCAATTATGCTTTAATTGACAATATTTTCATTGAGAAGACAACTAAAATGAAACTCTGCAAGATGTTACCTATCCATTTTCACAAAATGAGGAAAAAAAAAAAGAGGAATGTCAGGGCGCCTGAGTGGCTCAGTCGGTTGGGCCTCTGCCTTTGGTTCAGGTCATGATCTCAGGGTCCTGGGATTGAGCCCCGCATCAGGCTCTCTGCTCATCGGGGCGCCTGCTTCCTACTGTCTCTCTGCCTGCCTCTCTGCCTGCTTGTGCCCTCTCTGTCTCTCTGTCAAATTTAAAAAAAAAAAAAAAAAAAAAAACTTAAAAGAGGCATGTCTTCTCTCCCAGGACTACTTGATTAAAAAATTGAGGAGTTTTATTTTTCTAAAATCTCCTACTTGTTTGAGGACAATTTGGTGGAGATTTCTTGATGCTATTATGAGAAATGTTAACTATTTAACAAATAATTTTTCTTTCATTTTATGATGCACATCTGAGATTTCAGGATTTATACTTTCATATTATATAATGAGGTTGTTTCTCTAAAAATATTACTACTGTCAAGCCGTGTATCATCAAAACTCTTTCATCTAATATTTACTCAATAAGGAAGTACTGTGGTATGGTAGAGAATTGACTTTGAGTTTGGCAAACTATAGTTTTACAAATAACATAATAACATAATATATGAGACTAAATACAACTTATGAATAAAAGAAAAAAATACTTTGAAGACTTAAATGGTAATATATATATATTATTGTGTTAGTTTTTTATTGCTTCTATAATGAATTAGCACAAAGTTAGTGGTTTAAAACAATATAAATTTATTATAGGTGAGAATTTCAACATGGGTGTCTCTTGGCTAACATCAAGGTGTCAGCAGAGTTGTTCTCTTTCCTGGAGGCTTTAAGGTAAAAAATCCATTCCTAGCCTTTTCTAGCCTCTAGAGACCACCTACATTTTTTGGCTCATGGCCCTCTCCTTTCATCTTCAAAGCCAGCAAAGCAGGATTGTGTCCTTGTCATGTTACCCCACCCTGGTCTTTTCTTTGCTCCTTCTCCACATTTGAGAATTCATGGGCTTACAGAGGATCCATCTGGATAATTCAGGATTAATCTCCCATCTCAAGGTCAGCTGACGACCAACTTTAATTGCATCTACAAACTTAAATTTATTTTGTCTTGTAGCATAGTGTGTTCCCAAGTTCTAGGTATTAGGTAAGACATAGATACCTTTGGAGGAGGGGGGGCATTGTTTGCTGACCACAAGTATCTCTGAAAATTCCTGACATAGACTATCATCAGTAAGTGGAATCTATTATTAGTCACTGAACAAAATATTTATTAAATCCTAATTTCATAAATGCTATCTAGATTTTCATTAGTTATCTAATTCACAGGAACCCTGGAGGTAGGCAAGGCAGGTATTACTCTAACTGTACAATACTGATTGTAAGTTGATTTAAGACACTGGTGCTTGCAATAGGGGAATGCAGACCATCATCCTCTCTATTTACGTTAAGTGCTTATAAAAGTTATAAATATTACGTTGTCTGTGACTGTTGACTAAATAGAAAGCTAATTGACTGAAGTTTTCTTACAAAGAAAATAACATCTTTACTACTAAAAATGACCTATACTTTTAAAATCCAAAAGTAAAGAAAAAACTAGTAATGCTTATTTTCAGTTTTAGCAAAGAAAATTGTTTTACACATGCAGAGTTAAAAATTTACCATTGTTCAGACTATCTCTTTTTAATAATGAAACTGAGGTACTCAAATAATATTTTCAAGGGCTTAGTTTGCCTCTGTTTAATGCAGGCCTAGCCGGTCTGCTAATATTCTTGCAATGAACATGGTCATTTTAAGCAATGCAGAGGTTATAGCTCTACTGTTTTCTGATCTAACAATTTTATTTTTTCCAATGGGAGCAATTATTCTACAAAATGACAGAGTGGCAAGGGCAAAAATCTACTTACCAATGGTATACAGTCACTTCTTTGTTTCAGAGCTGGGATTCTTGATCTCATTAATAGCCCAAAATTGCATGACAGGCTTTTCCATTTAGACAATTAACATATTAATCTACTTCATATGGTATCCATCTGCTCATATGTAATTTTTCAGAAGGATTATCCATACCTCCTTGCATTCATGTCCCATAGCTGTTTTTAAAAGCAATATATAATTACTAGATGTTATAAAATATTAATATATAGCACCTGGGGAAGTTATTGGCTTTCAGAAATGAAGAATTACATGCAAATCTTTTTGTAAATCGCTAAAACTTAGATATTAAAGGATAGTATTAAGGTAATTCATTTCCCAACTCACTTCCTCCCATACTTGAACTTTTTGGCAAATTGGAAAATCAGTAGTTTTTGTGGGGACTGGAGGGTAACTTCATTCATAAGAATGAAAGATTTACAAGAAAAAGATGGGTTAAGTCTTACATGTTTCTGTAAATTGAATTACACAAATCTTTATTCTTCCCTTTTTGTCAGTCTAAAGCAAAAATGCACATTTAATAGTAATAGAGAATAAAAACAAAGAAAAAAGTCACAGCAGTTTTTTAAAAAATAATTTTTATGTACCAAATAAAAATAGATTTGTTTGTGCCTCACTTGCATTTCTTGTTTGCTAGAATGCAGGGGATATGGAATTATACTGTTTTTCATAATATATGAGTAAATATAAATATACATGCATAATTGTGCCATTGAATATTGTAAATGCTATCATCTGTGTTGTTAATGGACTCTATCTGGAGCTGAACCAATTCATGTCAATTCCAGGTTTTCTTGCTTACTATGTGACCAGAGGGATATTATTTAACCATTATGCACTTTGATTTCCTTAAGTGTAAAAGTTGAAGTGTTGTCAGCCAGAGAAGCTCACCTAAACCTTGATGTCCAGAGTTTTTATTGCAGGTCCGATGCTTAACTGTGCAGCGCCTGCGTGACTGCCTTCAGCTACTCAGACTCCACACTCCTCCCCCACCCCAGCCAGGAGCACAAAACAAGCATTTGCTATAAATGACATTGTTAGCTTAAATATCTGACCAAACTGGTATTATGCAGCCCAAGGCCTTAGGCATACAAAATACTCTTGTCAGGCAGAATATTTTAAGGGCTCAGAATTCATCTCTCAGGGGCTGGCCAAGTGTCAGTCCTGATGATATGCCTTCTTTTGGGGAATGCGTAGGGTTTGAACAACACAGACCTGCTGAGTTAACACTTTTCTTCACAAACCCCCTGAATAAACTTTTCAACTCTTTATGGTAAAAATTTTAATCAGAAATAGTCAAGAGCAAAGACATAGATACTGGGTAAAAAACATTTAAATTTCTATTACTGTGTATAATACATTTTAGCCTCTACTGGTGAAAACTGGCCAAGTATATTTCTTTCACTTGAAAAATGCATTTGATTTAAAAAAAAAGGAAATTAAGGATTAAAACAAGAAACTTTACCTGAAACTAATATTACAGTGAATGTTAATTAACTGGAATTTAAATTAAAAACTTGAAAAAAAAATTTAAAAAATAAATAAAATGGGCCACCTGGGACGTTCGGTTCGTTAAGTGTCTCCTGATTTCTTCTCACATCATGACCTCAGGTCATGAGATTGAGCCCTGCCTCGGCTCCAAAGTGGTCATAGAACCTGCTTAAGATTCTCTCTTTCTCCGGGGCGCCTGGGTGGCTCAGTGGGTTAAGTCTCTGCCTTCGGCTCAGGTCATGGTCTCAGGGTCCTGGGATCAAGCCCTGTATTGGGCTCTCTGCTCAGCAGGGAGCCTGCTTCCTCTGCCTGCCTCTCTGCCTACCTGTGATCTTTGTCTGTCAAATAAATAAATAAAACCTTAAAAAAAAAAAAAAAAGGTTCTCTCTCTCCCTCTCTTTCTGCCCCTCCCCAGTCACACTTTCTATCTCTTAAAAAACAAAAACAAATAAAACTAAGATACTTTGCCTAATGGAATCCTTGAAATCCAGAATCCCAAAGTAAGTTCTTATTAATTCTGTACTTCATTTACAGAGTTAACTAGAAAGACCTTTTCATTTATACCTCTTTACTGAAAAGAACTCTAAAATATTTTAGAATAATTTTTTACTTGCAAAAATCTGCTTTAATATCTTTAACAATAAGTTCCATAATATTTTCTGTCCATAAAGATTAACTCAAACAGCTGAAAAATATGAAATAAAATGGGTTAGTGAAAATATATAAAATATATAATTTAATATGTAAATCTGTATTGTAGATTTGTAGCACCTCAAAGTCACTCTCACCAGCTATCATAGAATATATGGATGAATCACCACTAACCTAGAGAGAGAGTGGCCTGCTTCTCCCTGTCCCACTCCATGTGCTTGTGTTCCCTCTCTTGCTGTGGCTCTCTCTGTCAAATAAATAAAATCTTAAAGAAAAAACTCTTTAAACAATTTAGTAGGAGTACATGCGGAAGATAAATTATAATCTTTCATTCAAGGAAAAAATGAGGGCTTTTTTTTTTTTTCAAGATTTTTATTTATTTATTTGACAGAGATCACAAGTAGGCAGAGAGGCAGGAAGAGAGAGAAGAAGGGAAGCAGGCTCCCTGCTGAGCAGAGAGCCCCATGTGGGGCTCCATCCTAGGACCCTGGGATCATGACCTGAGACGAAGGCAGAGATTTTAACCCACTGAGCCACCCAGGCACCCCAAAATGAGGATATTTGAAGGAAAATTGGAAGATGGGGAATCATTGTGAGACAGTGAGGGGAAGACGTGGTTCAGATCTGTTTGATTTGGTTCCACTTGATTCACGTTCATTAAGGAAAGGTATTATTAAGGAAAACAAACGTGTGTGTGTGTGTTTGTGTGTGTGTGTGTGAGAGAGAGAGAGAGGGAGGGAGAGAGAGAAATACATATATTATGTGGTTCCATATAATTAGTACCTAAAGAATTGTCAAGAACTATTTTGGGGGAAGTTTCTCTAAGGGAAAAGGCTTAGATTTTGGTAACAGAAAATATGTGTCCCATATCTGCTTCCTGCTTTCTGTGTGACATTGATCAAAGTATTTACCTCCTTCTTGACCTCAGTTTCCTCATCTGTAATTTGAGTTGAGTTTGGGAAGCTTTGTTTGTTTGTTTAGGTAGGCTCCACACCCAGCGTGAAGCCCAAAGCAGAGCCCAAACTCAGGACCCTGAGATTAAGACCTGAGGTGAGTGACATCAAGAGTCAGATGCTTAAGTGAGCCACCCATTCGCCCTTAGGAAGTTTAATTTAAGTAGAAGAAGTCATGCCCTGATTTGGATCTAAAGTGCATTCAGTCCTGGAATTTACAAATTCCTTGGTATATTTGCCTTCCTGACAAATGGGCAGGGCAGGCCTGCAGAAAATACATTTGCATGAGGACTAATTGATCCCATGAGAACTCGTTCATGAAAATAGGCAAAAAAGCTTCACATGACAGTAAAGCCTTGATGTTTGGGGGAAATTAGTGATTCTTTGTGAAGTTTTGATAGAAGGGGCAGTGATTGTGCATGTGTATGGTCATACTTGGGCAGTATCTGATTGGGTGGATATTTCCATATATGGGATGGTACATGAATTTCCTGCACTGAGCAATTTTTTGTTGCTTTGTGTTGTGTTTTATGTACAGGAGTTTGTTTTTCTGTATACAGGAGTCCCAGAGATTACCTTAAAAATTTGGAAGAGGAGAAATTCATTGAATCTGTATTTCTATATTAGTTGGTAGCACAGTGGTTGGTAAAATGTGTGTTACATGAGAATAAAATTAGTACTCTTCATGATTAATATAAAAGTCAAATAAGATTATGACTCTACAAACACTTATGTTAAGTAATGTTAAAATTACCGTTATTTACAGTTGATTAATGTGAACATACAATCGAACACATGTTCTACCGAAGAACCTTTCCACCAGACATGTCAGGGAAACTCTCAATGACAGGATTTTCCCTCATTCTGTTCTCTTAGCTATGGACCACCTGATCAAGTAAGTGTAATTAAAATTTGGTAAGAGTTCCTAGGAGACTTTCTTTCAGGTATTATTTAAAGAAGTTCTTTCAGGTATTATTATGTTGATGATAAAGTTCACACTTTAAGACATCAAGAGTGAAGTGGAAAATTGATCTAATTATCTGGTTAATTCATGCTTGAGACAAATTACAACTTTCTGCATAGTCTATGAAAAATTGACTAATACTACAAATTCACTACTTTTAACTCTTAAGAAATTTCTTAGACTCATATGCTGATAAGTAATCTTCTGAAGAATCATTAATTGCATTTTTTAGTTCTTGAATACACTGTCTGTAATGGATTTATTTCCCATTGTGGTTAGTAGATTTTATTTTTCTTTCTTGTACTTCACATTAACCCAAACTAGTATACCTCTTGTACTCAGTATTTTTTTATTCAGTTTATTATATTACATTCTTTCACTTTTTTAAGATTTGCAAATATGTTATTTGCACAAAATACTTTTTTATAGTTGTTATAAAAAGGGAAAATAAACTTTCTGTCAAATGTGGTAAAATGTTAACCCATGTTTTACTGAGAGTCTGAACCTAAATAATTGTGTTTTTTTTTGTTGAGAAATATCCTGAGTATTGATTTTCAACTAAGCTTTTCTGTATTTCAAAGGTTACAATTCTCAAATGAAAACACTTTGGTGTGTGTGTGCGGGTGTGCACATGCATGTATGGTTTTCTAGCACATCTGTTTGTGCTAGTTTCAGCTAATTTCAGCTAAATACAAGAGATTAAAAGTAAGCCATGGATGAAAATATTCAAGGAAAAAGTCACATTTTGATTTTCAAATATCAAAGGACAGTCTTACAAATGTTGAATAATAATATCTTTAAAATAAAATGTAACTCATGTTCTCTTAGAAATATGTAGCAATTTACTTTTAATTGGAACATATTATTTTCATCATTAGTGCCCCATAATACAAAACATATTAATTTCGGAAAAGAAAAAAGTATCAATATTATCATTATTCCATTTAAGCCAAATGTTACTGGTATGCAGAATTCTAAGATGGTCTCCCAAGATTCTCACTTCTTATATATATACATTATAAATCCTAGGGTAAGTCATGAGGAAAAAGGCATTTTATAATTAATATTTTAAGTCATTGACTTTTTTAAGTTTTTACTTAAATTCCAGTTAGCTAACATACAGTGTAATATTACTTTCAGGTATACTATATAGTGACTCAGCACTTCCAGTGCTCATGAACACCCAGTGCTCATCCCAAGTACCCTCCTCCTTAATCCCTGTCACCCATTTTACCCATCCTCCACCCACCTCTCTTCTGGTAGGCATCAGTTTGTTTTCTATAAATAAGAGATTGTTTCTTAATGGTCTTTTTCTCATTTTTTTTTTTCCTTTGCTTCTTTGTTTTGTTTCTTAAACTCCACATGTGTGTAAAATCATATCGTATTTGTCTTTCCTGACTGACTTATTTTGCTTAGCATAATACTTTCTAATTCTACCTATGTTCTTGCAGATGGCAATATTTCATTCTTTTTTATGGGTGAATGGTGTTCCATTGTGTGTGTGTGGATGTGTGCGCGTGCGTTTGTATACACTATATCTTCCTTATCTATTCATCAATTGATGCACATTTGGGCTGTTTCCATAATTCAGCTATTGTAGATAATGCTGATATCACATCAGGGTAGGGATCGGTGTGTACAAGTTAGGCAGCCAGTGTAGACACTGAACTGCTTCCCAGGAGTTATGCCCAGGAGTGGGGTAGTGAGATGGTGCTGGCCAAATCCTTTGTTCCTGAAGAGCTATCTCCATGAATGCTGCCTCTCAGGGATACACTCTGAGAGGAACAAATAATTTCCCCATTGTGTGCCACAGGCACTCTTTGTATTGCCGTTTCACATGCTGTCTGACCTCAGGTGGATTGCCTACCTTCTCTCCCAGAACAATGTAGTTCCTTTTGGATCTATCCCAGCCAAGCCCACTGACCTTTAAACTCTAGGCTTTTTAAACTCTAGACCTTTGAACTCTTGCTCCACTGTTTGCAAGAATTCACGAAATTCAGCCCCTCTCATTTTCCATGCCAGTGGCTTTTGGGAAATGTTCTCCTTGTCCATTTCCTTGTATGCTCCTCCCTCCATCTCTCGCACGTGCCTTTTCTGCACCCATGGTTCCTTCCCCTCCCCAGTACCCACAATCTGTTTCTTCCCTAAACCACGTCTCTGTACTTCCTACCTTCTTCAGTGTGGCCTCTTTTCTCCCTTTGGTTGTGAAGAGAACCACAGTCAGTCTTCAGATCTATTTCTGGGGTATATAGGATGATTTGATAGTTATCTAGTTGTGTTCCTAGGACCAGGCAAGCCTAGGATCCTCCTACTCCACTGCCATCTTCCTCTCTTCTAAATTATTAACATTTAAATAGGGCACCAGAGGTTTTTTTTTTTTTTATGTAATCATGGGAGACTTCGAATTCTAGTCTAAAGGTTAGAGAAGGATGAACTCAGAGATACCAAGCATGGGAAGGATTTGCCCTTCCTTTGTTGGTTTGAAGAAGGGGGACATTACGAGAGAGAATGATGGACAGTAGCCTCTATTGCCTATTTCCAGTTGAGAGTCAGTAGGGAAATGAAGACTTTGTTACTTCAACTGCAAAGAATTTCTTTCTCGATACAGAATGTGCGTGTCAATGCTTAGGAGTGATTTTTTTTTTTTCCTTGAGAAACTCCAGAAAAGAATACAACCAGCTAACACTTAAATTTCAGCTTTGTGATATTCTGAGCAGAAACCAAGTGTATATGACAGACTTTTAACCAATGAAATTATTGCCAAAAAAATGAGTGTTGTTTTAAGTTCCTATACTTGTGGTGACTTGTTTGCAGTATTAGAAAGCTAATATAGTTACTGTAAATTTATCCAAGGAAATATGCCATTTAACATAGTATTTAATAACAGGTTTCAATATAAAATATAAAAAATCATCCAGTTAATTGCAGTTAAATGCAGTATATATGTATTTAGCCATATTTTAGTTTGACTTTTTATAAATTATAAAATGGATTACAAAAAGATTCTTTAAACTAATAGAAAAACCTCTGTGTAGCAAAACTCCTAATAATATGCTCAGCATTATAATTGAAATTTGATTAATATGTCAGTTATTTTTGTAAAATGCAGAGTGGGATTGATTGCCTTGATGTAAAAACCAAAATAACAAAAATGACAAGAAGAACTTTTAAAACATGTATGTTTCTTTAATTACTTACTTAAACAAATGTTTCAATGCTTTCAATGCTTTTTTATTCTTGTAAACCTAATCAATTAATGTTATATTAAGAACTACCATTCATAATTCTATTACTTGAATTTTAAAAAGTGTATCTTATCAATATAGAATTTTGTTATTGTATTGAATTACTTTTCTTCCATTTAGCGCTGACTAATAAAGCTTAGATATGTTTCAGAAACAGTAGTCAAAGTAACAGTAAGGATGTTTGACTAATTACAGTAATGTCAAAGCTATGTTTTTTCAGCCCTATTGCTATGTTTACATATATTCCAGTAGCATATTAATTTCTATCTGTAATTCTGAGTATTAATATTAATGATAAAAATAACAATTATGTATTTAAGTTTCACTACATGCCAGATACAGTGCTAAATACATTATCTTATTTCAGCCTCACAAAAAATCATGTCAGTTATTTTCTCTTACTATCCCATTTTACAAAAGAGAAAAAAAAATTTAAAAAACTCACTGAATGTGATGTTCATTTAGATATTACAGTGTACCAAAAATATAAATGTCCAGAAGATAGGAATGCAATCCCTATCAAAATACCATCAACTTTTTTTTAATGAAATGGAACAAATAATCCTAAAACTTGTATGGAACCAGAAAAGACCCCAGCCAAAGGAATGTTGAAAAAGGAAAGCAAAGCTGGTGGCATCACCATTCCAGACTCCAAGCTCTACTACAAATGATGATTATAAAGCTGTACTCATCAAGACAGTGTGGTACTGGCACAAAAACAGACACATAGATCAATGGAACAGAATAGAGAGTTGTCAACTCTGTGGTCAACTAATCTTTGACAAAGCGGGAAAGAATGTCCAATGGAAAAAAGACAGTCTCCTCAACAAATGGTGTTGGGAAAATTGGACAGCCGTATGCAAAAGAATGAAACTGGATCATTTCCTTACACCACACTTAAAAATAGACTCAAAATGGATGAAAGACCTCAATGTGAAACAGAAATCCATCAACATCCTGAAGAGAACACAACGAGCAACCTCTTTGACCTCAGCTGAAGCAACTTCTTCCTGGACACATCGCCAAAGGCAAGGGAAGCAAGGGCAAAAATGAACAATTGGGACTTCATCAAGATTAAAAGCTTTTGCACAGCAAAGGAAACAGTTACCAAACCCAAGACAACTGACAGAATGGGAGAAGATATTCACAAATTACATATCAGATAAAGTGCTAGTATCCAAAATCTATAAAAACATATCAAACTCAACACCCAAAGAACAAATAATCTAATCAAAAAATGGGCAGAAGACATGAACAGACATTTCTGCAAAAAAGACCTCCAAATGGTTAACAGATACGTGAAAAAGTGCTCCACATCACTCGGCATCAGGGAAGTACAAATGAAAACCATAATGAGATACCATGTCACTCCAGTCAGAATGACTAAAATTAACAAATCAGGAAATAACAGTTGTTGGCGAGGATGAGGAGAAACGGGAACCCTACTACACTGTTGGTGGGAATGCAAGCTGGTATAGCCACTCTGGAAAATAGTATAGAGGTTCCTTAAAGAGTTGAAAATAGAGTGACCCTATGACCCCGCAATCTTGCTACTGGGTATTTACCCCAAAGATACAAATGTAGTGATCTGAAGGGGCACGTGCACCCCAATGTTTATTGCAGTATTGTCCACAATAGCCAAACTATGGAAAGAACCTAGATGTCCATTAACAAATGAATGGATAAAGAAGATGTGGTATTTATATACAATGGAATGCTATGCAGCCATCAAAAGAAATGAAATCTTGCCATTTGCAATGACATGGTGGAACTAGAGGGTATTATGCTAAGTGAAATAAAGTCAGTCAGAGAAAGATAATTATCATATGATCTCACTGATATGAGCAATTTGAGAAATAAGACAGAGGATCATAGGGGAAGAGAGGGAAAAATGAAGTAGGATGAAACCAGAGAGGGAGATAAACCATAAGAGACTCTTAATCTCAGGAAACAAACTGAGGGTTGCTGTGGGATGGAGGGGAAGGGATGGATAGGGTGGCTGGGTGATGGACGTTGGGGAGGGTATATGTTATAGTGAGCACTGTGAGTTGTGTAAGACTGATGAATCACAGACCTGTACCCCTGAAACAATACATTATATGTTAATAAAAAAATAAAAATAAATAAATGTCCAGAAGATCAGTATTTGTAAATAAAAATTTTTAACACCGTTCTATTCCAGTTTTCTAAGGTATAATTTTCAAAAAGTTGAAACGTGACCCTCATATAAATATAAAATAAACAGTGATTTTATTCAACTAGTTAATTAATAAGAGAATCAGGAGATGCTAAAAATGGTTTATAGGAGAATTTGATGAAGAGGGATTTGTGTAGTCAACCAGGGAATACTGAAATAAATTTCCTAATAGATGCAAAACAACTTAGTATCCTACATGCAACAGCTGTAAGTTTTAGGATTATTCTTCCTACGAGATAGAAATCACATCCATAATCGGTAACATTACTTTACATTGCTATATGCAGTAAAAATTTACATTGCTTTTAGAGAATAATCGTTTCTTTTGCTAACAGTTTTCCACAGTTAATTTCACGTTATTTATTGATAAATTATGGATAAATTTATGGAATCAAGACACTTTCCTAGAACCATATCAATATTGCTACTACAGTGGTTTGGTAGGCAGAATAATGTTCCCTCAAAGATGTCCACACTTAATCCCTGGAACCTATGAATATCTCACCATATATAGCAAAAAGAACTTTTGCACATGTGATTAAGGAATTTAGGATGGGTATACCAGATTATCTGGTTAGACCTGGTGCAATTGCAAGGTTTCTTAAAAATGGAATGGGGCCATGAAAGAGTCAGTGCCAGAATGAAGCAATATAAGGAAGACTCAGCCCTCCACTGCTGGTTTGAAAACAGAAAGATCCATGAGCCAAGAAATGTGAAATGCAGAGAACTTCCAGAAGCTGGAAAAGGCAAGGCAAGGTATTCTGCTCCATTGCCACCAGAAAAGAACACAGCCCAGATAAAACCTTGATTTCAGCCCAGTGAGACCCATGTAACACTTTGAATTCCAAAATTCTAAAACCCTATGTTTGTATAATTTTAAGTCACTAAGTTTGTGGTCATTTAACAATAACCATAGAAAACTAATAGGAATTCCTAGCATAAGAGTACATGCTTAGTAATTATTTGCTGAATAGATGAACTAGTCAAGGGTTGAATAAATGTAACTTGTTCAGGACACACAGCTACTAAGTAATGGATCCTTTGTAAAGTCATTTGGCCTGCACCCACAACCTGTGCTTTTACCCACTAAGTTTCTCAGTTTCTTACGTAGTCATAATAGTATTCTTTAAATTATTTCCCGAGACTATTCTTTACTGAAGAATAACACATACAAATAAGTAGAAGGCCATAAATTCTTAGGCTTTCATTCTAGTAAGCAAATGGTTTGTAGTCAATATTATTGTCCATTGTTTATTTTTTAGGAAATAGAAAAACAATTATTTAGAATGCTTTGTAATTATAGTTTCCTTTTTATCACTGTAAGTAGAATGCTA
Source organism: Enhydra lutris kenyoni (assembly GCF_002288905.1). Lineage (NCBI taxonomy): Eukaryota > Metazoa > Chordata > Mammalia > Carnivora > Mustelidae > Enhydra > Enhydra lutris. The sequence continues at coordinate 38,304,235 of NW_019154087.1, read as the reverse complement.
ATGATGCTGATATTGACATTATTACCATCCTATAATGCATCTATTTTCTGTATTTTCAAGGATGGGTTTTAATTATTTCATCAGAAAATTCTATTTTGGGGGGTGCCTGAGTGGCTCAGTTGGTTGGGCAACTTCTTTGGGCTCAGGTCATGATCCTGGAGTCCCAGGATTGAATCCCACATCGGGCTCCCTGCTTGGCAGGGAGTCTGCTTCTCCTTCTGAACTTCCTTGTCTTGTGCTTGCTCTCTCTCTCTCATTCTCTTCCTCTCAAATAAATAAATAAAATCTTAAAAAAAAAAAGAAAATTCTCTTTTGAAACACTTGGCTTAGTCAGTTAAGCATCCAACTCTTTTTTATTTTAAGATTTTATTTATTATTTGACAGAGACAGAGACAGTGAGAGAGGGAACACAAGCAGGGAGAGTGGGAGAGGGAGAAGCAGGCTTCCTGAGAGGGAGCCCAATGCAGGGCTCGATCCCGGGACCCTGGGATCATGACCTTAGCCTAAGGCAGATGCTTAACAACCGGGCCACCCAGGTGCTCCCCAACTCTTGATTTAGGCTCAGATAATGATCTTAGGATGATGTGACTGAGCCCTGCATTAGGCTCTGTGCTGACTGTGGAGCCTGCCTAAGATTCTCTCTCTCCCTCTCTGTCTGTCCCTCCTCATCCACTCACCTGGTCTCTCTCTCAAAAAAATATTCTTTTCAGACTTTGAAATAAAATTCTGAGGCTGAGAACTTTAGTGCCTTAGGTTTTAAAGATTTTTTCTCCCAATAATTTTCTACTTTGAAAGAGGATTTTTATTTTTTCAATTTCATAGCCTTCAATCTGGAACAATATGGCATAGATTTTAAAGAAAACATAAAATTTATACATTTTTTTGTTTTCTTACAATAAAACCACACTCTAGAATTTTATACACAAATGTGTTAGATATTATAAAATACCACATTTTTAACTAGTAAGTACCTAAAAAAACCTGTCTCTTCACCACCTAATACTTTAATTAAAAGTTAAATTATTTTAGAGTATATTTGTTAATAATTCTCTAAATAATAATAAAACATGGTGTAATTGGAAAAATACTAGAAATTTTTATTAAAAAGAAAAAATTACAAATATTGTTTTTTTCATTTGTTAGTTGTGAACATCAGTTCCAGAAAATCAAGAAAAGAAATTTATGAAAGCTTAACTGAAGGTCGTGACTTTGTGAGCTTGAACTGGATTAAGAGCTAATTTGTAATGCTGAATCACATTTTTTTTTTCTTTCTCTTCTCATGGGATATAAGTTCTTTAAAAGAAAGATGGCATCCTTTATTCCTAGTTTACTGGCTGATACATAGTAAATATTAAATGTTTTGAAATGCATGGATTATATAGTAAATGAAGAGGGACATTTTTTCTGATTTTTAGCAATTTATTTTATTAATAGTTCTGAGTACATTAAATCAAATAGATATTTAGATGCTTATTTTTATATGTAGTCTACCTATTATAAAAAGTAAAGATCAACAAAGGATAAGCATGTGTGATAACAACTTGCAAAGTTTAATGTTAATGATATTATAAAACTTTTTGATACATATACATATAAATGTAAAGAAAAATACCCATAAAGAAGTAGGATGATGCATTTCTGAGTTGCAGTCAGACTCAGAATGAGATGTTGGAGGCAGCTGGGTACACTGTTTGACTGTTAGTAAGAAAGAAATGACTAGTCTGTGAAAAGCAGAATCTGTATCATGGTATTCTAATAACAATTGAACTAGAACAGTTTAATCTTGATGTAGATTGTAATCTAGTAAGGATTGGTGCAGTAAGGCCAATATACCAGTAACTAAAATACAGGGACAGTGTGCAAAAGAGTAGTGCATGTACAGAGGTATAAGAGTCACAGGGAGAAATTATTCAGTTGAGTAGACTAGGAAAGAAAGCATTTATTACAATTAGAAAAAAGTCAGTGGCAATTAAGTCTGAAGGATTTGTTGCAATTTGTGAGTGAGGAAGAATAGATGATAAGATTAAGGAGAATAATCCTAGTATAGTACTATACCTGCAGAAAATGACTTAATTTTCTGCCTTAGTGCAACTTTCAAGGTCACCCAACAGAAAGTAGTTCAAAATTTTTCTCCTTATCGTTTCAAATATGTTTCTTTACTCACTATTTTTCATGCTTCTTTTTCACATTTTTTTTGCTTCTAACTCTAAGATAAACCTTTCTTGCTGAGAATAAGCTGTCCAGTTCTGGGCTTGTCTTTTTCTCCGTTCTTTGTTATCTTCCTTCCCGATTACTTTTGTTCTCTCTTTTTCATATTTAGTGTTTACTAGCTTCTTTTATCTTTGATCCAGACTCAACACTTAGGAATCATTTTGCCTGACTGAATTTTTCCAATTCGGGTGATTTTGATTCACTTCTTACAGTGGCTGTCACATTCATCCCTTCATATTCATTCATACTGCCTAATGTCAGTCCCCTTTTGTCTCATAACTGGTCTCTTGCAATGGCCTCCTAACTGGCATCCTTTGATTTAAATATTTATTCCCTCTTCTGCAGCCAGATTACTCATCTTAGAACACACCTTCATTTGTATTGCTTTGTTAAACACAAAATTTCAATAACTCCCTAATGAATGGAGTATTAATATTTAATTGGGCCAGGGTTTTTTTGTAATCTATTTTTCTCTAGGTGTCAATAATGAGTCCTCAAAGTTCAGAATGAATGAAAGTTCAGAATGAAGTACTGTGTTCTTATTTAATTCTCCTTTGCTATCCATAGACAAAAACAAATATGATTGCTCTTTCTAAATTTCTAAAAGTAATTGCTTTGAATCACTCTAATTACTATTATCCCCAAGTGCCACTAGCATTTATCCTTTATCTTATGTTGTAATATCTAAAGGGAAAGATTACAATATGTGTATATATTCCTACTACTAAAGTAGCACCTTACACATTGTAGGCATTTAATAAACATTAATTCAAAGGTTCAGTTTAAGTCTACTTATCTTCAGGAGTCCTGTATTTGCATAAGAGTTTCTTTACTATAGGGTGCTTGTGTGGATCAGTCTGTTAAGCATCTGCCTTTGTCTCAGGTCATATACCCTGGGTCCTGGGATTGAGCCCCATGTCAGGCTCCCTGATCAGTGGAAAGCCTGCTTCTCCCTCTGCCTTTCCGCCTGCTCATGCTCTGTCTCCATCTCTCTCTCTCAAATAAATAAACAAAAATCTTTAAAAAAAAGTTACTTTACTATATTTTCTATCACATGTTGAAAATTTAAAGACAGTATATGCTTTACTGTCATCAAAGTGTGTTTGTATTTCTTCTTCTTTTTTTAAAATCTATAAATGAGTTAGATTGAAAAGTAGTTCCATGTATGAAGAACAAGTTAATGATGGTAATTAAGACATTATTTAAAATATGACAGATATTTTATTTGAAGACACATGGGATCATGACCTGAGCCGAAGGCAGAGGCTTTAACCCACTGAACCACCCAGGCGCCCCCAACAACTGACTTTTTTAATGCTAAAAGTAAATTGGAAGTAAGGAACACTTAGTATTTGAAAATGATGATAGTCTCTTGCAATATTTATATATTAATAGTTTTATCAACTCAGACAAGATTGAACATATTTATAAAATACTTATTCTAAATACTAGAAGGAATTCTGTTAACTTAAGCATATATTTTGTATCTTTGAAATTAATAGGCCTTAGAAAGTTAGTATTCCTAGGGGCACCTGGGTGGCTCTGTCAGTTAGGCATCTGACTTTTGGTTTTGATTCAGTTCATGATCTCAGGGTCCTGAGATCGAGCCCCACTTTGGGCTCTGTGCTGAGCAGCAGAGTCTGCTTGCGATTCTTTCCCTCTCTCTTTCCCTCTCTCTTTCCCTCTCCCTTTCCCTCTCCCTCTACCTCTGCTCCTGTCCCCACTCCCTCTCTCTCTCTCTCTCTCTCATATAAATAAACAAAATCTTTAAAAAAAATGTTAGTATTCCTGGTTTGGGCTTCTCAGACGTAATTCAAATAATTTCACCAAAGAATAAAATAACTGTAAACATATGTCAGCCTTAAGAATGTAACTATGATTGTGAAATCAAGGCCCTTCTTAGTTCTGACCTTCATCTGTAGTAAAATATAGCAATATACTTCAGTTTTTAGTATTAATACTATATATTTTCTTTGTGTCCCTCACCCGGACCTAGGTGTTTTCTCTCTGAAACAGTCATTTCACAAAAAATAAGTAATAATAAGGAACCTGACATTATTACTTACTCATGCGATATTGGACAATGCATATTTCCCATGTATTTGTGGACAGATTATGTTGTACACTTTATAGGAAAAGAGAGAAAAACCTTCTAAACAGCCATATAGAACATATTCACAAACTTTAATGTCCATACAATTTGCCTGTGACAGCTTGTTGACTAAATGGAAAGCTAATTGTCTGAAGTTTTGTTTTCTGTTTTTATTTGTTTTGTTTGTCTTCTTTTTTAATCAAGAAAATAAATAACATACAAATCACCTGGAGAGTTTGATAAATCACTGACTGATTATTAGACCCCATGACCAGGGGTTCTGATTTGGTATGTGGTCCTGAGGTTCTACATTCTTGACATACTTTCAGGTGATGCTGATGGTCTATGGAGCACCTTTTTTTTTTCTTTTAAAGATTTTAGGTATTTATTTGAGAGAGGGAGTGAAAGAGCACAAGCAGGGGGGGTGGTAGAGGGAGAGGGAGAAGCTCCCCGCAGAGCAGGGAGCCCGATGTGGGACTCGATCCCAGGACCCTGAGATCATGACCTGAGCCGAAGGCAGACGCCTAACCATCTGAGCCACTCAGGCACCTGGAGCACCTTTTGAATAGTGTGTATGGAGACCTAATTTGCAAAACATTTTGAAATCAAATTCCAAGAATTAAAAGGAAGCAAATTAAAATATGCACATTAAAAATAAAAACAAGTTAAAAACATATAAAAATATATATAAGCATTTATATTAATTATACAGAATAGAGAATATTTTCCTTCATTCAGTTAAGTCAGTAATTAAATTTTTTCAGTTTATTCATATGTAATATGAATAATATAATTCTAATATTATGGTAAAATATAAAGGATGTACATATTATATACACTGACTTAAGTATAGGATAAATACCAACACTGACATAATTTTAAGATAATTTCTATATTGACAATACATAGCTATAAAACACATTCTGACCATGAGTCTACTTGATTTTTCCTAGAAAGTCAAAGTATCAGTTTAATAAACTAGCTTCAGTACAGAGTTGACTGCTTTAAGAGTTCCTAGTGAGAGTCAAGTACAATTAATACGAAGAAATAACAGAAGGGATTCAAAACTCTGGTTACTGATAAGTGCAAGAATATATCCCCATAAGAAATAATTGCTAAACCAGATGTTCTTCTCTGCTAGAAAAGACAGACTTGAAGGTATGAAAAATAATTTATATACCATATTAAATGATTAAAATCTATCACAAGATTATTCCAGAGAAAGTAACAGTTTTGGAAAAGACCATGATTTTAAGATACGTCAAAGATACTGAAGTAAGAGAATGTGTAAGTGACATCCTCAAACATTAAATAATGGACCTCAGATATTATCAACAAAAGACAATGAAAAGAATAAGTCATTTGTCATAGGCCACTTAAAAACTTAAACTTAAAAAGTTTGCAGCATTTTATGACTTTTTTTCAATCACTCTTATCACATGATAAGTTAGTACTGACCTACAATTTCACCCTTTGAAATTTATCAATTTCAAACACAGGAGTTTTCTAAAATAAAATGATTTCTATAGAATGTATATTCTGTCTTCTAAAGATAGAATAACTTTCACTCAACATAATTATTTTGACATTCATCCATACTGCAGTGTTGATACATTGGTCAATTCATTTTCAATGTTGAGTAGTGTTCCATTGTATGGATAAATACTTAGGACTGGAATTATATGAGAGGAATAAGTTTAAATATTTAAGAAACTGTTAAACTGTTTTTCAGAATGGTTGTCCAGTTTAAATTCCCACCAGCATATATAAGATTACCTAGTTAACGTTCGATGCACTCAGTCTTTTTAATTCAAGCTTTTCTCATCAGTATGTAAATATTTCATACACAAATATTTATTGTGGTTTTCATTAGCATTTTCCTATTGTTGAACATTTTGTTCTGCATTTATTTGTCATCTGTGTATCTTCTTTTCCATGAAAGATTTATTTATTTATTTTAGAGTGAGAAAGAGGGGTGGGATGGGGGCAGACAGAGAGAAACAGACTCCCAGCTGAGCAAGGATCCCGAGGCAGGGCTTGATCTCAGGAGCCTGATTATCATGACCTGAACCAAAACCAAGAGTCATGTGCTTAACTGAGTGAGCCCCCCAGGTGCCCTGCTATCTATATATCTTCTTTGCTGGAGTATCTATTTAAATATTACCCATTTTAAAAATACACTTCTTTTTTTTTAGTATAGTTGACACACAATGTTACATTAGTTTCAGAGGTACATCATACTGTTTCAGCATCTCTATACATTATGCTAATTTTTCCACAAGGTACCTGCTATCAGTCACCGTGCAATGCTATTAATATATCACTGACTATATTCCCTATGCTCTGACTTTTTATTTCTATAACTTATTCAGTCAGTAACTGGAAGCTATCTTCCATTCCCCTTCACTTATTTTGCCCGTCCCCAAGCCCCTCTTCTCTGGCAATCATCAGTTTTTTCTTCATATTTAAATATATGATTCTGCTTTTTGTCTGTTTATTAATTTGTTTTGTTTTTTAGATACCATATATGAGTGAAATTGCATAGTATTTGTCTTTCTCCATATTATTTCACTTAACTCAGTGAACATAATACTATCTAGATCCATCCATGTTACCACAGATAGCAAGATCTTACTCTTTTTATGGCTGAGTAATATTCCATTCCATTAGTTATATTTACTTTCTCTAATTGTTCTCTGCTACTTATTACATTTATTTTTATTTTTCTCTGCATTATTTCTTTTACTTACATTGAGTATTATTTGCTTTTCTTTTTTCAGTAGTACAAAATGGAAGCTGGATGTGTTTATTTGGGATTTTTTTTTAACTCTCCAAAATAGTTCTTCATTGCTCTAAATTCCCACTAAATATTACTTTTGAAAAATCCAATAAATTTTTATATGGTCCATTTTTATTCCAATTCAATTTATAATACTTTCTAATTTCCCTTTTAATTTCGTATGTGACTCATAGGTTATTTTAAAGTGTGCAATTTATTTTCCCAACATTTTGGGATTTTTCAGTTAACAATTTCTTTTTTAATTCCATTTTGGTCAGAGACATACTTTATATGAGCTGAATTCCTTTAAAGTTATTAATATTTGTTTTGTAGTCCTGAATATGATCTGTCTTGGTAGATTTGCTGTGTGAACTTGAACATAATGTGTATTGTGCTGTTATTGGATGGAGTGGTCTATAAATTTCAAGTGGGCCAACTTGGTTGATTATGTTGTTCCAGTTTTCTACATTGTTACTAAATTTATGTCTGTTTTTTATGTCAGTATTGAGAGAGGGATATTGAAATCTCTGACTATAATTATGGATTTTTATTATAAGTTTTTGCTTTATATATTATGAAATTCTCTTCTTTAATACAAAAATATTTAGAATTTTTCTTCCTTTTTAACTAATGCCCCTTTTATGAATACGAAACATGCTTTTTTATACGTGGTAATATTTTTTGCTCTGAGAGCCTCTCTTTTCACTAGTGTTTGCATAGTATCTTTTTTTTTTTTTTCATTTTTAAAGTGCATTTATGCTTTTATATTTGAAGTTAATTTTTTTAGGTGGTATAAAGTTAAGTCTTCCAGATTGATTCAGTTTGATGTCTGCATTTTATTTGGGCTACCTTAGCTTCTCAATTTCTTAGTATATGGTTCTATTAATTTTAATGCATACATGATTATTATTTTGCCAAGTAGCAAATATGTAATTGTGATACCTCTAGCTTTGATTTTCTTCTTCCTTTTCAATATTGCTTTGGCTATTCGACATCTTCTGTGGTTCTGTACAAATTTTCATATTGTTTCTTGTAGTTATGTGAAAATGTTATTCGAATTTTGATAGGGATTTCACCAAATCTGTACATTTCTTTGGATATTATAGACATTTTAACAGTGTTCTTATAATCCACGAGCATGAAATGTTTTCCACTTGTTTGTGTCGTCTTCACTATCTTTTCATCAGTGTTTCATAGTTTTCAGAGAATAAGTCTTTCATCTCCTTGGTTAAGTTTATTCCTAGGTATTTTATTATCTTTGGTGCAATTGTAAATGAGATTGCTTTCTTAATTTCTCTTTCTGTTGCTTCATTATTGGTATATAAAATGCAGTAGATTTCTGTACTTTGATTTTGTATCTTGAAACCTTACTGAATTTATCAGTTCTAGTAGTTTTTTTCAATGGATTTTCTAGGGTTTTCTATGTATATTGTATCTTGTCATCTGCAAATAGAGAAAGTTTTATTTCTTCCTTAATTTGAATGTATTTGATTCCTTCCTCTTGTCTGATTGCTTTGGTTAGGACTTCCATTATAGTGTTAAACAACAGTGGTGAGAATGGTCATTCCTGTCTTGTTCCTGACCTTGGGGAAAACACTCTCAGTTTTCTACCATTGAGTATGTTGTTAGCTGTGGGTTTTTATATATGGCCTTTATTACGTTGAGGCATGTTCCCTCTAATCATACTTTATTAAGAGTTTTTATCACAAAGGAATGCTGTACTTTGTCAAATCCTTTTACTGCAACTATTGAAATGATATGGTTTTTATCCCTTCTATTATTGATGTGGTGTATCTCATTGATTGCCATGTGAATATTGCATAATCCTTGCATCCCAGGGATACATCTCACTTGACTGTAATGAATAATTTTTTAATGTATTATTGGATTTGGTTTGCTAATATTTTGTTGAGGATTTTTGCCTCTATGTTCATCAGATATTTGGGCCCATATTTTCTTTTTTTGCAGTGTCTTCATCTGGTTTTGCTATCCAGGTAATGCTCTTTTCTTAGAATAAATTAGGAAATTTTTCTACCTCTTCTGTTTTGGGGGATGGTTTGAGAAGAATAGATATTAATTCTTCTTTAAATGTTTGGTAGAATTTACCTGAGGAGCTGTTTAGCCCTGGATTTTTGTTTGATGGAAGTTTTTTCATTACTGATTCAGTTTTATTGCTGGTAATCAATCTGTTCAAGTTTTCTGTTTCATCCTGATTAAGTTTTGGAAGATTATATGTTTATAAGAATTTGCCTATTTCTTACAGGTTGTCCAGTTTGTTGGCATATAATTTTTCATAATATTCTCTTACAATGTTGTATCTCTGTGGTGTCAGTCATTTTTTTTGTCTTTTTTTTTTTTTTGGCCTTTCATTTCTAATTTTATTTATTTGTGTCCTCTCTCTTCATTTTATTATTATTATTTTTTAATGAGTCTGACTGAAGGTTTCTTGGTTGTTTTAATCTTTTCCAAGAACTGGCTCCTACTTTCTTTGATTTGTTCTATTTTTTTTTTTTTTTTTTTTTTTTAGTTTCTACTTTTTTTTCCCTTCTCTAATCTTTATTGACTTCCTTTTACTGTTTTTTGTTTTTGTTTGCTGTTATTTTTCTAGTTCATTTAGATGTAAGATAAAGTTGTTCATTTGGAGTTTTTCTTGCTTCTCAAGGTAGGCCTGTATTGCTACAAACTTCCCTTTTAGAACAGCTTTTGCTGTATCCCAAAGATTTTGGATTGTAGTGTTTTCATTTTCATTTGTCTCCATGTATTTTTTTAATTTCTTTGATTTCTTGGTTGATCTATTCATTGTTAAGTAGCATGTTATTTATCCTCCATTTATTTGTGTGCTTTTCAGTTGTTTTCTTGTGGTTGATTTCTAGTTTCATAGCATTGTGGTCAGAAAAGATGCATGGTATGACTTTAGTCCTTTTGAATTTGTTCATATTTGTTTTGTGGTCTAACATGTAATCTGTTCTGGAGAATGTTCCACGTGCACTTGAAAAGAATGGGTCTTAGAACGGAATGTTCTCAATATATCTGTTACATTCATTGGCCCAGTGTGTCATTCAAAGTCACTGTTTCCTTGTCCATTTTTTAGTTGGATGAGATCATCCAGGTAATGCTCTCTTCTGTCCATTGGTCTAAGTAGGGTTTTAAAGTCCCCTACTATTACTGTATTACTATTGGTTATTTCCTTCATGTTTGTTATTACCTGCTTTGTGTATTTGAATGTTCCCATGTTGGGCACATAAATATTTGCAATCATTATCTTCTTGTTGGAGTGTACTGTTTATAATTACATAGTGTCCTAATTTGTTCCTTCTTACAGCCTTTGTTTTAAATTCTATTTTGTCCAATATAAGTATTGCTACTATGGCTTTCTTTTGACATCTGTTTGCATGATAAATGTTTTCCCATCCCTTCACTTCTAGTCTGCATGTGTCTTCTGTCTAAAATGAGTCTCCTGTGGATAGCATATAGATGTACAGATGGGTCTTTTTTTTAAATTGTTTTTTTGTTTTCTGTGGTTTTTTTTTTTTTTTCATTGATTCTGTCACCCTGTGTCTTTTGGTTGGAGTGTTTATTCCATTTACATTCAGAGAAATTATTGACATGTGTGTATTTATTGCCATTTCTTACTTCTTTTATGATTGTCTTGTAGTTCCTCTCTTTTCTTTCTTCTCTTGGTCTCTTCTATCATGATTAGTTGGCTTTCCTTAGCATAATATTTGATTAAGTGAGTTTATTTTTTGCATATCTATTATTGTTATTTTGATTTGTGGTTACCATTTGGTTTATATATAACATCTTCTTTATATAGCAGTCTATATTAAGTTGATGGTTGCTCAATTTTGAACCCATTCTTAACCTTACTCCCCTCCACTTTTCAGATATTTGGTATCAATTTTAGCATCCTTTTAATTTTTGTTTCTCTTGATTGATTTTTGCAGATAAACTTATTTATTTATTTTGCTTTTGTGCCTCCTCTTTTTCTTACTCTTACTTACGGTTTTTGCTTTCCATTTACAGAATCCCCCTTAACATTTCTTGAAGGGCTGGTTTAATGGGCATGAATTCTTTTAATTTTTGTTTGTCTGGAAACTATCTCTCTTTCTTTTATCAGTTATACCCTTGCTGGGTAGAGTATTCTTGGCTGTAGATATTTCCCTTTCAGCACTTTGAATATATTGTGCCACTTTCTTCTGGCCTGCAAACTTTATGTTAAAAAATCAGCTGATAGCCTTATGGGGTTTCCTAGTTACATATAGGAATAGGAATCTTCATATAGATAGTTACATATCTCCTTTCTGTTGTCATCTATAAAATTCTTTATCACTATTTTTTGCCATTTTTAATGAAAATTTAAAATTTTTAATTTTATGTCTTGATGTGGACCTCCTTGGGTTGAATTTATTGGGAGATCTCTGTGCTTCCAGAATCTGGATCTCTGTTTCCCTCCCCAGATTTGGTAAGGTTTCAGCTATTATTTCTTCAACTACATTTTCTGCTCCACTTTTTCTCTTCTCCTTCCAGCAAATGTATTCTGCTTGACAGTGTTACAGAATTCTAAGTCTGTTCTCATTGAGCGGTATTTGCTTGTCACCTGTTTAGCCTGATTGCTTCCCATCACTGTTATTCCCCTCCTGTAGCCTACATTATTGTATCCTGCCAGTGAACGTTTCTCTGCTTCCTCTAGCCTATTGTGTATTCCTTTTATTGTATTTTTAATTTCATTCATTGACTTCTTTATTTCCAATATGTAATTTTTTTTATCTCTTTGTTAAGGATCTCACCGCTGTCCTCCACTCTTTTCTTCAAGTCCAGTGAGTAGCTTTATGATCATTGCTTTAATTCCTCCAGCAGGCATATTACTTAATTTCTGTTTTGCTCAGATCCCCTGCTGTGATTTTGGCCTGTTCTTTCATTTGGGACGTATTCCTCTGTCTCCTCATTTAGTGTATCTGTCTATGTCTGTTTCTGTTTGTTAGGAAAGTCACCTATGTCTTATGCTCTTGAAAGTACTGGCTTTATGAAGAAGAGGTCCTGTAGTGCCCTGCAGTGCAGTGTCCCTGGTCACCAGATCCTGGCACTTCAAGGGAGTGTCCTGTGTGTTGCTTGCATCCTGCTGTAATGTCTGATTTGCTTTTCCTTTCAGTTTAGTCTTTTGCCCTGACTCTCTGCCTATTGTGGGCCTGTGCTAGTCCTCTATGGTGTTTGCGGGACCCAGGCAGGCCAGGTCACAGGGGACATGTCTGCAGGGGAATTTGGGGCAAGTTAGCAAAATTTATGCTGAGCCATTGTTCCTAGGCTGGATCTATCTCAAAGCTTCCTGGCTGGATACAGCTCAAGGTGGTAGCTGGGTACAGCACATGGTGTGACTGATAGTGCCACGTGGCTGTGCAAGTACTGGCTAGGCACAATGCACACATGTGAAATTTTATTTTCCCTGAGCTCAGGGCTGAGGCCAGCAGTCTTGGAATGGATGAGTGAGTCCTCAGGAGGACTCGTAAGCAAGGAGCCCTGCTAGCAGGTTAGGTAGCAAGTACCTGTACAGTGCTGCTTCCCACAGGTGGCCTTGTGTTTATGCGGGAGGGCAGGGGAGCAAAATGATACCTGCCAGCTTCTTCGTTCCCAGAGAAGTCCCCCAACAGGCTCAGAAATTCGTATAAATAGATCTCCATCTTGTTTACCCCAGATTTTGTGCAGACTGCCATAGAAGTGTAGTCTTACCATGGGGTGCTGTCTCTTTAAGGGTAGAAACCCAGCTATCACTCACTTTTCCCATTTGCCTAGTGCTGAGTCAACTGACTTTTAAAGCTTTAGGCTCCAGGTTCCTCTGCTTATACAAACACAGAGTTCAACTCCTCTGGTCTTCAGAGCCAAACATTATGGAGATTTGTCTTTTCAGTGTGGTTTCACTCATGCAAGGAACTGTTTTTCTCCCCTCTTTGCACCCACGGCTCTTTCCCTCCCATGGGTAGCTCTGAACCTCATTTCTGCCCTTCCTAACCTCTCAGGTGCATCTTCTTCTCTACATTTATTTAGTTGCGAAGTTTGTTCTGCCAGTCTTGGAATCACTCTCAGGTTTATTTACATGATGTGAGTGATACCCAGTTGTAAACATGGGACAGAAATAGCTTAAGGTCCTCCTTCTCCTCCATCTTTCCAAGCTTAGCACAGTACCTTCAGAATCTTTATTACACTGGTCTTTATCTTTATTACACTGGTCAGGAATCTAACCTGTCCTTTAGTCTGGAGGGAGACATTCACTTTGTTATTCTGGAATGCCTGTGGGTAGGAGAAGAAACTCTAGCTTTATTACCGAGGAACATACGCACATTTGTTTCTTGCCGTGGAGTAGCTTTGCAAATATTCTTGACCAAAGTTGTCAATGCTCTTTGTTCAGAAGTTAGGCAGAAATGGCAGACTCAAGGAATTATCTACTAAAATATACATGTATCAGTCAGAGTTCTGTCTGAAAAATAGGAAGCACTCTAAGTATTTTAAGTAAGAAAGGATTTAGTATAAGAAGTAAGAGGCTTATGCAATGATCGGAAGTGCGAGGACGCCAAATATTAGAGAGGCCCCAGATTCACTATCAGGATATCGGAAGTGCAGGCAGAGCAGGAGACCTGATGCTGCAGATAGATCTGTGCTACCTACAGGGTAGAAGTGTTTAATTCTCAGGAGGATGCCTGAAAGCTATTGGCAAAACTCCCAAGTCTTCAGCCTGCTGCTGCCAATGCCCTTGTGTCTGTCCTCAACAGCGCCAGAGAATAATGACTTATCTTACTCTTTCACATCCCAAATCTCATTCAAGTGATTTTCATTGGCACAGCTTTCCTGCACTCTGGGAATTGGGGAAGGGTGGCTCTTAGACTCTTCCTCTGTATAATAAGGGGGAGTCTAGATGAAGGAAGGTGATGCTGAATTGACAGCAAATAATCCATCAAAGTCTTTATTAATGTAAATTCTAATCGTTTTTCTCTTACAAACGATATGTTAGTAAATAATTTTGTACATCTACCTTTTGGCACATGTAAAAGGATCTCCATTGGATTGATTCCTAGAAATGGAATGGCTCACAGTGTGTGCCTATCTTACATTTTGATGGATGGTACCAAATTACTCTCCAAAAGCAATTGCTTTCCAGGGAGTAACCACAGGAGAATGGAGGACGGAAAAGCCTGTTTGTGGAAGATTTAGGAGCAAAAGCTAGTACCCAGGTCTCTCCTTCCTGGGCATTGATTCAGTGCCTTTGGGTGGTGACTGTGCCAATGAGAGGGAAGTGTTGTGGCCCTTTGACGCTTTATTAAAAACTTAATATCTAACATCAATCCCTTAACTATCGAGACGGAAAAAAGAAATAAATGATGAGTGTCTTCTCTGATAAGCTTTATGCCAGCAGCTTTCACATGGCTTTTCAGTTTAATTGTCATTGTAATTCTGTGAACAAGTATATGATTCTCATCATCCCCCCTGATGAGCTATTGAGACTTAGCAGCCAAATAACTTGTGTTCATCACGCATTTAAAAATGGTAGGGATAAGATTCAAAAACAGCTGTGAAAGATTGCAAATCCTATGTGGTTTTTTTTGTTTGTTTGTTTTGTTTTGGTTTGTTTCTGTATGCCACAGACATTTTCCTTCCTGATAAACATCCTTGAGCTTTATGTTTTTACTGCTGTTTTACTTTCCTCAAGGCTGCCAGTGTGTATTGGAAAGACTCTGAGTTCAGTGCAAATTACTTGAATTTAAATTAAACTTTGAATCCCATCTCCACCATTTACTATCTGCTAGAGTTTTGAGCAATTCAGTTGAGCTCTCTGAAGTTTAGTTCCAATATCTATAAAACGGATCTAATCATGCAAAACTGGCAAGGTGGTTGTGAGGATTAGAGATAGCATAAGCAGGGTGCTTAGGAGCATTAATTGTGTGTGCCTGTGATCTTGGGCGAGAGGGTGATGTTGGATATCGTGCAACCAGATGCAAAAGTGTGCATGCTGCTGTAAACCATGTATACAGTGGTGCAAGTATGGACTACTAAAGTTGATAAATCTAAATCTTCAAAGCTGTGTATTAAACCCAATATATTTATCTCCTGGCAAACCAATACAAGCTGAGAAGAAAAATGGAAAAATATTAGAAAATTAAAAAAATATATAGACTAGAATAGAATGTGCATACAAGGCTACAATTTATGTTTGAAATATAATTAATTTATATCTTTTTTTTTCCTTTTATAATAAGGAAAATTGGCTGGTAGTGCTTTATTATGTCTTTTTCTGTCTTGCCCTAATACAGATGAGATAGGAAATCAGGAACACCTTGAAAACCTTGGTGATGTGCTAGTGGCATTGGTATTAGATTAAAATGTGTACCTTTGACTGCTTGCTGAAAATGTAAGTGCACTTTTAGAATTTTCTAAACTTATTAGTACCAGTGTGTTTAAACTGGCCAAAAATTTGGGTGCAAGTTTTGTGGGTTTCTTTTTTTTTTTCTTTCTTTCTTTCTTTCTTTCTTTCTTTCTCTCTCTCTTTCTCAGAATATTGAGATAAGAAAAATATTTAACTTGGTTACTACAGTTTATCTTAACAATATATTTCTAGTTTCATAGCACTCAAACTAAACTGAATACAACTATATTAACATATTATGCTAAATTTAATGATTAAATTACATTTATCCATTTTTCTTTTGATAATTTTCTGGATCCTAAGGAGTCTTATAAAAGGGTACTACATTTTTAAGCTTGTAATATGTAGATAATTTGCTCAGAATTTCTTTTTGCATTAGAAATTTGTTTCTGAAAGGAAGTAAGTATAATTTCCTGATGAATATGTAATTCTTTAAATTTTTCAAATATAGAAAAATAAATGTATATTCTTAGAGCCTGTCATCAATAAGTTATGCCTTTGTCTCTGCTTTGCCAGAAGTAATATTTTACCAGTTATTTTACTTGCACTGAGTAGTTTGTATCTCACTTTTTCACTGTATGATTATGAACAAACTATTTTTCTAATATGTCTATAAATAACTTTTTATTACTTTTATTCTTAAACTATACATCATTTCATAGAAAATCAATGGCATGGATATGCAGCCAAAGTGGATAAAAAAACCTAATTTAATGGTTCATTTCCTCAAATTATTATGTCTCTCAGAGGTAATAATGTTCAGTGGTGTATGTACTGTCCTGCTCTAAGATAACATTGGGGCATCTCAAGCAACGAGGGTTAATGTGACACTCAGAGAGATAAATCGGGTCATAATGTATAAATGTTAGCACTGGCATTCAGATTCAGGCTGAGTTTTTGCATTTATAGACAGCAAATAGTTATTTTTTAGATAAATACTGTTATAGATAAAATTTGGCCTGAAGATATTTTCATGACTTTTCTGTTTATATGTTGGTGAAATAAAGGATTCTAGTAAATCATAATAATCAATGCTAATGGAAGGGTATAGAGTATAATTGATTCCAATCTTGGAGGGAGGGAAGATGTTAAATATAGTTTTAGTTATGCATTTAGTTATGGGTGCCTCTGATGTTCTGAAAGATAACTGCTCTTTAGCCAAAAGGTTAGAATATTTTACACTAGTAAAATTGACTTGGTATCTAAAAATCAGTGTGAAAATAGTTAGATGTTTTGGACATTCATGTATATTTTGGTATGTACCTTATATTTAATAGACTAAATCTTGGTGATAAGATTTGGTCACTCTTAAACATGATAAATATCACAAACTCTTAGGGAAAGAGGATGCATTAATTTGTTAGGGCTGCTCTAACAAGGTTCCGCAAAGTGGGTTGTGTAAGTAAGATTTTATTACCTCACAGTTCTGGATGCTAAAAAATCAAAGGTTCAGGTGTCAGCAGGGTTGGTTCCTTCTAAGGCCTGTGTGGAAGAGTCTGTCCTAGCTTCTGCCCTAGCTTCTGGGTGATCTGCAGGCAATCTTTGGCCTTCCTTGGCTTTAGAAGCTTTGGCCTGATCTCTGTCTTCATGGCATTCTCCTTGTGTGCTGTTCATGTCCAAATTTCCCTTTTTGTAAAAGTAATAGTTATACTGGAATGGGGACCCACCCTACTCTGTTATGACTTCGTCTTAACATTTGCAAAAACCCAATTCCTGAATAAGGTCAGAGTCTGAGGTTCTGCAGATTAATAATTCAATATAAATTTTGAGGAGGAATAATTCAACATAATTAAGATTATATTAAGTACTAGTAATTACCCCCTTCCTAAAGATGGATCTTGAAATTCAGCGTGATCTCTTCTTCCTTGTGAACTAAATGTCAGTTCAAAACATGACAGAACTCGAAAGAAAGACTGAACTTAAAACCTTCAAATTTCAAGGCAGAAAATAACACTTCAGCACTCTGAGGTCAAGGTGGAGTCCATATCCAGTGCACACTCTAAAGCTGTTTTTAGTAATGTTGACTCCCCACTTTTCTTAAGTACTTTTAAAGCTGTTAAACATGTTTATTTTTCATAGTACTTTCTTCAAGTTGATGTTATTTTGGGATCTTGGGAAACAAAAATAAATAAGGATAGGATTAGATAAAGCAAAGAAAGGCCCTACACCAGTGGAATTTTTTGCCAGTCTGATTGGCCATTTATTTAATGTTGAAGCCAAATTAGAAATTTTAACTGATAAATTCATTGAAAAGCTCTGACATCTGCTTTAATATTCATATCTCATTGTATGCAGTTTGCTGACAAATTGTCAATGATTCTTTCTCCTGACCCTCTTTAGTGACCTATCAGCTCCCCTGCAAATCTGAAGATTTTCAATATGAATGAAGTAAGCCTAAAATACCTTATTTTCAATTATTCAGTCTAAGCTGCTTTCCCTTTCTCCCTTCTCCCTTCGAAAGTCTGAAGTGGGAAAAAAAAAAGGCCTAATTTCTCCTTTTCTTTGTTGATATTCAAGTTAAGAATGATGAATATGATTGGACTCAATCTGATTGGATATCCAAACAGAATTATTACAATACCACATGTACATGTCTTTTAATTGTAAATATATTTTTCACTTGACCCCTAAATTTAAAGTCGTGAACTCTTGATCAAATCTGAAGGCTTGCATTTTTTTTAAACAAAGAATGTTAACTTCATTTTTTGTTACTTACTTCTTCTGTTTTTTATAATTCATAATAGTGTCACAGTCCTTACAACTGAAATTTAAAATGTTGCTATGCTTGTCATGACTTTTCCTTTTGACACATAATCCCAATTAATTAATACATACATGAAAAATATAAAGAATCACTCTTTGTGTTTCCCTGCAAGAAGAAAAGACAGTGTGTTCCTTGTACTTCTCAAGTCTCAGATAGATTTAATGTCGAAGGATAAAGTGAGTGTTTAGGTGTTTTATATTCATTTCATAAAGTAAAAATATGAAGATTGAAGTTAAGCTTTTACAATGGATTCTATATTTGTACCATTAAGGACATGGATAAAGTATTCTGGAAAAAAAAAAGTGTCTTAGAGTTCTACTTTTCTTCATTTTAAAAGAGCAAATAAATCTGAGTGAGACATCATTTAGTAAAATAAAACTGGGATTTGTTTATACAGTCATGCTCTGAATTGCTCTCCTAAAAATAAATTGGGTTTTATGTGTTTTAAATATTGAGGCCATGATTACTTACGGAACTGTTCCAGGTAAAAGCTTTTAGTTTTTATTACTCATTTTTCTGTGAATAGCTATGTTTTGTAAATACAAAGAGTCCAAAATTATCAAGATCTTCCTTAGGTAGGTAGAAGTACGTACAGATCATCAAGTTAGATATTTATTAAACGTAAATAATAACAAGGTCTAGCACATAGTAGGAATTAAAGAATGGTAATTGTTACTATATTATTTTATTTATAAAATATTTTGCAAACGTTGAAAATTTGATTTTTTTTATCTTCAGGAGTGTTTCTTACATTTTAATAAGTAATACCAGCATAACATTTTCCAAAAGAAAATACCTGAAAAATAAGTTCTATATTTGTGTGTTATTTCCAGTGACCCTTGAACGATGTGGGGGTTGAAGAAACCAACACACACACACTCTGAATAGTCAAAAATCTTGAGCTTAACTTGACTCCCCAAGAAGTTAACTACTAATAGCCTACTACTGGATGGAAGCAGTACCAATAGCAAAAATAGTAATTAACATATATTTTATATGTTATATGTATTATGTACTATATTCTTAAAATAAACTAAGAAAAGAAAATGTTAGAAAATCATAAGGGACAAAAATGTATTTGCAGTACTGCCACTGTATTTATTGAAAAATAATCCATGTGTAAATGGACTCTGGAATTCAAGTCCATGTTCAAGAGTCAGCTGTATTTACAAATATGTATATGTAATATACATATATAGAGAGATTGTATATAAATATATATGAAACTGAAATTGATTTGGAAAGTTTGGGGGACATTTTTCTTATAAACAGAGACTACTTGAAATATGGCAAGTGTGTCTGAGGAACTAAATTTTTTATTTTATTTAATTTTAATTATTTTAAACTTAAGTAGCCATCTATGTTTAGAGATAGTGTTATTGGACGGCACAGACTTGAAGTCTTTATCTTTTTTCTATATATTTCCACTAACATTATAATATGTACTTCCACTGTATTATCTGTGTCATGTACTTACTTACAAAAACACACTTTTAAGAATGTTTACAGTACTAGAAAAAAAATTCATACCATGACTGTTGAACTTGAAATTTGGAATCAGTTATATCTGAAACATTAGATTACAACTTGAGCCCAATTTTAATTCTTTCATATCATATGACAATTTTATGAGAAAAATAATACTTTTACATATATATGTAATACATTATATGGGTGTGTGTATATATATATAATTTTTTCACTATAGAGATGAATGTTTAAAGCCGTATTTGTTGTGATAATTTTCACACATTTAATAGTGAAACCTAGGACAGTTCAAACTAGACTCAGGCACTCAAATATTTGATAAATGAATAAATAGGCACAGGTAGAGAAGTACCTGTTTTGTTTTTTTTTTTAAAGATTTATTTATTTATTTATTTATTTGACAGATCACAAATAGGCAGAGAGGCAGGCAGAGAGAGAGAGAGGAGGAAGCAGGCTCCCCACTGAGCAGAGAGCCCGATGCGGGGTTCGATCCCAGGACCCTGGGATCATGACCTGAGCCAAAGGCAGAGGCTTTAACCCCTGAGCCACCCAGGTGCCCCAAGAAGTACCTGTTTTATGTGTTATATTAACTTTTTTTCTAAGACAATAGAGAACATATAATGAAAGTTCATTTTCAATCCAGGCAGGTGCTATTCTAGATGGTGGTATGTTACACAAATACTAAACTCCTTAAATTCATTATGGAGCATCTTAACACGAAGACTTTTTTTTTTTTTTTTTTTTTTAAGTAGTCTCCACATCCAGTGTGGAGCCCAACACAAGGCTTCAACTCATTACCCTGAGATCAAGTCCTGAACTAAGATCAAGAGTTGCTTGTTTAACTGACTGAGCCAACCAGGAGCCCCAAGACTTTTTGAATTTATTGACAGAAAGACGCGTCTTTATTCTGGAGGAAAAAAGCTTTTATTTTATGTGGACAATCAAAAAGTTTCATTACTTAATATTACTAATAGGAAGAATCACATTTACATGCCATACACTTTATTTCCAAACGTTTAGATCAAGGATCATGGTTCCCCTGGGTAAGGAGTTTGGACAGGGGTTAGCTGGGTCCACTCTTCAGGGACTCACAAGGCTGCACTCATGATGCTGGCCAGCTTGGGTCTCATCTGAGGCTGCTCTTCCAAGCTCAGGTGGTCATTAGCAGAACTGATTTCCCAGTATCTGAAAAATTTGTAGTGACTTTGACTTCAAAGGCTACAAGGGCCCACGTCACTGATGCTTTTAAAGGCTTCCATTAAAGTTTCCTCTGATTGGGTTAGGCCCACTGGGATAAGTTGTTTTTTTTGTTTTTTTGTTTTTTTGTTTTTTTGTTTTTTTGTTTTTATGATCACATGAGGGACATCTCATTATCAAACTGATCACATGATATTCCATCATATTCACAGACTCCTCTCACAAAAGGGAAGAGAACATACAGAGCATGTACACCAGCAAATGGAAGCTTAGAGGCCATCTAAGAGTTCTACCTAGTATGATAACAAATAAATATGTTAGCAATAAAATATACATTTTAATAGTATAATAAAAATGAGATATATAATTAAAAACTACACAAATGTCATATTCCCATTAAACTCCTAATATGCAGTGTTACGATATAAAAAATGTGTTCTCACTATATAGCTTTTCCAATTTCCTTTTTTCTTTATTTTACTTGATCCCTATTTTTCTGCTTTGTAGAAGGGTTTTTTTTTTTTTTAAGATTTTTATTTATTTATTTGACAGACAAAGATCACAAGTGGGCAGAGAGGCAGGCAGAGAGAGGAGGAAGCAGGCTCAATGCTGAGCAGAGAGCCCGATTCAGGGTTCGATCCCAGAACCCTGGGATCATGACCTGAACTGAAGGCAGAGGCTTTAACCCACTGAGCCACCCAGGCACCCCTGCAGAAGGGTTTTTTAATATAGGCCTTCTCCTACTGCCTATTCTTTAGAAACATCTATTTTATTATAAAGCAGTTTATCTTTTTCACTGCATTTTAAAAGTATATTCACACTTACAAGTCTTCCAAATAACAAGAAAAGGAAACATAACTATGTGTGAAATAATTTTCACATGCCTATGAAGCAAATAAGAAAATGTTATTTTTGTATGTCACTAATAGTCTTCATCATTAATTGAAGGCCTAAAATTTAAATGGTATGAGGTTCACTTACTCAGAGATGCTTCTAAGCATCTTTAGTGACTTAACAGTTTTGATAATAATCAGGTGTAAGTGTGGGAAAGAAGTAAATGAACCTGACTGTACTGATTAGTAGTCAGTTTCTTAGGAATTCTTTAAAACTAAGACATTTGAGAACTTCTTTCTTTAATAACATGACTAATTACTTTTAACTCCCTTTGTAACTTTATTTTGAAAGAAAAAAGTACTTAGGGTCCCTGGTGGGCTTAGTCGGTGATGCATCCCACTCTTGGTTTCGGTTCAGGTCGTGATCTCATGGGTCCTGAGATAGAGCCCCTCATGGCACTCCACACTCAGATTCTCTCCCTCTGCCCCTCCCCCAACATGCACACACTCCTTCACTAAAATAAATAAATAAATCTTGTAAAAATATTTTAATAAAAAGAAAAAAATTAGAAGAATTGTAAAAAAAAGAGTGTGTTCTCATATATCCTTCATCCAGATTGCCTTAAGGTTACCATCTTACATACTGTATAGTAAAGTGACCAAAATTAATACATTAATATTGATATAATATATGAATCACACCACAGACCTTGCTTGGATTACCTCGGCTTTTTCCTTTTTCTGTTATATGATCCAAGCCAGGATCCCACATCACATTTAGTTTTGCTGTTCTTAGCCTTCTCCATTCTGTGCCAATTTCTCACTCAGTCTTTCCTTACTCTTCAGAAGGACTGGCCAGGTATTTTATAAATCATCCCTTATTTTATAAATCATCCCTTAATTTGAAATTGCCTTATATGTTTTTTCTCATTATATTGAAGTTACTAATTTTTGACAAAAAAGAATTAATATAGTCTAATATAAACTATGATATTGATACATCTGTAAATGGTGACCTTAATCTTGATCATTTGGTGAAGATGTTGCCTATCAGATTTCTCCATTATAAAGTCACTGTTGTGTTCTTTTTAAATATTATATATCCTGGGGGAGATATTTTAAGCTATGTGCATATCCATTTCTCTTCAAATTTCCCTCCACTGTTTTAGCATCCATGGGTGGATCTTGCCTCCCACAATAGTTTTATTGTGTTTTGTTGGTGATTTTCTATTTTCCTCATTGGAAATGGGGGAAATTAGTTTTCTTGTGTTTGGTTGGTGATTTTTTATTTTCTTCATTGGAAATGGGGGAAATTGGAATTTAAGGGAGACTGTCCCTTTCCCCTATTTATATATTTACTCAATTATTTCTATTAGTATGGGTTCATGATATTTATTGTATTTTGTAGATACAATCCAATATTTTGATGTTTCTTTTGTTGCTCAAATTATTTTAGCTTTGGTCATTGGGAGCTTTTTTAGGTTAGCTTCTGTTACCTTTTGACATATCACCATCCATTTTTGAGCATTCCTTTACTTTCTGGCACCACAGAATTCTTCATCCTGTACTTCCCCTGTCCCGTTCTAGAATCAACCACTTTTCCAAAGAGCCATGAAGTACTTTCCAAAGACTATGAAAATGGTTTTGGAAACCTAGATCTGGGTGCTAGATGTGTTTGTTGTTTTTTGTTTATCATTACTTCTAGGCATTCTTATTGGACAGAACTAGACTATCTGTGAGTGATAGTAACTCATGTAAGCTCCTCATTTAGAGAGAAATAACAATTTAGTCCCTAGCTACCCAAAGTGTGGGCTGTGTGATCAGCAGCATTTATATCACGTGAGTTTATTAGAAACCCAGAAGGGCCATGACACATTCTTCTGCATCAGAATCTCCATTTGACAAGGTTGAGAAGCACTAACCTAGATGGCAGTTTTTCTCTTATTGTCCTTAGTAAATAATCATTTGAAATACTTGTTAAAAATTCAGCTTACCAGGTGCCTACCCAGAAGACTCTGCTTCAGTAGGTTTTGATATTCATGTTTTTAACTAATACCTCAGGTGATTCTTGCTGGAAAATAAGTTTGGAAAACAGATGCAATAATACGGGTGTCCTTAATATTTGAAATGGTGTTAACCTTGACATAAATCAGGTTATGTATTTCTCTATTGACTTTTACTACCTTACATTTAGAAAGTGCTTCATATATCTCAAAGTGTTTTTGCATCAGTTACATTTGAAAAATTATCTTTCACAAATAACCATCATCACTCTAAGCCTTTCTTCTTATTACCTCCAGACTTACCTTCCTAAAAGAAAGATGAAACCCCTAGCTCCTCTTTTCTAAAACTAAAAAAGTGTTTCATTAGCTCTAAAACCAAACAAATTTTGTCTGGGTATGTATGGCCTGCCATGATTTCATTCCAGTCTTAATTTTCTAAACTTATCTCTCTATACACATACCCTCACCTCATGATTTTGTTCATTTTGTGCTCTCTTATATAAGATTCTTGCCCCACTTTGCCCCATTCATTTTGATAATACTAACATCCTATATCTGCCTCAAATGCTGTTGCTTCCAAGATAGAATCCTGGTTCCTGGAGTTACCTATAATAACTGGATCTTGGATGTGTACTGTACTTGGTCATAGTAGAGGTGTGATCAGTTTTTCTTATTCTGCCATATATTTATACATAGATATGTGTTCTGAACACCTCCCTTGCTAGTTTAATGAGAATATTGAGGATAGAAATCAGGCTGCATTGGGACCATGAGTCTTTCTCTAGGCATTAATAAAGGTTAAATTGTTTCATTTTTCTCTTCACTGTAACGGATACTGATTGGTTTATATATTTCCTCTATAAGAGAATTAAGATGATTTTGACATGCTGTTAAAAAGAATTATATGCTAGTTATATTTAAATGCTAATGTGAAATTTTCCAGTCTGTCATATGATGACTATACCGGTGCTCCTTTGTCAGAAAAAAAGGGAGAGGACACACCAAAAAAGAGCAGTTCTTTCCCTCCTGACAGAGAAAGGAGAACATGTCCTGGGAAAAGAAATAAAGTAATCTATTTAAAAACAAACCTCGGGGCGCTTGGGTGGCTCAGTGGGTTAAAGCCTCTGCCTTCGGCTCGGGTCATGATCACAGAGTCCTGGGATCGAGCCCCGCGTCGGGCTCTCTGCTCAGCGGGGAGCCTGCTTCCTCCTTTCTCTCTCTGCCTGCCTCTCTGCCTACTTGTGATCTCTGTTTGTCAAATAAATAAATAAAATCTTAAAAAAAAATAAAATAAAATAAAAACAAACCTCAAATTGCAATGGGGACACTTGGCACAACTATTTTATAACTTTTGCACATTATATCAGTATATGGTATCTGATGCCTTACAACATTCATGTATCGTGCAACTAGGATAGCTATTAGAGATCAGATATATCTATCTGTACACACACACACACACACACACACACACACAAACATATTTATACCTAGGTAGCCAGTTTATGTAGCTATCTTAGAAATACTTTGTATAGGTGAACACTCAGAAAAAATTTACAAATAAAAGGAGGTGAGCCTACTGAACCTAGGTAAATATAGTCCAATAGGACTTGTGCTTTAGTAACCACTGGCACAGAGTGAGTCATTGGTTTTAAAATATTCAATTTATGCTTCAAATTATTTTATTCCTCATTTGAATCGTATATGATTCATATTGACTCGTGTGGTTTTGGTTGGAAAAAGTAGTATTTACAGAAAAAAAAGTCATATTTACACATATAGAATATCAATTTGAATATATGACTTCAAGAAACACTAATAACAAAAGATTACAAGGAAACTGCCATTCTGTCAGAGTCAAAAATTCTGCTGTTCTTCTGATGTCATGTCTAATGATTGGATCTTAAACATTTGGGAAGAGTATTTCCAAACAACTATAAAGAGCTACTTTATAGCCTGTGCTTATACATATCGTATATATATATAGATAGATAAATTAATAAATGCAGTATGATACAAACAGTTTAAGTGTTTTTGTTCTTTAGGACTAGCAAGTTGATAGTGAGGCTATTGATCTACTTCAGTTGCTAAAACAAATAAGTTTTATTCTATTTATTGTACCACTTGAATAATTTGCTTCTAAAAATGTAAGAATACCTAGATGTCAGGCCAGTAATTACTCTAACCAATACAACAGTAAACTTTGTCTATCAAAATTATTGTGGGAGCCCCTGGGTAGCTCAATCATTTAAGTGTCCAACTCCTGATTTTGGCTTAGGTCATGATCTCAGGGTCCTGGGATCCAGTTCTTAGTCTCTCCACACTCAGCAGGAAGTCTGCTTGAGGATTCTCTCTCTCCCTCAGACCCTCCCCCCACATTCTCTTGTCTCTTTCAAATAAATAAATCTTCAAATAAATGATTTTAAACATTTTAGTTTTTGATTAAAAAAAGAGGTTGCCCTTTATGCAGGCAAATATCATATTGATTAATATGAACTGGATAAAAGTAGCATGTATAATAGAGATGATAGATTGAATTGTATTTCTGTGCAGCTGAAAAATTTTATCTCAAAGCAATGTCATCCATTAATATTTTTAACAAACAAAAACAGTCAATAATGATAAAGCTACTTTTAAAAACTGAAGATATGTCATCTTTCTTTAATGATTGCCCTATTTTGGTGACTAATGTTTTCTAGTTTCTTTCTTGTGACCTAAAGGAGCTGAGATGTAAATCAGGAGATTTTTTTTTTTTTAGTACATGAGCCAGAGGTTGAAGGCAGAGTGCTTTATCCCTTTGATGCTTTAACATCCCTGTAAGATCAGTGGGATTTATTCAGATCTCAGTCAGTTGCAGAGAAAGAACAAAATGATCCTGGGAGTGGAAGATACTCATTCACCGATGCTTAGTCTGTCTGGTGTTTTAAAACCAAAGACAGACATTTTCCAAATTATAAGTTCAGTTCTTATATCATTTGCATATTTCACTTATGTGTATGTGCGTAGGGATAGGGATATTTATATAATCCCGCTTTTTATATATAAATACATAATGTGTATATATTATATATGTATTAGATTAGATATATTCCTTCTTACTGTCACTTTGTCAATTTTTCTTTTATTTTCTTTTAGATAACAATTATAGTTACATATAGGCCAATGGCTGATATTTCTATTGCTAGCTCAGTAAAAATGCAATTTAAATTAATTGCATTTGATAAGGTTTTTTGTTTATCTCCAGATAAAATTTTAGTTTATGGGAAAGTTTTTAGAAGGCATATAGAAAAAAGGGGGGAGGGGCATACCAAATAGATCATGTAAAAAAAAATGGTTGGAAACATATCCTAAAGTTCCTGTCGATAATTAAATTGGGCAATATACTTGGAGAATAGGAGATAATCTATCATTTGAAAGACAAGGTAATCACAGAAAGCAACCATCAATTTTTACCTTTCTAATGAATAAAAAGGGCAGATGAGTTAAGGTCAATTTATTGAAGTTAACAGTGCAAAGAAACGTAGGCCATGTAACAAAACTTAAAAGATTTATAATACATGCAGCTTCGTTTTAGGAAAATTCCACATTAAAACAAAACTTGTATAATTTCTAGTGCTAACCTCTAGCCACTTTATTTTCCTTGGTGAGAAAGGTCAAGAAACACTAGTCTTAGAACCACTTACATATTTTTCCTTCTAAATGCAGGAGAAATTGGAAGAATACGTGGCTCCTTATTTAGTGAGATTTGAGAAAACTAAAGCCACAAAATATCTGTATTAAGCAGACAGTATGCCTTAAACTTTTGTGTGTGGAGTTATTCCTTCTGAACAAGAAGTGATCTGTTAAAAATGTTGTACCAGTCCTTTATCAGCTACCAACACATATGGTGGATTAATTACCTAAGAAGGGTCAGGGTGGTGAGGGCCAGGACACAGCATCAGTGTGTTTGATAGAAGAGTTACAAAAAGAAAATGGCCTCTGACTTACAGCATCCCAGTAATTAATTCTAAATATCCAGGGAGCAGTAATCTTTCTAACCAAACCTCAAGATCACAAGAAGGGACATGACAGGAATGCACCGAAGGGTGTGAGGGCGTTGGAGAAACTATATTACATTTTACAGTTAAGTCTTGGGCCTGACAAATGTAAAACACAGGGTCTTTGATACAAGCCCCAGAAACCTTCTTCCACTTTCATTTAAGGAAAAAAAAAAGTATATTTATGTAATATGATATAATTATATATGCATAATTATATATGTATCATATCATACACACACACACACACACACACACACACACACACACACATATATATGATATACAGTACCTCGATGAATTAAGGAAAAGCCAAACAGTCCTCAAGAAGAATAGAAACATAGTAATCTCAGGGAAGTCCTATAACACGGCAGCTATATAATTTGCAGGGGCCAGTGAAAAATGGAAATGTAAGTTTCCTTGTTCAAAAATTGCGGAGAATTTCAAGGTGGTACAGCCGACCATCAAACCAAGGGTAGGACCCTTCTAAGAGCCAGATGCTGTGACTGGACAGGATGCAAGGCCATGAATCTGGCCCGAGGTTATGGGAGTGAATAGATTAGCTCTTCAAGACTCTACTGTTAGAGTAAGTCAGTTAAAATGGTTTTCTGTCCCGGTGCTGTGTTGCTCAAAATTCATATTTCTAGGAACTAGAGTTTGTAGGCCAAGTCTGAGTCACATTACCATATAGAACAAGGTTGGGGTGGGGGTACCTTGCAAAGCAGTCCCATCAAAACAGCATTCAGTGAGGAGAGGAGGGACTTTTGTAAAGGGAAGTAAAGGCATTATTATCAAAGAAAGGGGAAGAATTTCTTCCTGTTCAGGGAGAAAAAAAAAAAAACACACAAACAGATGTTCACATAAGAAGAAAGAGGAAAAAGGGAATCAATTCTGAGACTATTATGATCAGCTTCTAAGAGGTTGTCTCTAAGAACATGAATAGTTTATTTATAACACTTCTCTAGTAGCACCTCCCATGGGTCATATGCAGTCTGCTTTAAGTATCCCAAAATTGTTAACTTCAATGATTCTAAGAGTCTTTCTTTTAACAAAATTATTTTAGTTAAATTTCCCAGTACCAATTACTATAATCTACTCTTTCATAAAACTATTAAAGAATAGGGTTGAGAAAATATTTTAGATGAAAAGAGAAATTTTAAAAAATTATAAAAATTACTCTGAGGTAAGATTAGCTTACATTTTTCCAATCAGTATGTATATATGACTTTGAGAGTCTGGCTCAGTGAGTTCCTTGAATTTTTTTCCAAGAAGCTATCTCTAGAAGGAACAGAGGGTTAGGATATGGACTGTGGAATCAGAATCTTTGGATCGAAAGACCAGTTTTGGTATCTGCATTCTGTCCGGTCTCTGTGCCTGAGATTCCTCCTCTGTAAATTATTAATGCAATAATTGACTATTAAAATATATTTTTAAAAGATTTTATTTATTTGAGAGAGGGAAAGCGAGTGAGAGAGAGAGTGCATGAGAGGCTGTAGGGTCAGAGGAAGATGCTGACTCCCTACTGAGCAGGGAGCTAATGTGGGACTTGGTCCGGGGACTCTTGGATTGTGACCTGAGCCGAAGGCTCAACCAGCTGAGCCACCCAGGCATCCAGACTATTAAAACATCTTAAAAGGTGACATAATTTAAGGTATGATTTGGACTGATGATTAAGGAAAACAAATTTTATTCTTTTCAGGCATCAAAAAGTAATTAAAACAACCTAACCTTGTCATTTTGGGAAGATGTGTTTTACAATAGAACTTCATTTCTTTTTGAGGAATTTGTTTTCCTGTTACTCTTTCTAAGTGGATAGTTTTCTCTGGAGAGGAAAGAGTAAAATGGAGGTGTTCTTTTATCAGTGGTTCTTCAGTTGCATAAAGAAAAGGGCTGTGTATTTTCTTTCTCATCATCATCTCTGTTTCAAAAGCAATTGGACATTGATAACAATCTGTGTTTCTGCTGCTTGTGTAAAAGAGAAACCATCCTCTGCCACCAGCAACCACTGTTATCTGGTTTTAAATGTCAAGTACACTTCAGCATAGAGAGAAAGTATCTTAGATAACATTCAAAGAGGAATATATTGGAGCCAAAGATAGAGTCCGACAATCTAAGTGTCTGTGTCTTCAAGACAGGGGTTAGGAAAAGATTGATCAAGAGAAACCTAAAACATTTTGCAGCTTCTAACTTATCTAACCTTGTGATTTATAGCCACATATCATGTTTATATGTATGATTGTAGTATTTGTCTGTGCTGATGCTGTTCCTATGAATAATGGAAAGGTAATTCAGCTACTTTAAACTGAATCATTTAAATCACTTCGGCAATGGCATTCTCACTTCATGTCATTCCTTTCAAGGTCTGGGCTCATATTCTTTTACTAGCCTCAAGGATTTTTTGTTTGTTCCTTACAACAGATATTTATACTTTGACAGTTCTGTGATGTGTAATTATGTATAAACCATGTTAATATGCTTTTCATTTACACCAATAATCTGGCCTGTTATTGATATGAAGCCCAATGGTTTCTCTATTTCAGAGGGAAAAAATTTGGTAGACATCCTTTATCTTTTTTGCCCATCCATGGTTAAATTTATTACTCCTTACCAAAAACTACATTTTTAGAATCAGCACCATTTGGTGATGCTTTGTGTTCCCAGTGTCTTTTTGCTAATCATACTCTTTATTATTATACATCTAGCATTGAGATTTGAAATTAATTCAGCACTTTTTTGATGGCAATTTTATAAGAAGCCATCCAGACATCTTCCTAGGAAATTATTTATTACGATATTTTATATACCTACTTTCTTAGGACATTAACAATTATTATGAGTAATTAATAAGTAGGTATTGAAAGAATGAATGAATGAATGTTCAACTTAGCTTAGAAAATACAGGTTTAAGCAAAGTTAGAGGATTATTTGCCAGGATTTTTCAGTTATTATCATGTTAATGCTACACCAGGAATTCCTAAAGATTTAAACATATTGAATCATTAATTTTTTAAAAAAATAAAAGAATTGTGAATTTTTATTCTCCAAGTCCACACCTGAGTGTTCTGTTAGGAGCAATCTATTACAGTGTTGGGTTTGCAGGGCAAGTTATGTTCTAAAAACTATCCAAGTGTTAACCTGAAAATAAAAGACACAAGCCAGTGTTTATTTAGGATCTACATTTATTTGGGATCAAAGAATTGTGATTTGGGGAGCAGAGATTCAAGCTGAAACTCATAATGTCCTGCTTGTAGGGTGAAATCAAGGGCTTTCATGAGGAAAAAGGAAAGGGGACAATTACATGATTTGAAGAAAAGAAACTAAGTTTTCTGTGGACATTACAAACTAAGCTACTCTGGGTTATACATCGATTGACTACTAATTCTTATGATCAGGATATTCATTCTCCTGCTGACTTCTCAAGCAGTTGCTTAAAACAATTGCCATTTTACCCAGCCCAAAGGTTTTGGACCACTTCAAAGAAAGATGGGCAAGGCAGTTTCACTACAGTGACTGCTCCAGCTCTGTTTTCAGATGGCCCAGTCGTGTCGATTTCTCACACAATACAACTGCTCTTCACGCCAGCCATCAACAGGTTGAACTGTAGACTTGTAATCCAAATTGAAAGATTTCTGTAGGTTTGGTTAACTGAATTACGGCTCACAGTGTGTCACTGATATCATAGCCAACTAATAAAATATCTTAAACATCGATATAATTTAAGATTCAACTAGAACTGATATTTAAAGAAAATAAACCTATTCTTGATTTTTCAGGTGCCTTCTAATTTATCTGAATCTTACTTCAGGCAGAAAGTCATCACTCATTCCAGTATACTCATGATTCTAAAAGCCACTTAATATCTAGAATTACAGTTTGGGGACAGCTTATTGGCTGGAGCGAAATTATACCCTTCTCGTTTAGTAGGAAAGATTTTCAAAATAAGTGGGAAGCTACATTGTTTTCTGTATTATTAAAAATGAGGTTATCCTCACTCCAACAACTGTGCCCCCACTACCACTTTATTTAACACGAAAAATGTTCACACTGAGAACTCAGAAGGAGCTAGATTTAAACCCAGAAACCATGACAGTTCCCACCTACGCTTTCTCTTTGTGCATCCACTTGAGGTCTAGACTCATATTCCATCTTAGTTTTCTTTATTAGTAGTGGTACTTCCTTCACTGTTACTGTTTTTATTCTACTTGATGTTAATTTCTCCTGTCTCTGTCTAACCCCTAATCCACTGGCCCAGAATATTTTTACAACCTTGAACAGTTTTGCCTTGGGAAGGTTCCAAAGATAAATCTGAAAAGTACTTCATGGGAAATTGTGATGCGTAAACCTGTTGCTTAGGGTTAATAATGTAGAATTCTTAGTACATGTGTTTAGTTCATGTAAGATGACCATGTACTAAGTAATTCATTCAGCAAATAGTGGTTAATTTAACAAATGCCTATTGAGAGACTGCTTGATGCAAGGCATTTGGAAATAAAGTGATCACTAAAAGAGGGTCTCCACCTTCTGTAGTGTTACTAGCAAAGAGGCAACTCTAGAGCCTGAAGTAGGAGGAAGGATTGAAGATGGCATTCTAGGAGAGGGGTGGGCATAATCCAGTTTTAAAAGAGAGATTTATATTAGCCTTGCTGTATCAAATGTCACATATATACTGGAAAAATTATGGACAGTGAACATAAGAAGGTATGTTTAATCTATTCTGCTATTGTGCTTCATGTTTTGTCTTGCAAAGTCTAAATGGGTGACACAGCAAAATGAGATTATGAAACAGGGGGCTAGAGATTTAGCCCTGGAATTAATGTATTTAAAAGTAACCCACATCATTTCTGGGTATGTGTGAGTGGGTCTGTCAAGATACGAGAATACTTGATTTTGTATCATATAGGAAATCTTATTTTTCTAGTTGAAATTGGGTATAGATCATCACAATGCCTTTTGTTACCTCAAGAATGGAATATGGAGAATTTAGCTGATAAGATTAATATAGGCTTTTATTAATCTTTCTCAAATTGATAACATTCTATGGCTCTAAAATTTACTCAAAGTCATTATCTTTTACTCTTTTAGCTTTGAAAGTATTGAAAGTTTTATAGTTTCCTAACCAGTATGTATTATGTCAATAATTTTAGGTATTGCCTTTATGCCAAGCTACAGAGCAAGAATTGATTTTCTGTTTGAGAACATGACTTCCTAGATTATATTTTCACGACTGTCACTTATCACACTGAGATCGCCAGATCTCTAATATTTTTGAAAGGTGAAGGGCATAGAACAATCTTTGAAAACTAGATAGTTGCCTGTAGGTTGTATAACTTTTAACATATCATTAATGTTAGATATTCAATAAAAATTTACTTAGAGGGGCGCCTGGATGGCTAAGTGGGTTGAGCCTCTGCCTTCGGCTCAGGTCATGATTTCAGGGTCCTGGGATCGAGTCCCGCATCGGGCTCTCTGCTTGGCAGGGAGCCTGCTTTCTCCTCTCTCTCTCTGCCTGCCTGTCTACCTACTTGTGATCTCTCTCTGTCAAATAAATAAATAAAATCTTTAAAAAAATATGTACTTAGAGACAACTTTATAGCCTATGTTAATACATTGTAATCAACCCCAGCTGCTTATATTTATAAAATACTGCATTTTATAAAGGTTGCTTAGGTATCTAGAGATAAATTAGAGGCATTCTCTAATTTTGTTTTTAAGAAATTCTTTTTTTTTTAAAGAAGGCATAGCACATTTTTTTTTTAAAAGATTTTATTTATTTATTTGACAGACGGAGATCACAAGTAGGCAGAGAGGCAGGCAGAGAGAGAGGAGGAAGCAGTCTCCCTGCTGAGCAGAGAGCCAGATGCAGGGCTCGATCCCAGGACCCTGGGATCATGACCCGAGCCGAAGGCAGAGGCTTTAACACACTGAGCCACCCAGGCGCCCCAAGAAATTTTTATATAACATAAATTTTCAAAAGTGAATATATTGTAACATATTTTTAAAATTTCCCTTTAAACTATATTTAAAAAAGAGTTACATGCTCTCCTAAAATGGTCAAAAATGGAGAATTTTAAAATACAAGCTCTTAAAACAATAACAGTAGGTTCTAACTATTTTCCGTGATAATGAAATAAAATGCATTTTATGGTGCTGGTTTGGTTCCAAAAGATTAATCAGATCCCTTCATGATATGGATCTGAAGCAAGACATTGTATTTTTGTGGCTTATTATCCTGATATTGAAGGAAATAGGGCAGGCAACAAATAGCATTGGAAATTAAATTATTGTCAATAATGTGATTTCAATGTCTAAAAATAATACTCAAATTATTGATACTACCACACTAAAAATATGACTCTTATTGTTGAAAAGAAGTTTATTTTAAAAAGGAAGAAGTTCACAATAGGCAAGTCTCTACTTAACTCTACATGCATTAATTCAAAATTTTTTTAATAGTGTGAAATGCTTTTTAAGATGGATCTTAAATCACATGTAAAAACAGAAGTAGAGAATGAAAGGGAGAAATGTGAATGACATCAATGGCATGAAGGAAAGGTACTAAACATAGATGATCAAGTCAGACTTTTCTTTGTAAACGTACTTTCACACTTGGTATGAGCAGGTTCGCACTCATGAAACATTTACTTTCTCTAAAATTTTGGAGAAGGAAATGAAAACTTTTCTGTAGAAGTAGAGTTTTTACTATTTAATATCATTCCCTAAGACTGTAACTTAATATTTCACTATTCCAGCATACAGCTTAGAAGAGATAAATGTAGACATATCTGAAATTTATACTATTAAAAGATGATGCAGGGGCGCCTGGGTGGCTCAGTGGGTTAAAGCCTCTGCCTTTGGCTCAGGTCATGGTCTCAGGGTTCTG
The DNA here is from genome assembly GCF_002288905.1 of Enhydra lutris kenyoni. NCBI lineage: Eukaryota > Metazoa > Chordata > Mammalia > Carnivora > Mustelidae > Enhydra > Enhydra lutris. The sequence continues at coordinate 38,269,541 of NW_019154087.1, read as the reverse complement.
GGATCAAACCCCACATTGGGCTCTCTGCTCAGTGGGGAACCTGCTTCCTCCTCTCTCTCTGCTTGCCTCTCTGACTGCTTATAATCTCTGTCTATCAAATAAATAAATAAAATCTTAAAAAAAAAAAAAAAGGATGATGCAGTATGAAGAAAAGAGCACTGGACTAGAAATCAGGAGACCCGAGTTCTCCACCTTCCAGTGTGTGGCACTTAGAAAATTACTTCAGGCTTGAACTTCTTTTTTAAATGTGAATGTTAAACTAGATGTCCCATAATGCTTTTTCTAGTATGGTAATTATTTATTTGGTATGAATATTACATATAATTGTACAATAAAGGTTGGTGGATACATTAATGAATGAGAAAGGTAAGTATTGTTTCTTCTTCCTTGGAACATGTGAGCCCCAATTATAGTTATTAAACAGAAACTTACTCAAGTGATTATGTAATCTCACTGTTATTTCTAGGTTTAATGTTCTTAGGAATCTGTTACACTAGTTAGAATGATTTCAGCTTCAAGTAAAAGAAAAACCTAACTCCAGTTTCATTAAATAGTCAAAAAATATGTTACCCTGTCCAACAAGAAATTTACAGGTAGCAAGTCTTCAGTGTTGGTTGATTCGAAGAAACAATGACATTATCAGGCAGCCAGGTCTACCCCCAATTTTTTCTCTTCAGTTTTTTCACAGTTGAGTCACTTCCTATGCAGAATCCACCAGTAGTTTTAAAAAGTACATCAAGTCAAAATAATATCCAAAGGAAGGATGGCTGTATTTTCCTGTGTCTCTTTTTACTAGAGAGGAAGCACCCCACCAGTCTTTCTGTCATTTCCTGAAGCCATAATAGAGCCAGCATTTAAATAAGTTGGGGAGGTTTATTTTTTTTTTCCTTGGTTCTAATTTAAAGAAGGAAGGAGGTGTGAATGAATAGTGGGCAGACAACCTACAATGTCTGCCATATGTATATATGAATATATAGAATATATATAAAATACATAAAATAATTTTTTCCTTTCAGAAACTGCATCAGTTGATTCTAGAATTTCCATTTTCGTTCTTTTTTAATAGTTTTCATTTCCCTGATGAGATCAACCATGTATTTATTTGTTATGTCAACTTTTTCTTCAAAGGCTTTGAACATTGATATGATCATAGCTGCTTAAAATCCATGTCTGATCATTTCAACACAAGAGTCATCTCATAATGTCTGTGAATTGTTTTTGTCTCCCGTTTTTCTTCATTGCATGTCTATTCATTTGAATAGTTGCCAGACATCATGGATTACTTATTTCTGAGGATCTGTATTTTATGATCTTCCTTTAAAGAAAGAAGAGTGTTCTAGCTGGGAGTTATTTTTAAAGTAGATCAGATTGATATTTGCGCTTCTTTTTTTTTTTTAAGTTTGGAACTCTCTTGTCTCCCAGTACTGTAAGACTTCTTTGTTACTGGCAGATACTCCCCTAAATCTGCACCAGCATCAAAACTGCAGCTGCTGTTTTTGCAGACTGCATCCAAGTTCAACCTTCTAAAACCACTACAGTGGTAACTCATATAATTATTGCTGTTTTAATTTTGCCCTTTTGGCATCTGGAGATTTTTCTGTCTTTCCCTCCTGCACTGTAATATGTTTAAAAATAAATGCGCTCATAACTGATCCAGTATCTCTTCGTATTTGACACAGAGGTGGAGTGTAGTTTAGCTCAATCCACTGTGTTCTCCGAGGTCTCTTCAAGTTAATGTTTTAACGCATTGTGATAAGTGCTACAAAAGAAGGCTTAGCCTAGAGTTGAGGAACTTGTGTACATTTGGAGAGATGCAAAGGTGGTTTCTTTAAGAACTGTTATATGTAATGAGAGATCTCAAGGTACAAGGATAAGCAACACTTTTTCATGCAGATGGAAAAACATATACAAAGTTTCTGAGGCAGGATGAAGTCGGGCACATTTCAGAGCCCAAATGAGCCAGTGTAATTGAAGCTTGAAAAACAAGGAGACAAGTTGTTATAAAATAAGGTATGGTGAGGCAGACAGTTGCTACATTATGGAGGACCTTGCTGGTTATGTTAAGGTATGTGTATTTTAAGCTTGCCTTTCTCTATATCTTGCTTTTTTCTACCCATCACTTCAGGTAGTAGTGAAGTCCTTCTCAAATGTAAATTTACATCTGAATGTTAAATGTTAAAAAGTTATTATAACCACTCTACTATTACTACTGTGGAGGGATGGGTGCTGGTTCTATCCCTTCCAGTAATACAGCTAAATATCCAACCATAAGACAACTTGACATACAGGTTTTTTTTCCCCTAAAATGACACTTTCAGATCAACAATATATTTTGAAAGGAAATTTGAGAAGAATGGCTTATTTATCAGCAATAGCCTTTTTGTAGTTAGTTTCTCAAACAGTTTTTAGTTCTGGAAAGTCAATCTGTTAATGTAGATTTGTATCTTTGTGCCTGTCTTAGAATTATTCAAGCTGAAATTTATTTCACCATAGATAACCCAGCCGTTTTTTAAATGCAAATTAAATAAAAATCAGTTTCCAAAAGTTAAGTTTTTAGAAAGTATTATTTTCTGCAGATCTACTTAATGAAGATTTCAAAGGCAGATGTATACATATGCTTATTTATTATGGTGGGCAAATAGAGAGCACTTTTATTTTCCATTCCTTGGAAATCGGCTACGGAAATCACAGCCACATTATAAAGTGTAAATCATTGAGATCCCTATGGCCATAGACATTTGCTATAATGAAGGGTGTCAGTGCACTAAATAAGGAATAGCTCCTATGACAGCTAAGAGCATCAATTCTTTGCAAATGACATGATCTTGTATTTTGTTAGTCATTTGGACATTATATTGGGAAGTTTTCAAATGATGTGGGTGGAAGTAAAATTTCTCACTATCAAACTGATAGTGCTCCTTATAACTAAAAGAAAAAAAAATCATGAAAATAATCTTTTGTTTTCTCTCCCTAGTGAAGAAAACTCCTTTAATCACACTTAAGTTTATGTCAAGATAAATATTTTCTTATTAAACTTGGCTGTCATAGTGAAAATAGAATTGCAGCAGAACTTTTGAACTAGCTTGATAGAAAATTCCTTTCACACAAAGAATTCCAGTGACAAAAGTATAAAGTGAATTTCTGTAGTAGTTTTAGTTAAATGTTTAAAGTGCCAGTTCAAACTCAAGTTTCTACAGTTGAAACTTTCAAGAATACTTTTAATAGAACATTTATGACCTGTGCCGTTAATCTTACTCAAAACCTTCATTTTTGTGGTATTTACAAGATGAGAAAGGCCCGTAAGTTTCAACTTTATCTAAATGTTGGTAATTTTTTAAATAAACTTTTTATTTTGAGATGACTATAGATTTGGTGCAGTTGTAAGAAATACAGATTGATTCCATGTTCTCTTTATCTGAATAGCTTAATTTTCATTGCTGACAAAATGATTTGATTTCTCTCTCTTTTCTTCTCTCTTTTTATTTGTTTTGTCTGGAACACAGAGTCTAGTGCTTTTTTATTGAGGTGAATTTTTTTAAATTAATTAATTCACTAATTAATTATTGAAATATAGTTGACACACAATATTACATTAGTTTCAGGTGTACAACAGTGATTTGACAACTGTATGCATTATGCTGTGCTCACCTTCTGTCACCCTACAGTGCTATCACAGTACCACTGACCATATTCCTAATGCCGTATATTTCATCCCCATCACTCATTATTCATTCCATGACTGTGATCCTGTACCTTCCATTCCCCTTCACCCATTTTGTCCATTCCTCCATCATCCCCCTACTTTGGCAACCACCAGTTCTCTATATTATTTATTTCTGCTATTTATGTTTTTTGTTTTTCTGTTTGATTTTTTTTTTAATTCCACATGTAAGTGAAATCACATGATATTTATCTTGCTCCTTCTGACTTCTTTCACTTAGCATAATACCCTCTAGGTCCATCCATGTTGGCACAAATAACAAGATTTCATTCTCTTTTATTCCTGGGTAATATTCCATTATATACAAATACCATTACATACAAATATTCCATTATATACAAATACCATTATATACAAATACCATTATATACAAATACAAATACAAATATACAAATATTCCATTATATACAAATACAAATCTTCTCTATCCATTTATCTATTGATAGACACTTAGGTTGCTTCCATGTCTTGGCTATTGTAAATAATGCTGTAATAAACACAACAGTACAAATGTCTTTTTGAATTAGTGTTTTTGTTTTATTTGGGTAAATACCCAGTAGTGGAATTACTGCATCCATGCTATTTCTATTTCTGATATTTTGAGGAACCACCATACTATTACCTACAGTGGCTACACTAATTTACATTCTTTACAGCAGTATATAAGCACTCCTTTATCTCTACATCTTGCCAACACTTGTTATTTTTTGTCTTTTTGCTTTTAGCCATTATGATAGGTGTAAGGTGACATCTTTTGATTTGCATTTCCCTGATGATGTGTGATATTGGGTATTTTTTCATGTGTCTGTCATCTGTCTTTTTGAGAAAAATGCTTATTTAGGTCCTTGGCCCATTTTTTTTTTTAAAGATTTTATTTATTTATTTGACAGACACAGATCACAAGTAGGCAGAGAGGCAGGCAGAGAGAAAGGAAGAAGCAGGCTCCCTGCTGAGCAGAGAGCCAGATGGGCTTGATCCCAGGACCCAGGGATCATGACCTGAGCAGAAAGTAGAGGCTTTAACCCACTGAGCCACCCAGGCACCCCCTTGGCCCATTTTTTAATTGACTTTTTTTGGGGGGGGTTTGAATTTTATAAGTTCTTTATGTATTTTGGATATTAATTCCTTATTAGATAGGATATATCTTATTGGATATATCATTTGCAATCTAGTCTCCTGTTCAGTAGGTTGCCTTTCATTTTGTTGATGGCTTCCTTTGCTGTGGAAAAGCTAAGTGTTAAATTTTAATTTATAAAGATGAACAACAGGGGCGCCTGGGTGGCTCAGTGGGTTAAGCTGCTGCCTTCGGCTCAGGTCATGATCCCAGGTCCTGGGTTCGAGCCCCACATCGGGCTTTCTGCTCAACAGGGAGCCTGCTTCCTCCTCTCTCTCTGCCTGCCTCTCTGCCTACTTGTGATTTCTGTCAAATAAATAAATAAATAAATCTTTAAAAAAAAAAAGATGAACAACATTCATGAGCAACAAGGCATGTGTAAAAATTACTGAGTTCTACTGAAGATTCATGAAGTTGACACAGAGAGGGTGAACTGTAAATAAATGTGTTTGGTGGAGATTACTATGTTGTTGTTGTTTGTTTATATTAGTTACGGTGATTAATGAACTGCTGTATCAGGCCTCAGTATCCACCCCCAACCTCTGCTGGGTTTTTTTGGCCAAGTGAAGGGACTGTCTGACTTTTTTGATACAATGCCCATTTGTTCACTTTTCTGAAACTATAATAATTCAGAGCATTGGCAGACAGAGAGTATGTCCCAAAGTGCACAGATTATATTGTCTAGTATCCCTACTAATGCAGGAACAGGGGAGTACCTGAACCTAGCTTTCTCCTCATGGCCTTATGAGTGGCCTGTGAGAGGGGAAACTGTGGCTTCATAGCAGAGCTTTTCTCTCTCTTTTTTTTTTTTTTTGGTCAACTACAGGGATTTTTTTTTTTTTTTTAGATGAATTTACCCAGAGACACTTGGGTATTTTTGGCCCAATGAAAGTCTGTTGTTAAAAAGATTGATATTTAAAATATTTAAAAGTTGTAAGCCTCAGGGACTTATCAGTCAGAAATATAATGGTCACATACATACAACAGGATGGCTGTGCTAACCTACGCAACTGAGTAGTAGTCCTTTTTAATGGCCCACTTCACTACGTACCTCAACCTAATTAAGAATGATTTTGATTACAGTGGTCTTGCAGCTATTTTTCACATACAAATAAAATGTTTTGAGGTAAAAATATTCATTTTTCATGTGCAAAAGAATGTTACAGTTGACCCTTACACAACCCAGGAGTTGCAGGCACTGACACCCTGCACAGTCAAGAATCTGTGTATAACTTTTGATTCCCCCCCAAAATTAATTACTAATTGCCTAAGATTGAATGGAAACATTACCAGTAACAGTCAATTAATATATACTTTGTATGTTATGTATATTATCTACTGTATTCTTACAATAAAGTAAGCTGGGGAAAAGAAAATGTTACGAAGAAAATCACAGGAGATAAAACATTTATATATTGTACTGTAATTATTGAAAACAGCCCACACATAAGTGGATCCACAGAGTTCAATCTATGGTGTGCAAGGTTCAACTGTAACTAATACATTTTTTGGTATCACTCATTAAAAGTTAATAGCTGTGGTGAGCCTCTTGAGGTCAGTGACTGTTTCCTCTTAAGCTTGGCAACTTAAGCCACCATTCCTCTGCTGGATACAATATGGATATTTTCTGTAATTGTGAAAAACATGCCATTCATTCTCCCTTGTTGGAATTAAGAAATGCATTCAGTTTTTTGAATTATAAAACAAATGGTTGATTTATCTTCCAAGCATTTCTGTATATAGTCCATTCTTAACTATCTGAAAATTACAATGCTTCTTATATTTGTAAATGTTAAGCTATAATCCACAGAACCTCAGTAAACTCCTAAAGTTAGTCATAGAACTTTACACCTTTATGGTTTCTGAAACGTTTGTCAGTCTTCACTGATGTTTAGATTTATGATTGGACAAACAGGTCCAAAGAAGTAGCAATCTAACTAAAAGTAATTATAAAAATGTTAGCTTAATTACTTTATTGTAAGAGTGCTAGGAAATTTTGAACTGTGGGTAGCAGACCTGCAATGCATAGCAATTTACCTTGCATAAAAATTTATGTATACAAATGAGAGATATAGTGCATTGATTATTAAAATGTTTTATTCATTCACTCATTATTATATTCATTTTTTCAATTTCGGTTGTATAATTTACCAAGTCAACCTTTTATGAGCCAGACACCAGGGTAGTTCACAACTAAAACCTGATAAATCTTTAAAAGTTCTATCTTAAATAAACTATTACATATACTGTGAAATCTAATTTTTATATTCCATTTTATTCTTAATCAGTCTTGGAGAAAATAGGACAGAAGACACTAAAATAAAATGGAAACCCTTTTGAATGATTGCATAGTTCACAAGTTGTGCATAATTAAGATGAATGTCATATTACATAAAATATATTGTAAAAGTGAAAATATAAATGATTCTTTATGTAATTGTAGGGTGTTTCATTTGTTTTTATCTTTTTGGCTTTTTGTTTTTAGTTCCTGGATTATTTGCTTTTTTTTCACATGACATACAGACTCATGTAGTGGCTTTGAGCTTGCCTTGTCTGTATTCAAATCTCAGCTCTGTCCATTCTTTGCTATATGACCATCTGCATGTTACTTAACCTCTCCATATTAAACTTCCTCAACTATGAAATGGGGATGATAATAATACTACCTAAAAGAGTTGTATTAACTGTTTTAACATGTAAAAGTCCTTATAAGACCACCTGAGATGAATTAAGCATTATTATATATAGGCTCATTATGTGTTTAGTAGGAAAACAAAAGCCTTGCAAGAGTGTCTAGATTGATTCATCCCAAGTCTAATTCTTACTAGCTTTTTAACTCTGAGATAAGTTACTTATCTGGGCCTCAGTTTCATCATGTAAGATTAAGATATTTATTACATCTACCTCTTGGACTTGCAGAGTTTCAATGAATTACACGCATGGAATGATTAACACAGTATTTGGCCTATAAGTAAGCCCTCAAAAATTTTTAGCTGTTACTATTTTTTTAAAGATTGATTCATTCATTTTAGAGAGAGAGCAAGCGTGAATGAGTGTGGAGGGAGAGGAAGAGAAGAAGCGGACTCCTAGCTGAGCATGGAGCACAGTGCAGGGCTCAGTCTCCCACCCTAAAATCGTGACCTGAGCCAAAACCAAGAGTCGGTGGCTTAACCAACTGTGCCACCCAAGCATCCCTATTACTATTTAGTATTTTATTATAAATACAAAATGAAGACAGTAATTACTGTCTTACCATTTCAAACAACAGTTGTGATCAATGAATGTATCTGTGAAGATCAAGTGAACAATTTAGTGTAATCCGGAAGTGTTTTACTTACTAATTATCTGATACTTTAAAAAATTAATTGTACTGTTGTGGGGGCACCTGGGTGACTCAGTTGGTTAAGCATCAGACTTGCAATTTTGGTCATGCCATGATTTCATGGGTCCGAATATCTAGCTCAGACTCAGGCTCTGCACAGAGTCTGCATGGGATTCTCTTCCCCTCCACCCATGCCCCACCATTCACACATTCTCTCTCTCTCTCTCTTTCTCTCAAATAAATAAATTAAATCTTTAAAAAGTTAATCTACTATTATGAATAATCAGAATTGAATAAAACTAACTGAGGGTATATTTCTTACTGGTATCTTTTCCTAGTCTTGGTGGCAAGCTAGAAGGCTACTCTATTTTTTTTTTTTTCCAATTTAGGTTGCTAAGTGACCTTGTCATATAATTCAGTAAATAATATACATAAAAGCTCTTCAAATTGAGCACAAGTCCTAAACTATTTTTTCATAAATAGCCTGAGCTATGCTATCATGTTAATTGTCTTCATTGTATAGGCCCCTTGGCTTTAAGAAATGGAAACAAATTCAGAAAAACTCAGTGAAAAAGGCTATTTCCATAAGCTCCTCTTTTGCACTATTTTTAGATTCCTGATCTGCACATTTGGAAAATTGTTGACCTTAGTATCTTTACTTTTACATATATTATCAATATAAGCCATGTTAGAGGATTTCCAAAATGCAGTTATTTTCAAATAATTGTTGATTATCAACTAGAATAGGGTAAATATATGGGTATGTTTTTCCACACATTACTCTGCTAAAAATTTAATGATTGTTTGATAAACAGACTAATTACATATAAAGTTATGCATCTTCCACTTATTTTACTATTTTCACAGAAAATCTTATGCATGCAAGTCTTTCTTAATTCCAAAAATGGCTATTGATTGCTTTAGTAATTTAACATAATTAACAAAATTATTTTATCTTAATTTTTGGTTTCTTAATCTTTTATTTCCAATTAATTTTTAAACATCTTTAGAAAATATATGAAATTTCTCTTTTGGTGATTTCTGTTGACTTTCAACATCTTAAAAAGAATTAATTTAAGAAAGTATAAACATACTGTTATCATGTATAAATGAAATTCCCAGAAGGGAAGAAAATCACATTCTAAAGTAGTGATTATTGTTGAATCTTACTACTAAAAATACAATTGACTTATTTCATAGTTTTGACAAAAGGGTATCAGAATTTTCAAAGACTAGTAAGAGGAAATGCCAGTCACAAGGAATTTTTTCTAGCTCACTCCTGACATTGATCAACAGTTTGGAAAATACTTCTCTAAATATGCTACATTGTGATTTTTTTTTCTTGTTAGGAATCTTTCCCTGAAATTAACAAAAGACATTGATCAGGAAGTCAGGTGCTCCCATATCAGCCGAATGCCCAGCAGTCCATCTGCAGACTGGCCCCTGCAAGGTGTGGAAGAAAATGGAGGCCTCGATTCTTTGCCCTTCAGACTGATGTTACAGGACTGCACAGCCGTCAAGACGTTATTATTGAAGATGAAGAGAGTTCTTCAAGAGGTAATGGTTTACTCTTAAGATTAACGTCTTTCAGTGCTGGTAGACAGTGGAGTCTTCAGACTGTTAGTCCCTCCTGTGTTAATAATTAATTGCATGGCACTGGGCAGGGGTCAAGTATCCTCTTGCAGCTTAGATTTTCTCATTTGTCAAATGAAGGATGTGGAGCTCCAGTTTATAAGGTACTCTTCAGCTCTAAAATTCTAAGATTCTGTGAAGGAATTGAAAAAGAATAAATTGACACCAAATCTGGGCAAAGTTGGTTAAAGAGAAATGGGCATCAGCTTTTAACCTATGTTTGTTTATATGTTGTTACAAAGATATTGAGAGACCTATTAAATGGACTTCTTTTTTTTTTTTAAGAGAGTGAGAGAGAGGAGGAAGGAGGGGCACAGGAATAGGCAGAGAGAGCATCCTAAGCAGTCAACACACCCAGCGCCAGGCCCAGTCCCATGACCCTGAGATTATGACCCTAACCAAAAATTAAGATTTCGATTCTCAGCTGACTGAGCCACCCAGGTGCCCTAAATGGATTTCATTTTAATGATATTGATCCTTTATTTATATGATACCATAAAAGTAGTATTAATCATTTTTGTCCCAGTTAACAATCAGTCTAGTGAGATCTAATCTGAGTGACTGACTGATTTGCCCACTGAATACAGTTGTCCTCCTACAGTCTGTGCTCAGATGATGAGTTAGTTAGGAGAATGCATAGTGGATTATTTCCTCTTTATGCCAAGTAATCAGCCATTCTTTAGGATTTAAGTATGCTGTGGGTTTATTTTTATATTTACAACTGTTTTCTTTGGGGATTTCTATAAGCAGTGTACATATTAATGTTATTTCAGACATATAAAGTGAGAGGTCAGAAATTTTAAATGACTTTGTCTACTAGTTGTGTGAATTCAAGACAACAGCCTGGGATTTCTGACTCCAAAGTTAGTGACTTTTTACTGTATCCCATTATTGTTCAATTGATTCGTAGTAATTGATAGGAGATGATAATAAATAATGTGAGAACAGAAAAATATAAATATTTAGAATGAGTAGTATTATGGTTCCCTTACAAAGATGATCTCTAATAATTTGCTTTTCTAACACTTCAGTGATAATAATAATAATGCTAGCAGCTACCACTAGAGGCTAGAATGGAATCAGGAAGTGAGAAGAGAATTTAAGAGAATACATACCATAGACTATTGGGAGCATTCAGTCATGTGTTCTTATCAGCTGTTAATGTAAAAACTGGAAGAGATATCTGCATTCTATACCAGTTATATTGCTGGGGTGGTTTTGGGTCTAGTATCTAAATAGTAGTATGCAGGAGTAGTGCTTTTATATTTGATCACTGTTAGAATTTCAGGAATTTTATGAACTGTCAGTTATAAAACTAACATAGTCTTTATATAGTTTTTATGTCAGACATAAAAACTAAATTATATACACTTATAATGAAACACATTATATTTTTAGAAGGGTAATCAATACTCAAAACCCATTGTTTCCTATTTATTTTACTATATTCTACTATTAACTATTTACATCTATTGGATCTATATGTGGAAATATTATATAAGGGCTGCTGTGTAAATTTTCCAATTTTAGATACATATATGTCATTTTGGTAGCTTGAAATCAGCCACACAGGAGTTTTATGCCATAGGAATTGACAAAAACTACAAATTAGGGCTTTAATTTTTGGTAAGCCTGTTAAATATTTAAGACTGCACTATATTTATGACTATGTGGTTTCTATACTGAAATGTAAGTGTTTTGCTGCACTTGTCAAATCTCCCTGACCTTTGGCTTAACATGCAGCCCAAATCTCTTTGAACAAAGCAAGCTTAATAACAACTGTTATATTGAAAGATACTAATCTCAAAGTCCGTAGTGTTCAACTGTTCAGCTAGAGCCGCTCCCTTGGTCTGAGTTTTAATTAAAAAATCAACAAGTAAAAGGGAAGTAGGAAGAACAGACAGGAAGTGTCAAAGGCTTTCTTAGGGTACTTAATTTTAAAAATATTTAATATTTAAATTTAATTTTAAAAATATTCAGTGATACTCACTATGGAGTCAGGGTCCTGAATATATTGAGATTGTTTTTGTACTTCCATCTGTTTTTATTCATTAAAGAATATTTGAAGAAACTGAATAGAATTGATTTTTAAAGCTCATGTATAATGAGTAATAATTACTTGTTTGCTAAGCCCATCCAGAGAGTGGGGGGTCTTACTCTTTATTGTCAACAAGAAAAGCAATATTATGATATGATTAGCATAGACAACTGTTCTAGTCTTGATAATAGATGCCTTTAAAGAAAGTTGTTTATTTAAATATTCTTGGGGCGCCTGGCTGGCTCAGTTAATGGAGTATGCAACTCTTGATCTCAGGGTTGGGATTTGAGCTCCATGTTAAATGTAGAGATTACTTAAATAAACAAACTTTAAAAAGTGTTCTCTAAGCCAGGAATTTTCAAACAGCAATTTACTTCTCAGTTACTTTTTTTTTTTTAACTCTAAATTTTTTTTTTTAGATTTTATTTATTTATTTGACAGAGATTACAAGTAGGCAGAGAGGCAGGCAGAGAGAGAGGAGGAAGCAGGCTCCCTGCTGAGCAGAGAGCCCGATGTGGGGCTTGATCCCAGGACCCTGAGATCATGACCTGAGCCGAAGGCAGAGGCTTTAACCCACTGAGCCACCCAGGCGCCCCTCAGTTACTTTTTTATGTCGCATGGCAGTCCCACTTTTATACGCAGATTATTTTTTAACTTTAAGAAAGACCCAGTTTTTTGGATTTGATTATTTATTTGATTTTTTAAATGAAAAGGAATTAATGAGTTTAGTATATCACGTTAAAAAATGCTCCTACTTAAGATTTTTCCCAGTGGTGTTCTGTTGTATTAAATTTTAATTTTGAGGTGGTTTAAATGTGGATAATTTGAGTGGAATCGCATACTTTTAATTTTGTTCTCCCTTTTTGAAGATCACTTGCAATTATTAAAATGCACATGCATATTTCCAACAGCTCTGAAAATGTTAACTCTTTTATTTGAAAAAAAAAAAAAAGACTGAATTTGTGCCCTTAGAAATTTTATTGTCACTTTATTCTTCAGCATTAGTGATAAAAGTCACTGTAGCAAGGGGAAAACTATGTCATTTTATTTCTTCCTTTTTTGTTATTTTTTCCACATAATTCTATTAACGGTATAAGAAGAGAATGTTTAATGTCTACAGAGAAAGTTTCTGTTCTCTTTCTTTTTAGTTTGTTCTGTTCTCTTTTGTCACTCTCTCATGAAGTTTGTTTATACTGTAGTAACTAACTGAGAAGACTACTGGGAAGAGATTTCAGGTAAGATGAGTAGTACAATTTCTAGAAAGATAACAGCTAATAAGAACATTTATCTAAGGTTGTTTGTAATCCCCCACTACTATCCATGCCTTTTTAATTTATATTTAACAGACAAGAACTGGGAATGTACCTAGCAAATTTCCTGAATTATATGGCATTAAAAAAGAAAGAAAGAAAGAAAGTTAGATAAATAACAAGAAAAAAATAGTTAATGCTGTGAGATGAGTCTATTCTCATAATATAGCTAGATTAGTGAAGATCAGAATACCATTTATGTAAGAGTCAGTATAATTTACAAAGCCATAAATATTTAGGTTTGTAATTGGTGGTAGAGTTCTTACCTATTTTCCTTTCTTTTGTCACAACAACCTAATAGTTCAAACTGTTGAATTTTATTATCTCCAAAAATAATAATGGAAAATTTTCAAAGGTATTTTTCTAATTTTTTTTATTTTAAATATAAGTCACATATTTATATAATGAACTTCACTATTCGTCATTATTCAGTGGGCATTTAAGAGTTTTTTTTTTTTTAAACACATTTCAGTAAAATGATTTCAGTGATTTTATAACTGACATCTTTTCTATCCGCACATATCAAGAGCAAATGAAAAGCCTATAGAATCCCAACTCCAGCAATGGACAATTACAGATGGGAGGAAGGCAACAGTGAATAGTCATAAAGTAAGGAAATTTACCAAAAGCAAGCAGTTAGCCATGTAAATGTAGATAGCACTCTAATAATTAGACTTCTTTTTATATTTATTTTTTCAAAATAACAAAATCGCAAGTTTCTGCTGTCTACTTTATGTTTATTTGTGCTTGCTCAAAAAATGTGTTTAAAGTAAAAATTGAAAAAAGATGTGCCATTAAAACTGCAAACACAAGAAAATGAATGGCTGCACTGTCAAATAGATATAAATATAAGATGTATTACCAGAATCAAAGGCCTGTGTTTCATACTGATGAAAGAGTCAGTTCATCAGGAAAACATAATTATACACGTGGATGGCCTATTTATGTAGCTTATAAATATATGTTACAAAAATCTGACAAAACTAAATGAAGAAATGGACAAATTCACATCATAGATAATTTTAACTGTTCTCTCAGAATTGATAAAACAATTACACATGAAAATCAGAAAATTTTCAGAAGATTTAAACATCATCAAGTTCTTTAACCCCACTGAGATTTATAGATTATTGCAATTAATAATAGAATTATACAATCTTTTCAAATCCATGTGGAACATCACCAAGACAGAGTATATGCAAGGTCATAAAAAAGTCTCAATAAATTTGAAATGTAGATTATATATATATATATATATATATATATATATATATATATGAAAAATGAAATTAAATAGGAGTCAGAAATGATTAACTAGAGAAACATCAAATATTGGAAATTAAACAACAAATTACTATATACCTAATGGGTCAATTTGAAAACTTTGAGGGGAATTTTAAAGTGTTTCAAGTGAGATGATAATGATGTTGATAATATAACACATTTGTGGTATATAGTTGAAACCATGCTTAGAAGAAGTTCATAGTTTTAAAGTTGTACTTAAAGGAAGAAAGTGCTATAATTGATAATCTAAGTTTCTTCTTTAAGAAACTAGAAGGGCAAATTAAACCTAAAGGAAGAAATAGAAAGAAACATTAAGAACAAACTTAATAAAATTGAAAAGAGATAATAGAAATAGGAAATTTATTAACCCAATTATTTTTGAGAAGTTTTTAAAAAAAAAGGCTGAGGAAGAATAAAAAAAAAATTAGAAACACAAATTTCTAATGTCATCAATGAATCGAGGCAGGAATAATCAGTACTAATTCTAAAGACATTGAAAGAAGACAAGGGAATACTATTAACAACAGTTTGACAATAAATATAACAATGTAGATGAAAAGCACAAATTGCTTAACAAAAATCTAGCTTTTCAAAGTTACATAAGAAGAAAGTAAAAGTCTGCAAAGTCCAATTTCTATTAAAGAAATAGATTTTATTATTTTAAAAATATTAAGTCCAGTAGTTTCAGTCCTGAATTCCATAAAATATTTAAGAAAATATTAAGAAAAATGTTATGCCAAAAAAAAAATGAGGAAATACAGGAATAGAGTGTGTTTCTCAGCATGTTAGATATGGCCAGCATAAACCTATTACAAAAATCTGGCAAAATCTTTACAAGTAAAAGGAAATTACAGAAAAATTCCCTTTATAAATATAGATATGCAATATTTTAAAAATTATTAAATGAAATTGAGGAACATATAAATAAACAATGACTTAGTTGGTTTCATTACAGGAGTACAAGGTTTGTTTAACATTCTAAAACTAATTGATGTAGTTCACAATATTAATGAACTAAAAGAAAAAAGTACGTGATTATATTAATACATGTAGAAAGCATATTTGGAAAACATTGAACACCAATTTATGGGTCAAAATAAAATTCTAAGTACATTAGTAATAGAAGGGAACTTTTATTCCTAGTTAACAATCATATTTAATTATACAAAGTGAAGTACAAAAATAGTACAAAGTGAAACTTCTCCCTGATATTATTAGCAAGGTAAGATGCCCACTCTCACCACTTTTAATTAGCATTGTGTTAAAGTCCTAGCTAGAAATAAGGCAAGAAAAAGCATTAAAAACCTTAAATATTAGAAAGAAAATGTAAAACTACCTCTATCAGTAGATTACATGGTTGTTTGTATTTACATCCCTAGGAAATCTATTAAGAAGTTAGTAATAAACCTAGCAGGAATAATGAAATGTGAGATTAGCCTGGCTCAGGGATACAAAAATAAAAGGTTGCAATAAAATTATGTGTTGCTCTATAGAAAATTACCTAGTGCATGAAAACAACAAAGGTTTGTTATGGTTTCTGTGGTCAGGACTTTGAGGGCAGCTTATCTACCGTTCTGGCTGAAGGCCTGTTATGAGGTTGCACTCAAAATGTCAGCCACGGATGCAGTCATATGGAAGTTCGACTATATTTGAGGATTCACTTCCTAGCTCCTTCATATCCTATTGTTCAGAGGGTTCAGTTCTTCACTGCTGGTGGCCAGAGACTGTTTCTCTTCTCACTGTGTAGGCAACATGGTAAATGGCTTCCCAGGAGTGTACAATCCAAGAGAAATGGAATGGAATGACACAAAATGAGCAGTGCCTTTTTTTTTTTTTTTTTTTTTTTTTTTGAGCAAGGACTTTTGTACCTTAGTCTCTGAAGTAACATATCATCACTTTTGTGAAATTTATTGGAAATAAAGAATAGACTTGTTAGTGTGGGAGGGCACTATACAAAGGTCTGGGTACCAGGAGGTGAAAAAATGTTGTGGCCTTTGCTATCCAAAGCTACCATAATATACCTTTTGGCCCCCAATGATGGATCCCTCACAGTGCAAAGTACACTTACCCCTCCAAAGGCCACCCAAAGTATCATTCTGTTAGAGTATTAGAATCTCATCATATAAAGCTTGCAGAGTTGTAGATAAGGCTTAAGTATAGCAACCCAAGTTCAGTTCTCCTCTTAAAGACCTGTAAACTAATGCATAGGTTAGCAGTTTCTTGTTTCAGACTTAAACCCTGGAAATGGTTCTTCACAGCTTTTAGTTTTGTCTTTTGTACTCTTGGTTCTTCCCTCCAAGTCATTCCCCCCCCCCTTTTTTTTTAATGAAGTTAGCACATGTTTACTTCTGAATAGTTATCTTACTCTTCTGTGTGCTTGTAGATGAGATTTCCAGAGGCCTCTTTTCATTTTGCACTCTTTCTGTCCATTTATGTCCAATTGCAGAGTGTTTCTATGAATAGAATTCTCTTAAATTACTTTTAGATTTCTTGTGGCTCTTATTAGAGATTCATCCATTCCATTAGGTATTCCATTAGACAAAAGCCACATTTACAAATATCTTCAAAATAAGCCCTTCTTTAACTTGAAGTAGTTGATGAACAACCCCTTTAAGCTTTTAACATTTTAATTATTTGGTTGAGAGGATCTGTGAGACATACTCTAAAACCTTCAACAGGATACTGTTTGTCTGGCTCAACTGGGTATTCTTCAGCACTGCCTTTCTATATTTCAGAATAGTTCTACATCTAATAAATAAATTTCTACAGTAATAAAAACTGTTTACATCTGGATTGGTATAGTTGTTGCATAGGCTTATATTTTTATCAGAGTTCATCAGATTACACACTTAATGTGACAAGACGTGGAATGTCATCACATTACTGATAGCTCCATTGTTAGTGGTTCCATTTTGTGCAATCTCTGTCCTTCCTTTGCAAGACCTGTAAATGAAGCATGACCATTTATCATGCAGATGAAGTTAGGGCACTAGTGTCAATTCTTACAAGTTGTATGAAAGCTTAATTTTCTCATTTTAGAGTAATTTAAATTAAAAAAACAATACGACACAATATTCATACAAAGCAAAGGATCCATTCTATACTCCTTGAAGAAATCTCTAACGTAGAAAATGGCATATCTTAGATTCACTGAGAATGGATAGGTTTCTGAATAAGAATGTTCTGCTTCTGTGAGGCCCGGCTTTTTATGAGGCTATAAAACCTGATATGGAAAATAGATAAGAAGGGGAAAAGTATAATTTCATGGCTCTTCTGTTATTTAAGTAACCTTAACTTTCAACAGCCCTTTAGGAGAGATTAGAGT
Organism: Enhydra lutris kenyoni; assembly: GCF_002288905.1. NCBI lineage: Eukaryota > Metazoa > Chordata > Mammalia > Carnivora > Mustelidae > Enhydra > Enhydra lutris. The sequence continues at coordinate 38,251,795 of NW_019154087.1, read as the reverse complement.
AGGGAGAGAAAAATTATTTCCTAATTCCCAGCTCCATTTCATTAACAAAGTCCCACTGGAGGAAGTATATTAGATTGGTAAAAATCACCGGTGTCTGAAATCATGAAGATCTAGGGGTGGTTCTCACTTCTGCCACTTAAGAGCTGCTACAAGTTGATGAAGGTTTTTGAGTCTCGCTCTCATCACATGTAACTTTACTAACCATCCCATAGAGTTACTTGGACAATTAAACAATAAAATATATATAATAGGTCATCACAGGTAGAGTATAGGGAAAGTATCCATGAACAAGAGCTACTGTAATTATTTTGCTTGTGTGATTATTAATGAATGTCAAACCAGGTGACAAATATGAGAGATTTCTTGGGGCACCTGGGTGGCCCAGAGGGCTAAGCCTCTGCCTTCAGCTAAGGTCATGATCTCAGGGTCCTGGGATCGAGCCCCACATCGGGCTCTCTGCTCAGCAGGGAGCCTGCTTCCTCCTCTCTGCCTGCCTGCTTGTGATCTCTCTCTCTCTGTCAAATAAATAAATAAAATATTTAAAAAAAATAATAATTGTTGTGAATTGGAATTGGGTGGTGATGAAAAGAGAAAAGCAAGGATAACTGACAATTTTAATTTGAGTAATGGGCCTGTTCTTGCCACCTCCTGAGACTGGGACTAGTAGAAGAGAAGTAACCTGTGTGAGAAAGGAAGGAAACAAGAGTTCTGTTTTGGCCAGGTTAAGATTGAGGTGTTTATTTAGACATGCTAGGACATGTGTCAAGTAGAAATTCAAGTTAACATTTACAAACCCAGAAAGATTCGGGCTAGACATACATAGATTGAATATTCACGATTACTTAGATTCTGTTTAAAACTATAAAAAAAAAAGAGCACTTGTAACTGAGACCACAGCAGGATGCTCCAGTATTTAATGATGAGAAAAATCAAGAAAAAGAGTGTCCAGTAAGATGGAAAGAATACTAAGAGTGTAATGTCAAGAAGCCAAGAGAAAACATGGCTTTAAGAATGCCAGCCTGAGGGCACCTGGGTGGCTCAGTGGGTTAAAGCCTCTGCCTTCAGCTCAGGTCATGATCCCAGGATCCTGGAATCGAGCCCCACATCGGGCTCTTTGCTCAGTGGGGAGCCTGCTTCCTCCTCTCTCTCTCTCTGCCTGCCTCTCTGCCTACTTGTGATCTGTCTGTCAAATAAATAAATAAAAATCTTTGAAAAAAAAAAAAGAATGCCAGCCTGAGGAATGGTGCTGAGAAGTAAGTATGACAAGAAAAGAAAAGATGAACAATCATTGGATTCTGGAAATCCACTAATTCCAAAAGTATATTACATAAGCATTACAAATTTTGATATGTAAAATGACCTATTCAAAGTGTTCGTTTATAAAACAACAACCTAGGATAGAAATAGTAACCATTTCCACCTGGTTCTCAGTTGTTAAGTTATTGGTTCATTTATTTACAAGGCATTGGTCTTTGAATAATACATGTCCTGAGAGAATTTCAAAATGTATTTTAAAATGGAGAACCTGGGTAGCTCAGTCGATTGTGCATCCAACTCTTGATTTTAGCTCAGGTCATGATCTCAGGGTTGCGAGATGGAATTCCTGGTTGGGCTCCATGCTGGTCACGGAGCCTGTTTAAGATTCTCTGTCTCTCCTTCTACCCACCCTGAAAATCTCTCTCTCCCTATATATATATATCTATCTATATATATAGATACATATGTAGATATAGATAGATAGTATGTAGATAGATTGATCCATAATTATACATATTATTAAATTATATATATATATGTATTTTTTAAAGTAAGACATGTTTAGTTTTGGAAGGATATTGTAAATTTTATTGAACTAATAAGAATGATAAACAATTCATTTTTGTGAACAATAAACCATTCAAAACAAAGTTCATTTTACCTGAATACTCTCCATATTGAGGTATTATTTTTCTTTTAAAAACTTTCAGTATTACTTAAGGTTAATACACTGCAGAGGCAATGTAGCATAGTGATGACAGTATACTAGTCTGTACAGGAAAAGACTTCTCATATTTTAATATTGGTTCTCTTGTGTGACTTTGGGCAAGATGCTAATCTCTTCGTGAAAATCTGGTCTTTTCCAAAAATGGAATTACTAAGTAAGTGAATGTTTAAAATCATTCCTTAAGCATTTTTCCAGAATGCTTGTGTATTACTACTCTCCCTCTGGGTATAATATATTCATGTAATAAAATACTTAATGTTCATATATTATTATGTTGCACAAAGAGTATTTTGAGCATAAAAAACAAATCACAGATAAGTTCATGCAGAATATGGAGTTCAAAAATATGCAAAGTGAAATATTACTAAAGAATACATATATATGCATTATACTTGTGTGTGTGTGTGTGTATATATATCATACTAATATACTAATATATACTAAAGTCACAAAAAGAAATATGGGTATATTAAGCATAATCAAGATAGATTACCTATGTAGAGTTAGTGAGTAGGAGAGGGGTAAATATGTACAGGTAAGGAGAGTATGACAGGACTTTGTAGGTATCATTTATTATATTAGCACTATATTTCCTAATGTGTTTCTTTTGAAATCGTTATAAACTCATAATATTTTCTTATATGTGTTTAATGTTGCATTAAAAAAAATCGGTCTTTCCAAATTATTCATACCCTGAATGGCTCCCTGTCCACTAGTCCCATCCTTTACAACATTATTTAGCTATATATATCTCTGCCTGTAAAAATTACAGAAATATGTTGGCTACTTCTTTGTGATCAGTGTGTCTTGTGATACTTATTTGATGTCAGCTTCAAAATGAAGTGGGATCAAGGTGAGAAAGCCCACCAGCCAGGGAATTCTTTCCTGGTGTGTGTAGTTATATTATCTGTTAATCATGTGTACTATTTTATTGCTTACTTAAAAACAAACAAACAAACCCCCAAAATTGGAACCCACAGTTTTAACAACAAATGCCAGCCTCATTATACCTGAACACTGTGGTTGTGTTATAATCATATTCAGTAATTAATCAAATAACCACTAATACGGTTTTGCTATGCATGTCTTTCTTTTTTTCTTCATGAATCCAGCATTAATGTCTCAGTTGTAATACAACTCACATACTATTATGCAATTTGATGGGCTAAATCTGGCATCAAGAATTTCAGGCTGCAACATTGCAGATACACAGCAGATAACACCCTGCAGAATCTCCAGGGGATGCTCTGAGCGTTCAACACTTCTTGGTCGGGGGGCGGAGAGCAGAGAGCCACTTAAGCAAATGGTACTGTGGAAAGCCTGCCATTGTGTTCCTCTGAGACACATTTTTACTGAAATTGTGTTTTGTTTTTGTTTGCAAATCAGAAACAAAGGCATATTTAATTACAGTGAAAATGCCTATTTTTAATCACTGAGTATATAAAAGATGGCGTTACACATTTATTTATTTATTTATTTACTTTTTATTTTCAGCATAACAGTATTCCTTGTTTTTGCACCACACCCAGTGCTCCATGCATTCTGTGCCCTCTCTAGTACCCACCACCTGGTTCCCCCAACCTCCCACACCCCCCCCTCCAGCCGCTTCAAAACCCTCAGATTGTTTTTCGCTTATTTGTGGAGCATAACAAATAGCATGGAGGACAAGGGGAGTTAGAGAGGAGAAGGGAGTTGGGGGAAATTGGAAGGGGAAGTGAACCATGAGAGACTATGGACTCCGAAAAACAATCTGAGGCGTTACACATTTAGATAACATAATGCAGTTGCTTGGAAGAAATACCAACCTTAAAGTTTTACAGATGATCAAAAGTGTTTTAGCATCTAGTGACTCATTTAGATGGAGGGCAGTTATTCCTTAAGTATTTCATTTTAACTTTAATGAAAATAAAAACCTGAGAAAACTATTGCCTTTATCTTAGTATAAATTTACTAATAGAAATACAGATGTTTACTACTTCGTATATAGTTTTAAATAGATGAATCTTTGTTGTGTTTTTGAGGAGTAGCTACTAATAAAATCAAAATTACTTAAATTATCTTTATGACAAATAGGTGTGAGAACAAATAGATCTATTTGTCTTCTCTTTTATTAGACATCTTTGTAAATAAGAGAAGAGGAATTTTTAAAAAATGAAAAATTAAGAAAGATTTGATTCACTTCCCTCAAAAATATACAAATGTTTTGTTATCCATGGTCTTCATTAGGGATCAGCTAACTTTTTTTCTGTAAAGTTCTGGCCATAATGTCTACATTGCAATACAACCAAGTTAGAAGTTGTAAGAAAGCAGCTATAAAACATAACAAATGAGCATAGCTGGAGTCCTATAAAACTTTATTTACAAAAATAGGGAGATTTGGGTTTTGTCCTGAACCTGTCACTTTATACTACTTCAGAAAGACATGATTAAAGTTTCATGAGGAGGCATTGTGTGCAGTTAAGATCCTTCGTTTTAGGAGCCAGAATGTAGAGTCTCAATCCCATCTCTGCTTACTAACTGAATGTTTCTTTTCTTTTCTTTTATTCCCCCCTAAGATTTTATTTATTTATTTGTCAGAGAAAGAGAGCGCGAGCGAGCGCAAAAGCAGAGAGAGCAACAGGCTGAGGGAGAAGCAGGCTCCTCGTCCCACCCCCTGCCCTAGGAAGGAGCTAATGTAGGACTTGATCCCAGGACCCTGGGATCATGACCTGAGCCAAAGGCAGATGCTTAGCTCACTGAGCCACCCAGGCAACCCTAGCTGAATATTTCTAGGCAAGTTAAACCCTGGAGATAATGTTAACGTATCACTTAGGTTTTTGAGACTATAATGTGCATTAATGTGCTTAAAATGCATGGAATAGTATTGCACACATAGCAAATTCTCAGTATGTATTAGTTTCCATTTTATTATCATTACAAAGTCTGAGGACCACTGTTGAAATAAAGAGCATGGATTTGCCATTGAGAAACCTTGAATTCAAATCTTAGATTTATAATAATCTAACAGATTATTTCATTCCATTTTATTCAGGTTTGAGGAGCATTTGGTTTCCTCACATATAATAAAAGGATAAAAATTAATTTAAATTTTATTATGAAGCTTAGATTTAAGTTCTGTCTGGCAGTGGGGAGGTCTAAGTAAATGTTAGTTCCCTTCTCTCCCTTCTCCTTCCCTCCTTTAAAAAAACCAAAAACACAAAACGTATTTTAGCATTAGTTCAAACTTGTTAGCCAGATGGGGCTTTGATTCTCAGTTTGGTGACACATTCATGATTCTTGATTTCTTATAGAACTGGCCTTTGATTGTGGTATTTCTATTTCTTGCATGATCCAGAATTGAAGTACGATCCTTGAGCCCCATTTTTGTGGCAGACAGTGTCCTAAATACTGCTTGTTCACCTTTCTAAATCTCTGACCAGATTGTACAATTTTATAGTAAATTTTGAGCAGATGTCAGTGATAAATAATGTCCAAAAATAGTACCTATTTTTTTCTAAAATCTTTCAAAAATTCCATTTTTTTCCCAAAATCTTGTTTTTAAGAAATATTTATAAATGCTTGCTGAAATATGTCTGTTTTTAAATCATTTTCTTGCAAGAAATTCTGTTACAGAAGTGATATTCTTAGCTTCTGTTTCAGCAAACATGCAATTCCATCCTCATCTTCCCCCAACAATTCTGCTTTCCCTAAAGGTGGCACTGTGTCTAGATTTACCACATATGATTTAAAACATTTAATTAGGTAATCCAAGGTAAAATTTAATTTTAATGCACTGTTACCTGAATTAAATTATGTTATGTATTTCTTATTTGGGGCTTTCCAAAAAGTTTGCGGTCAGCATATTGTTGTTTCACTTAACTCTTTGAATATCTAGCATGATTTGGACTCATGGTTGTAGATAAGGTGTGGATTAATTCAGTATCTAAAAGTTCTAAAACACTAAAAGTGTCCCAGTACACAGAACTTTTCAAACCTAAGGCTGTTTTGAAACCTAAGGCTGATTTTCTAATATTATAAGGCTTCCTCATTTAGTACCTGTTTTTTTGGGAGAAATTTAACAACCTTAGACATTTCCTTGTCTGGGGCTTTGTCAAATTTAACTGCCACTGGAGAAAAAATTTCAACCTGGAAGTATTCTTGAATTGTTCTTCTGGACATTTCTCTGTATTAAGTTGACATCCAAGACTATTTATCTTACTGACAAATTGCTTAATACCTACCAAAGCCCTATATATATTTTTTCCTTCAAGAAACCTTTAGAAAAGGAAACAGTTTGTTTGGTAATGAGTAGTGGTCAAAAAAGCACTTAATATTGTTAGGGATACATATAACTATGTAGACCATGGGTCAAAAAACTGTGGGCATTGATTTTGGGAGCAAAATTCCTATAGGTAACACCTACCACTTTGTGCATACAGCAAACATAAGAATTTATTGTTGAAAGATAGTCCACAACTCAAGTGTGGATTTGAGAATATTGGCAATTTTAGTAATGGAAGAGATACCAGGATTCCAGGGATGTATGTGTGGGGGTGGTGGTTGTAAGGGGTGTTAGCACATGTGTGTATATGTGCACAGTGTCTGTGTGTGTTGGGGGTTGTTGAGTGCATGTATTTGAATGTGTTGGGGTTGGGAGGCAGGATGGAAAAGGCTCTTAAAAACAGGTCCCAAAAGCAAACATCCTAAATATATAGTTGTCATCTATTTACTTCCTTCCTGTCAGATTATATTTGACTCTATTAGCAAGATAACTTTGAAAAAAAAAAAAAAAAGGGATGCTTCTAAAAAGTACACTGAGGCATATGTCTACATTAATAGTCTTCACTTCTGAGTCCTTTCTTGGTCCTGTTTTCATCTCTTACCCACTTTCCTTTTTAATTTACTATTCCCGCCTCTTTCCTGGCATTAACTTTCATCTTTGTTTCCTGTGCACTGATCTTTCCTCCTTTTGGTAGGAAAACAAGAAACAGATTACCCACTACCCTCTGTCTTTTGTATTAGCACTAGGATATTTTATATACACACACACACACACATATATATATAACTATTTTTAAGGGAATTTTTGGTTTGTGTAGCCAAACAAAGCAGAAGTAACCTGGGCTCCACTTTAAATCTCATAAAATAACTCTTCACACAGGATTTATAATTTCCTAGTACTCTCCACCACCTCCTTCACCCCACCGCATACATCCTTTCATTTTTAATTACAACCCAAAAGAAATGGTATTTTCCCGTTGGTGTTTCTGATACCATGGTCTCTCAGCTCATCATGCTTCCCCCACAAATTGAATTCCTGTTCATGGGATAATAAGCAGCTCTTTAGCTTTAATTTAAAAAGAATTTACCTTCTCCTATTATAATAATTTTTCATCTAAAAAAAAATCTCACTATTCCTGTAGCTGTTTATTTCAGTTAGCTATTTTTCTGATTATAAACTTCCATGAGGCTTTTTTTCACCATGTACAGAGAGTCAAGTTGACTACCTACCACAAGCACTATGGAACTTTTCTCTGTAATTACTAAGAATAAAACATGGACAAGAGTAGTGACTCTATTCCTGTTTGTGTTTGAAGAGTAGTTTTTCTATTATCTGTACTTTTTTTTAAAATTCCCCTCAGGTAAATACATATGACTCGGTTGATCTTTTTTTTTTTTTTTTTTTTTAAAGATGTATTTATTTTAGAGAAAGAGAAAGAGGGAGAGTGAGCAAGCAGGAGGAAGGGCAGAGGGAGAGGAAGAGGCAATCTCAAGCAGACTCCCCACTGAACATGGAGCCCAATGAGGGGCTGAAATCAAGAGTCAGTTGCTTAACTGATGGAGCGACCCAGGCACCCCCCACTTTTTTAAAAAGATTTTATCTTTAAGTAATGGGTCTTAAACTCATAACCTTGAGATCACGAGTCATATGCTGTACTGACTGAGTCAACCTGGTACCCCCAGGTTGATCATTTTTTAACAGAACCTTATAGACACCAAAGAGCTATATTGATCAATTCAGCAACTGTTACTTCAGACCTCCTAGAGATGCTCTTTATACTCTGCCCTGAAAATTTAAAAACATTGAAACGAAGATTGTCATAGGTTTTTTCCCCAGAAAATATGATGCGTAAAAAGGTAATATAAATGAAATGTAGTGAATATTCAGTAATGATAAATCATTGTGAAAAATGGGATCCATTTTTAATAATTAAAAAATAGCATTGGTAAGTCCCAAGTGGATATAAAACATTTCTTTAAAAAGTAACATTGATTGTAGGATGCAGCATAGGCAGATGAAAAGGAAAATCCAGATATAGTTTACTTTACACTTGGTTAGGATAAGTTCAAATAGACGGAAGTCATTTGTCCTAAGAGTTTAGTTAGGAAGTATAAAAATTCAAGATAGTATATTTAAAAATATTCTTCTTATCAATGAATAAGCAATAACTATTGTTATTTGGCTTTTGATGTTTTTTATTTCACTGAAGAAGACACCATCATGCCTATAGTCAGAAGCCAAGTGGAGAGAGTTAGACACAGTAAACCACTTTTAAAGTAAGATATTTTATATATATTAATTTTGCTCCATTTCTCTCGTGATTTCTTTTTTTTTAATAGACTCTCTGCCTGAGCTTTGTGGTTTATTTTTAAGTTTAATATTGGGTTATGTGGCATTTTATTTGATTGGCTCTTTACTATAGCTTATATGATTCAGAACATAGACTCATGTTCTGCTGTTCAGTTTTTCCACAGATATTCATTGAATAACAGTCTCTCAGGCCACAAAAAGAAAGAATGGAAGAGGAAGAAAGGAAAGATAGAAGGAAAGAGGAAAGACAGTATTTGCTTTCAAGAAAGAGAAATACAAAGTTCTTACATTCAGAAAATAAAGTCAAGTTTAAAGATAAAGTTTCTATATGTGTGGGGCATTGTACAAGAAATAGATCCCCACAAATTAATATGCTGAAGCCCTAACCGCCAACATGACTATATTTGTAGATTGGACCTTAAAGGAATTAAATGAGGTCATAAAGATGGGGCCTTAATACAATATGACTGGGGTCCTTACACTAAGAGACACACCCACATGGAGCGTTGGGGCATAGACCAGCATAGTGAGAAAAGCATGTAAAAATAAAGAGGGAAAGTGGTCATTTGAAAGCCAAGGGCAGAGGTTTCAGCAAAAACTGAACTTCTCAACACCTTAGTGTTGGACTTCTGGCATCCAGACTACGAGAAAAGAAATTTAAACCACCATTTTGTTATAGCAGTTCTAGAAAACTAATGTACAAGTCAACATCCCAGATAAAGAAACCAAGCCAAAAGCAGATTTTATACAGGAAATCTGAGAACTTTGTCTGTTTTACTAGTACATAGAGGACCACCAAAGGAATGACATAGACTTACAATATTGATCAAAAAGCAGAAATCAGCTGCTTATTTTTATACATTCATCTGTGCATGTAAGAAGCCTTGACAGCTTTCTGTTGGTAATAAGAAAGGGGCAATGCTCTCTATGTGATTTCACTGTTAAAATGGCCAAGAGTTTAAGTTAATTTTATGTTAATTTTGTGCAGAAGCATTTTGTGGTCAGCAGTTCTGTTCAGAAATTAATCTGGTGGCAATTTGCAGGATTTATGGGAGTAAATTAAAGATTGCTGGGGGGAATGAAACTCAGCTTAGACTGATCCAGGTGTGAGGTAATAAGAGTGTGGAGTAAAGCTGTGTTAATAGGTACTTAGGAAAAGAGAGGGAACTCAAAGCCATATCAAATTGAAATGAAGGGAATAATGATTTTGCATAGGGTTTGAGGAGGAAACAAACATGGAAGATTGTTCTGATATTAAAAACTGAGATGTGGAAAAAGTGGGGGTAGCCCAATACTAAGGAGGAAGTTCAAATTCTAGTTCTGGAGACAATATCATGAGCTTGATTTGATTTATGTTGGATTTCAGGTAGTGGTAGCTTGTCCAAGGGGCTTAGCATATGACTTGATGAATAAGTCATCAATATAGAAGAGGCTAGAATAAAAGTCCATGCTTAAGGTTACATGATTGTGAATTGATTTGCTTAGGTATGCTTAAATGTTGATATAATTTATATTATCACTCTGTGATTTGCGAAGTGGACAAGATTAGAGAAAGTTAAGAGAGAAGAGTAAAATCAAGTGGGTCTGAAGAAGAGAACAAAGGCAAGGTATGCAAAGAAGCAGAATTATTAAAAAATTTTAAAAATGAACATTTATGTAGTGCTTAGAGTGTGCCAGGCATTATAATCATTTCTCAGTACTATCCCGTTTAGTCTTCCTAACAGCTGTATGATAAATGTGTTCTTACTATCATCTCTATTTCATAGGTAAGGAAACTGAGCTGCAGAGTAGTTAGGTATTTTGTAGCTAGGAGTTTAAATAGCCAAGACACTCTTAGCTTCAGAATTCATGCTTTTTATAATTATCTTATGCTGTGTCTCCTCCCGCTCCCTCAAAAAAGATAGGTTTGGTGAAAATAAAGGGGAATCCAAAAGGATGGGAAAAAGAGGAAAATATTCCTACATGAAAAAGGAAAGGGTTGTCATAGTCAAATGTTTTGCAGAAGGAGGATAAAGAATTTGAGGGACTAGATTAAAAATAAAGTCCTAGAGGAGCTCCTGGTGGCTCAGTTCATTAAGTGTTTGACTCTTGATTTATGTTCAGGTCATAATCTTAGAGTGGTGAGAACAAACCCCACCTCGGACTCCACGTTCAGCACAGAGTCTGCTTGTCTCTCCCCCTGCTTGTGCGCTTCCGCTCTCCCGAGCAAGTAAATAAATAAATAAATAAATAAAAATAAAATCTTATTTTAAAAATGAAGTCTTTGATTTAAAAAAGAACACATTAAGATAATGAAGGGTAAAATGAATTCCAGACTTCTAGAAATTTTGGATGAAGATTAGAATGAGAAAAGTTAGGTTATGATTAGAAACAAATCATTCTTAAAATGAAACAAAGCACCTTGATTTTGAAGTAAATGGTGGGAACATAATTGGTGAATTGGAAGAAAACACTGTCTGTCTGGGACAGTCTCTTTTGACCTGCTGATTTCTCAATACATTACTCCCTATTCACACTGAGCATGCTCATGAATAGTGCTTCTTAGTATTAGTGTCCCCTTTCCCCAGATTTCCACCACCATTTTCCTAATATACCAAAGCTAAAATGGGGCCCCCACTTTGACACAGCATTTTTTCCTAGCCTAAACAACTGCCTAAATTCCTTTTCTCTCTCTAAAATCCTTTTTTCCCCCTACCTCATCATTTACTCTTCATTTTTATAGCCAGTGCTTTAGTCCAAATATGCATTGCCTTAAATGTGTGAAATGTTACACTAGTCTCATAACCAAGAAGCAGTATTGCAAAGTGCTTAGAAGCATAAGCTATTAAGTTGCACAGAATTTGGAGCAAATCCCATTTCTGACATTTGCATACTAGTTACCTTTGGTGAAGTTCTTTAATGTCTCCAAATTCGTTGTCTCATCAGTAGAATGAAGACTTAAATAATATGTGAGAAAAGTAATATTTATTGCAATATCATAAAAAAGGGAGAGAGAGAAAAGATCATTGCCCTCTCTCTTCTCTAATAGAGTCTTTTCTATTTTATCATGCTATTTTTCTTCAGAAAATTCCAGCAGTCCCCTGTTCATAAAAAATAAAGTCTAACTCGTCATCCTTTATCTAGGCTCTTCATAACCTGGCTATCCAGCCCTATCTCCCAGTTAATGTCTTTGGTCTGTTCTAGTCAACGTGCCCTTTTCATTATTCTCTAGCTATGCCATGCTGATTTCATAGTGCAGAGTCTGGCACATTTTATTCCCTAAGGCTTGGTATGCCCTTCTCTCCTTACTTTGCCTGTACAAATTCTTAACCTTAAATTTCACCTCTTTAATAAACCTTCCATGATGTTCTTATTGCCTCATACATGTATTTAACCATCCACAACCCTGCACTATAATTTAGTTGTTGGTAAGATCAGTGCAGCTAAAGACCACATATTTGTTTCCTTTGTATTTCCCACGGCACCTAACACAGTCAGAGAGAGGGGGACTGACTGAACTTTCTTCAGTGTATTAAGAGAATATACAAATATTTCAAAGAGAAGGGAAACAACTTTATTGTTTAAATAGATGTCTTAAATTTTCTTTTTTTAAATTTTTACTGAGGAGATGTCACAGGTGATTATTAAGTTCTTGTTGATGCTTATAAAATTGAATACTGATTTCTAGATTTTACCAGATAAGGTATACCAGATTAATTTTGAATTTTATGCCTTTAAGATTTTTACTGATATGTAAATGTACGTAGGTCAAATATTAAAATATTTTGTGTGATTATTTTAAACATTATTAAACCAACAGCAAAACCAACACTCATACAAACCATTATGCTAATTGATCTTAATGTGTTCTACTCAGTGAGAAACCCGTAGATGAAAATAAGAGATAATGTGTCTCCTTAGGACAAAGTTTGGACAGTTTGCTAGCAGCACCTTTTAAAAAATCCTAATTTCCCAAGCTTGTGATTCTCTAGTTGTGATACATTGTGCGTGCCACACCCACCAGGTTGCTTCTCATAGTCCCCAGTGGGTATTGGATGGCAGGGTGGATAAGGGGAGCTGATAAACACATTAAGTTCAAGCTGCCTGATGTATCCTGAGTAATAAAGTCCCTGTGTCTGGTCCAGGAGTCTCAAATCTTTTGCAAGTACCTGTGAAACTTCAGCATGATAATTTATTTTTATTTATTGAGTAAAATTTCATAGTTCTTTTTTTTTAAATATTTTATTTATTTATTTGAGAGAACAAAAGAGAGCACAAGCAGTGGTAGGGAGAGAACAAGTGGAGTCCACACTGAGTGAGAAGCCTAAAGGGGGGCTTGATCTCAGGACTCTGAGATCATGACCTGAACTGAAGCAAGAGTCAGACATTTAACCGACTGAACCACCCAGGCATCTCCACAGTTATTTTCAAAGTTCGTGTACAAAAGGTTCTTTCCTTAGAAATAATTTATAAATGAAATTATAAGTAAATTTACTTCCTAACCAAACAGATCCAATAAGCCAAATTCAAAAAGTTGTCATGTTTCAGGATGACTTCTGTAGTAAACAGGGTAGCCACATGTTAATACTTGAATCAGGACTCACTAGTTCTGTAGCATCCTTATAAGAATTTTTCATATGATTGTAGAAATCATGCTGAAAGAACACATCTATGAACTTCAATACTTTTTCAATGAAAATGTGTGTTATGACTTCTAATAAGATAGAGAGTTAGCGATCTTTGCATGCATTCTGAGTCTTTCAGCTGCTGTATTTCTTACTAAACAACCTACTTGGGTTTTTTGTTTCTGATTTTCTAAAAAATTTTGTTAACATATAGTGTATTATTTGTTTCAAGAGTACAGGTCAGTGATTCATCAGTCTTACACAATTCATAGCGCTCACCATAGCCCATACTCTCCCCAATGCCCATCACCCAGCCACCCCATTCCTCCCACCCCCTCTCCACTCCAGCAACCCTCAGTTTTTTTCCTGAGATTAATAAGAGTGTCTTATGGTTTGTCTCCCTCTCTGGTTTCATCCTATTTCATTTTTCCTTCCCTTCCCTGATGATCCTTTGCCTTGTTTCTCAAATTCCACATATCAGGGAGATCATATGATAATTGTCTTTCTCTGATTGGCTTATTTCACTTAGCATAATACCCTCTAGTTCCATCCATGTTGTTGCAAATGGCAAGATTTCATTTTTTGATGGCTGCATAATATTCTGTTATGTGTACACACACACACACACACACACACACACACACACACACACACAGACACTACATCTTCTTTATCCATTCATCTATCTATAGATATCTAGGCTCTTTCCATAATTTGGCTATTGTGGGCATTACTTCAATAAACATTAGGGTGCACATGTCCCTTCAGAGCACTACATTTGTTTAAGGATAAATACCAGTAGTGTAATTAATGGATAATAGGGTAGCTCTATTTTCAACTTTTTGGGGAACTGCTAAACTGTGTGGCTGTACCAACTTGCATCCCCACCAACAGTGTAGGAAGTTTCTCCTCTCTCCCCATCCTTGCCAACACCTGTCATTTCCTGACTGGTTAATTTTAGCCATTCTGACTGTTGTGAGGTGGCATCTCATTGTGGTTTTGATATGTATTTTCCTGATGCTGAGTGATGTGGAGCACTTTTTCATGTATCTGTTGGCCATCTGGATATCTTTGTTGCAGAAATGTGTGTTCATGTCCTCTGCCCATTTCTTGACTGGATTATTTGTTCTTTGGGTGTTGAGTTTGATACATTTTTATAGATTTTGGATACTAGCCCTTCATCTGATATGTCATTTGCAAATATCTTCTCCCATTCTGTCAGTTGTCTTGGTTTTGGTGACTGTTTCCTTTGGTGTGCAAAAGCCTTTTATCTTGATCAAGTCCCAGTAGTTCATTTTTGCCCTTGCTTCCCTTGGCCTTTGGCAATGTTTCTAGAAAGAAGTTAGTGCAGCTGAGGTCAGAGAGGTTGCTGCCTGTGTTCTTTTCAAGGATTTTGATGGATTTCTGTCTCACATTGAGATCTTTCATCCATTTTGAGTCTACTTTTGTGTGTGGTGTAAGGAAATGGTACAGTTTCATTCTTCTGCATGTGGCTGTCCAATTTTCCCACCATTTGTTGAAGAGACTGTCTTTTTTCCATTGGACATTCTTTCCTGCTTTGTCAAAGATTAGTTGACCACAGAGTTGAGGGTCTATTTCTGGGCGTTCTATTCTGTTCCATTGATCTATGTGTCTGTTTTTGTGCCAGTACCACACTATCTTGATGATTACAGCTTTGTAATAGAGCTTGAAGTCTGGAATTGTGATGCCACCAGCTTTGCTTTTCTTTTTCAACATTCCTCTGGCTATTTGGGGTCTTTGCTGGTTCCATACAAATTTTAGGATTATTTGTTCCATTTCATTAAAAAACGTTGATGGTATCTTGATAGGGATTGCATCCTTTCTTCTGGACATTTATGTTTCTGGTACATTGGAACATCTAAATGAACATCACATTCAATGATGTAGCCACCACAGTATCTATTTTGTATTGTATATAACTTGAAGCATCTTGATGCTCCATTTTCCACAAATAATTTTTTTCTTATTTTAAAATGTATAGGAGGGCATAACTTTATATTTATTTGAAAATATGTAATTTTTCAAAAAAATTAGTTTGAATAATGAAAGATAGGGGTCTGTTAAATTTATGCTATGGTATAAAACTGAAATCAGATTATATTAATTCTTTGAGATAACTATTTAACAATATTTAATTATTTTGGAAAGGCTAATATTGACAGTAGTTTATCCAGTGAAATAACTTGCACTTATTAATTTTTCATAAGCCATATTATAACATGGGAATCCTTTTCCTTGAATTTACTTGAAATATTTAAATACTTATTTTTTATAGTTTAAATCATTTTATATGCTATTTCTAATTCTTGAATTTTGGGGCTATTTTAGATTTTTCTTATATTTTAACATATTTTGAATATATAAATATTGACCATTTTAAATTAACATGTTTGTATTTTCTATTCTAAATGTGCATTGCTTCTAAATATGCATTGTCATTTGTACAGCATCGTGAATTTTTAAAAATCTGCTGCTTACATATCTTTTCTTTGATACAAGATAGCTTCCCAGACAGTTTTCCCATTCATTTATTCATTTATTCAAAGGCCACTTATTTATCCATTATTACATATCTGAACCTGTCTCAGTTCCCTGAAATCTGTTAGTCACATTTCTGTAAGTGAAGGGGTCACATGCAACTTTACTTCTTTGGGAATCTATTGCCACATGATACTATGACGTATAAGAATAAGTATATGTGTATACTTATAAGAATAAGTTAATGGTGCTCTTGCCAGAAAAAGAGATTTAGAAGGGATGCAGGGCTGGCCATATCATAGATTTCTACTGGGTGGGTACAGATGGAGAGGAGGAAGATAAAATTGAGATTGATTTTTGTCTTCAGAAATTTCAATTAATTTAAGGAAAGAAAGCAACACTTAGGATGAAATCTTATCGGTTGATAAATTTGGGTATGTAAACTTAATTATTCTGGCAGTTGCTTACATTTTAAAATAAGAGATTTCATACATTCTGTTCTATGTGTATAGGTGGCGTTAATAACACTATGGAAAAAAATGTGTTTGGTCTCTTGCCTTGTGATTTGTGACAATATAACTATATGAATTTTAGTTTTGTGTTTCTCATGTCAGATCTAGCGGATTCAATAAAGAGTACAGTGATTCTCTGTTTATCTTAGTTATGGATAGTTACTCGTAATAAAATTTTATAATAGGATTCTCATATCAGCTGCTTTTTAACTAAAGAGTCCTGGTTTGATGAGGTGAAAGATACGTTTTATGAAGAAATTTCTATAGCACAATTTTGTGATGTACTTTATGGCATGAAAATGACACTCTAGTATTTTCATGGATTTTGATACACAGTGAAAAAGAACTTTGGAAAGTTTTTTACTCTTTTCTTTCACCTTCAACAAAAGCACTCCATTTTCCAAAGTTTGTGTTTTTCTTGTTCATCTTATGTAGACAAAACATTTTTCTCTTTTTCTAGTATTTGGAGTGTATTTGTGAAACTCTAAGGATAAGTATGATCAGATCTAGAAAAAACTTGGTTCAATTTATTTCATTCTCTAATACCCTCAAATTGTTTTGACTACCAAAAAAGATATTTAGTTGTTTGACATATTGGTATTCAAAGACTTAATTTTAAGGGTTTTTAAATTATTCTTGTCTAACACAGATTTAAAAAAAAAGAAAACTACTTGGAATATCTAAATGCTCCCAAATAAAGTATTTTTGTGCCCTTGACAGTTGTTTTCCTCTGTATATCCTATAAATTTCTGAGGGTTTTATGTTAAAACCTTTTCTGATTTTTTTTATTCTGTCAGTTTTTGTTTACTATGTTTTGAAACCATATTATCGGGTAGATTCATCCTTTTGTAATTTTAATATATTTATTTTTATCACTATTAAAGCTGTGTTCGGTCTATGTAGTCTAATATTAGCATTGCAGTATGAGTTTCGGTTAGTTAGCATTTGCCTGGTATGTATTTTTCATTCCTTTACTTTCATTATTTCCATATTCTTATACAGGTATCCCTAGTAAACAGTATACAGTTGGCTATTACTTCTAAACTCCAGATTTAAAAATCCTTATCTTTTAATTTGAGTTTATATTTTCTTCCTTTAATGTAACTACTTGAATATTTGAATTGAAATGTATGATCTTAATATTCGTTTTTCTATTGATCCCAGTTGTTCTGTGTTTGCTTTCATATGTCTTTGGGTTTTTTTAATTGTTCCATTTCCTTTTATGTTAGTTTGTTTAGTTATACAGTGTTTTAAAACTCATCTTTTAATATTTATGCTAGTGATTACAACGTGTCTTTGACTTCAGGAAAACTTGATTTAAGTAAATACCTATATAATTTTCTTTGTAGTTACTAGGATATTAATTGTTAGGATATTAAGCACTTTTTAAAAAAATTTTATTCCAGTATAGTTACCATACAGTGTTGTATTAGTTTCAGGCGCACAATATAATGATGCAACAATTCTATGCATTTCCCAGTGCTCATCAAAATCAGTATACTCTTAATCCCCTTCACCTATTTAACCCATCTCCCCACCCACCTCCCTTCTGGTAACTGTATATTCTCCATAGTTAAGAGTCTCTTTCTTGATTTTTCTCTCCCTCTCTCTCTTTTTTCTCCTTTGTTCATTTGTTTTGTGTCTTAAATTTCACATATGAGTGAAGTCATAGGGTACTTGTCTTTCTCCGACTGGCTTATTTCACTTAGCACTGTACTCTCTAGCTCCATCCACGTTTTTGCAAATGACAAGCTTTCTTTCTTATTTATGACAGAGTAATATTCCTGTGTGTACATGTACTACCACATCATCTTCATCCATTTATCAGTCTATGGACCTTGGGTTGCTTCCATAATTTGGCAATTGTAAATAATGCTGCAATAAACAGAAGGGTGCATATATCTTTTTGAAATAGTGTTTTTGTATTCTTTGGGTAAATACCCAGTAACACGATTACTAGATCATAGAGTAGTCTATTTTTAAATTTTGAGATACCTCCATACTGTCTTCATCAGCAGCTGCACCAGTTTGCATTCCCATCAACAGTTCAGAAGGATTCCTTTGTCTTTACATCTTCACCAACATCTGTTGTTTCCTGTGTTTTTTATTTCAGCCATTCTGACAGGTATAAGGGAATATCTCATTGTAGTTTCAATTTGCATTTCCCTGACAGTGATGTTGGTTGTCTTTTCATGTGACTGTTGGCTGTGTGTATGTCGTCTTTGGAGAAATGTCTGTCCATGTCTTCTGCCCATTTTTAATTGAATCCTTTGTTATTTTGGTGTCGCATTGTATAAGTTTTTTATAGATTCTGGATACTAACCCTGTAATGGGTATGTCATTTGCAAGTATTTTCTCCCATTCAGTAGGTTGTCTTTTAGTTTGCTAGTTATTTCCTTTGCTGCTAAGCTTTTTTATTTTGATGTGGTTAAAGTAGTTAAGGTTTGCTTTTGCTTCTCTTATCTCAGGAGACATATCTAGAAAAAAAGTTGCTAAGGCTAATGTGAGAGAATTTACTACCTGTGCCACCTTCTAGGATTTTTATGGTTTCAAGTCTCACAGTTAGGTCCTTAATCCATTTTGAGTTTATTTTTGTTTACGGTGTAAGAAAGTGGTCCAGTTCCATTCTTCTGCATGTAGCTGTTCAATTTTCCTAACACCATTTGTTGAAGATAACTTTTTTTCCATTGCATATTCTTGTCTCCTTTGTCAAAGATGAATTGACCATCCCATCATGGGCTTATTTCTGGGCTCTCGATCCTGTTCCATTTATTTCTCTTTCTGCTGCCTCATTACTAGTGGATCGAAGTGAAATGGCTTTTTGTATATTAATATTTTATCCTGCAACCTTACTGAATTCACTTACTGGTTTTAGTAGTTTTTTGGTGGAATCTTAGGGTTTTCTATATATAGTGTCATGTCATCTGCAAATAGAGAAAGTTTCACTTCCTCCTTGCCAATTTCCATGGCTTTTATTCCTTTTTCTTTTCTCATTGCTGTGGCTAGGACTTCCAGCACTGTATTAAATAAAAGAAGTAAGAGTCTACATCCCTGCTCTTAGTTTTTCCCCATTATGTATGATGCTTGCTGTGGGTTTTTCATTTATGGCCTTTATTATGTTGAGGTATGTTCTCTAGAGCCACTTTGTTGAGGGTCTTTATCATAAATGCATCTTGTACTTCGTCAAATGCTTTTTCTGCATCTGTTGAAATGATCATGTGTTTTTTGTTCGTCTTATTGATGTGATGTATCATAGTGATCAATTTGTTAGTATTGAACCACCCTTGCATGTTGGGAATAAATTGCATTTGATCATGGTGAATGATTTTTTTAAATGTATTGTTGGATTCAGTTTGCAAATATTTTGTTGAGGATTTTTGCATATATGTTCATCAGGGATATTGGCCTCTAGTTCTCTTTTTTGTAGTGTCTTTTTAACTTTATTTTTAAACTTTATTTTTCTTTTCTTTTTTTCCCCTTTTTTGTTTTAATTAAAGTGTAGTTAACATACAACATTATATTAGTTTCAGGTATATAGCATAGTGACTTGAAAACTATATATATTATGCTATGATCACCACAAATACCTATCATCTGCCACCATAGAATGCTATTACAGTACCACTGATTATATTTCCTATGCTGTATTTTTCATCTCTGTGATTTTATTCATTCCATAACACAAAGCCTAGAATTCCCACTACCTTTCAACCATTTTATCCATTCCCCCCCATCTCTGTCCTCTGTCAATCATTAGTTTACCCTCTGTATTTATGAGTCTGTTTCTGTTTGTTAGTTTGTTTAGATTCCATATATAAGTGAATCATATGGTATTTGTCTCTCTCTGTCTATCTTATTTCACTTAGTAAAATATCTTCTATGTCTGTCCATGCTGTTGCATACAAATAGCAAGATCTTATTCTTTCTTTATGGCTGAGTAATATTCCTTTATATATTCTTTATCTGTATATCTATCAATGGACATATAAGCTGCTTCCATATCTTGGGTATTGTAAATAATGCCCCAATAAATATGGAGGTGTATATATCTTTTTTAGTTAGCATTTTCAGTTTCTTTGTGTAAATACCCAGTAGTAGAATTACTGGATCATCAGGTATTTCTATTTTTACTTTTTCAGGAAACTCTATACTGTTATCTGCCATGACTACACCACTTTATGGTCCTAAAATAGTGCATGAGAGTTCCAGGAACATTCTCCAACACATGTTATTTCTAATGTTTTTGATACTAGCCGTTCAGACAGGTGGAGGTGATATTTCATTGCAGTTTTGATTTGCATTTTCCTCACAATTAATGCTGTTGAGCACCTTTCCATGTGTCTGTTGAACATCTGAATTTCTTCTCTTGAAAAATGTTTATTCCAGTCCTCTGCCCCATTTTTAATTGGATTATTATTATTTTTTGTATTGAGTTCTATAAGTTCTTTATATATTTTGGTTATTAATACTTTATTGGATATATCCTTTGGGCAAAGATTTTTTTTTCCCATCAGTAAGTTGCCTTATTTTGTTGGTGATTCCCTTTTTTGTACAGAAGCCTTCATCTTATGTAGTCCCAATAGTTTATTTTTCTTTTTGTTTTTGTTTTTGCCCTGAGGAGAGGAGACATAAGTAGAAAAATGTTGCTAAGACAACATTTTTGTCAAATAGATTATTGTCTATGTTTTCTCCTAGGAGTTCTGTGGTTTCAGGTTTCATATTTAGGTCATATTTTGAGTTTATTTTTGTGCATGGTTTAACAAATGTTCCAGTTTCATTTTTTGCAAGTAGCTATCCAATTTTCCAAGCACTGTTTATTGAAGAGACTATACTTTTCTCAGTGTATATTCTTGCCTCTTTCATTGTAGACTAAGTGAGCATGGTGGTCACTTAAATGTGGGTTTATTTCCAGACTCTCTGTTCTTTTCTACTAATCTATGTGTTTATTTTTGTGCCAGTATTATACTGTTTTGGTTATTATAGCTTAATGATATTTCTTGAAATCTGGGATTGTGATACCTCCAGCTTTGTTCTTTCTCAAGACTGTGTTGACTATTTGAGGTCTTTTGTGGTTCTATACAAATTTTAGGATTATTTCTTTTAATTTTGTGAAGAATATTTCAGTATTTTTATGGGGATTTCATTGAATCTCTAGATTGCTTTAGGTAATATGAACATTTTAGAATAGTAATGATTCAGACCCATGAACATGGTATGTCTTTCCATTTTTTCCTTCCATCTTCAATTTCTTTCATCAATATTTAATAGTTTTCATAGTGTAGATCTTTCATATCTTTAAGTTTATTCCTAGGTATTTCATTCTTTTTGGTAAAATTGTAAATGTGATTGCTTACTTTCTCTTTCTACTACTTTGTTATTAGTTTATAGAATCACAGCAGATTTTTATACATTAATTTTGTATCCTGAAACTTTACTGATTTCATTCATCAGTTGCAGTAGTGTTTTGATGGAGTCTTTTGACTTCTGCGTATAGTATCATGTCATTTGCAAATGGGGAGTTTAACTTTTTCCTTACCAATTTGGATGGCTTTTATTTCTTCTTCTTGTCTGATTACTCTGGCTAGGACTTCCAGTATTCTGGTGGATAAAAGTGGTGAAAATAGACATCTTTGTCTTATTTCTGATCTCAGAGGGAAAGCTCTTACTTTTTCCCGAATGAGTATGATGTTAGCTGTGGATTTGTCATACATGGCCTTTATTATAATGAGGTATATTCTTTATCAACATAACTTGTTTAGCATTTTTATTATGAAGGAATGTTGAATTTTTTCCAGTGCTTTTTCTGGATCTTGAGATGATCATATGATTTTTATCTTTCATGGTTTTTGAAAAGATTTTATTTATTCATTTGTGAGGAGAGAGAGAGAGAGCAAAAGCAGGGGGAGAGGCAAGCAGGGGGAGAGGCAGGTCCCCCCTGAGCAGAGAGCCAGATGCAGGGCTCCATCCCAGGACCTGGATATAATGACCTGAGCTGAAGACAGATGCTCAGCCATCTGAGCCATGCAGGCACCCCTATCATTCATGTTGTTATGTAGCATATTATATTGGTTGATTCAAGAATACTCTAGCATCCTTGCATCCTCAGAATAAATCCCACTTAATTGTGGTGAATGATCCTTTTAATGTATTTTTGAATGTGATTTGCTAATATTTGGTTGAGGATTTTTGCATATATTTTCATCAGGGATATTAGTCTGTGGTTTTCTTTTCTTTTCTTTTTTTTTTTAATTTTTTTTAATTTTTTTTATTTTTAGTATCAGGGTGATGCTGGCCTCATAGAATGTATTTGGAAGTTTTTCTTCCACTTCTGTTTTTTAGCATAGTTGGAAGAAGATAGCTGTTAGCTCTTTTTTAAATGTTTAGTGGAATTCATTTATGAATCCACTTCTTGCTGAACTTTTGTTCTTAATTTTTTGATTGCCAGTTTATTTTCTTTACTAGTAATTGGTCTGTTCACATTTTCTGTTTCTTTTACTTGGGCTTTTAGTAATTTGAGTATCTTTGTATGGTATTTTTTTTCTGTTTGTTCTTACAGTAGATTAAATATTGCTTATGTGTATCTTACCTCTCTTTATCTTTCTCTTTTTCTTTAATTTTAGGATTTCAATTATATAAATATTGATGTTTCACCATATATTGTATGTCTCTTATACTTTTGTCTGTATTGCCATTGTTTATCCTCTTTGTGTTTTATTCTGAATATTTTCTTCTGACCCATATTCCACTTCACTAATCTTCTCTTCTCTATTAAATCTAATGTTGACCTCATCTAGTGACATTAAATTTTAATTACTATACCTTTCAGTCCATTGATTTTGTATCATAATCTTTAATTCTTTGCTGAAATTTTATATCTTGCCATGTAATTTCTTGAACATATTAATTACAATTATGTTAAAGTTCATGTGTTTTAAGTCTATATCTGGATCTCCTTTGGGTCTGTTTATTTACCTGGCTTTTTCCTTATTACTTACCTCTTTAGTTCTCTCTTAGTTGTTAATGTTTAATTAAATGAGAGGAGTAGTTTGAGGCCCTGGGTTTTATTAACTTCTTGCAGAAAAGATTCTACTTTTTCAGGTAGTTAAGATCAATGCATTTAATTTCAATCCAATCAGGGACTGGAGTGATTCTAAGAAGAATATGAGTCTTTGGGAACTTAAGATTACCAATGGAAGGGAAGTCAGGTGTTTCCTCAGGACCTCTTCTTGTGCAATCTGAATTCCAGTGTTACTTTCTTAATGCATTCTTACTCTAGTTGACTCTACTTAAGATCTCTTATTCTGAGACACTGCTTCCTACTCAACTTCTCAGATTTTGGTTTCAAATTGGCAAGTTATCCTGAAAGGACAAACTCTATTTCTTCCTCTACTCTCTACTACCACCACACCCAATACTTATGGCACCAGGGGTATGGGGATTTTCTCCAGACCTACCAGTTCTTCAATTCTCTAATTTTCTGCATATACCAACTGAGAGTTCAGTTTGATTCTGACACAATGTATCTGGAGTTAGCATCAGATCTCATAGGTTAAGAACTCAGTCTCACTAGAGCATTTCACATGTCAGTCTCAAGTCCAGGTAGTCCCTATTCTTCTCTCTAGCTATAAATTAGAGATTCCCACAGCCTCCTCTTTGTGTTTGGTAATTTGCTAGAATGGCTTATAGAATTGAAGAAAAAAGTTTACTTACAATATTGCTGGTTTATTATAAAAGGTTATAGCTCAGGAATAGTCAGACAAAAGAGATGCATAGGGGAAGGAGTGTGGAACGCTCCAGGCATGCCACCCTCATAGCACTCTATGTGTTCACCAACCTAGAAAGTTTCCAAGTCCCCTTAGCTTTTATTCTTTTTTTTTTTTTAATTAAGTAGGAGTGACTGAATCATTGGACATTGGTGATTAAGTCAGTTGCCAGCCACATTTCCTTTCCTGAGGACTGGAGTATGGGGGTGGAAGTTCCACTTGGCTGTCTCCACTGGCAACTAACCTTCATCCTGAGGCCATCTAGAAGCCCCCAACCACCAATCATTTTATTAGCATACAAAAAAAATACTTATCACTTGGGAGATTTCAAGAGTTTTAAGAGCAGAGTTCCAGGAAACCAGGAGAGAAACCAAATGTATATTAAATTATCAAAGACTGGAAGGATAAAAGTAACACCAAAGGTCACATTTACTTTGGTTAAATAGCAAAATTAAATTAAGCAAATTTGAAGATCTAATTGGCTTTATTAAATTATTCATGAATCAGCACCCTGTCTAACAAGTAGAAAGGCACTCTGAGAAGTTGTACAAAATGGAAGGTTTTTATAGGTGGAGTAGGGACAAGAAAGTTATTAGCAGAAGAGAAGGATTGGTCCAGAGAGGCTGTTTGCTAAAGGAAAAAGCAAGGTGTCTTATCTTGCAGATTGCCTCATTTTTCTGTGGAGGATGATGAGGAACCAGTTGACAAGCTCATAGGTGCTAATGGAAAGAAAAAAATCATGACTGATCGGTTAAGGCCACCTTTCTGGAGAGGTTGAAAATGTGATCTTTAGAAATTTTTTCATTTAAATTCCATTTAGTTAATATACAGTGTAATACTAGTTTCAGGTGTACAATTTAGCGATTCAACAATTAACATAGAACACCCATTGCTTATCACAAGTGCACTCCTTACTTCCTATTACCTATTTAACCCATTCCCCCACCCACCTCCGGTCTGGTAACCATCAGTTTATTCTCTGTACTTAAGTGTCTGTGAAACTTCAGTTAGATTTGGGTATTGAGCCCCAGTATGGAAACTCCATTTAAGTGAGAGCATTTGGGGCCTGAAGTCTTCTTTTTTAAATTCCTCTGGGCTTCTTTTTTTCCTGAATCTTGAGTTTTCAGGTTGTTGAATTTTCAAGGCTACCTTAGTAGCCTTGTGAAGTCTCCAAATAGATTTGTTATTTGGTCAGACTTTTCTGGTTTTTCTTAATAGAAGTATTGATAATCCAGGGGTTTGAGAACGATGATCTGTGTGTCAAATATATCCTGTCATCTGTTTTTATAAATAAAGTTTTATTGGAGCACAGCCATAGTGAATTGGTTACACATTGTTTATGGCTGCTTTCCTGCTACAAAGACAGACTTGAGACTGAGTTGGATAGTTGCGACAAAGATTTTATGTCCTGTAAAGCCTAACGTGTTCACTGCCTGACCCTTTCCAGAATATAACTTGCCAATTTCTGCTCTTGTCCAACAGAACCAGATTAAAAAAACAAAAAAACCTAAAATTATTTATTTTGTATCTGTTTATTTTGTTCCTTATGGGAAAATAGCCTTATTGTCTTAGATTTAATTTTTTTGGTAAAAAAACACATAAATTATTTTCTTATGTAACAAAATTTAATGGTAGTTTTTGTTTCCACTCTCCAAATTCCATCATATTCTTGTTTATTACAGACAAAATCTATTTTTCATATTTTGGGCAAATTATTTTAAAACAGAAAATAGTTCAGCAATGAAAGAAATGCCAGAAGACAAATGTTACTTGTAACTTGAAACTATACTACTTATTTATATAATCAAAGCAAAACCAATTTTTTTCAAGAACTTAAAACCAAGTCACAGAATTGTGAACAGAGTTAAATAGGTGGCATGCCATTTTCTGAATTTGTTTGAACCCTCAGTTGACTAGTGCATAGATTACTGTCAAACCACTAGTGTTTCTCTTTCTGAAATTTGGAGTAATATTCTTGAATTAGCAGCAGGTTATTCCCACTGTCAACCATATTTATGTAAATTCTCCATAATTCCCCTCTAGGAATAACTGAAAAAAGATACGCCAACTCAGATTAAAGCTGTGCATTAAAAGAGGCAATAAACATTTAAATGCAGTGACAGTGGATATTTTCTTTACGAGGCATATAATTTAGTATGGGACCACAAAATCTTTTTTTTTTTTTTCTTAAAGATTTTATTTATTTATTTGACAGAAGAGAGAGAGAGAGTACAAGCAGGGGGCAGGGGAGAGGGAGAAGCAGGCTCCCTGCTGAGCAGGGAGCCTAACAGGTAGCTGGATCCCAGGACCTGAGCCAGGATCATGAACTGAGCCAAAGGATCATTACTTGAGCCACCCAAGTGCAAGTGCCCCCACAAAATCTTATTCTTCACAGCATCTTACAAATTAGAAATCTTGAATATGTGGTACCATCTGTAATTATATAGTCTTAAGTAATTAGATACCAAATAGCCATATTAAAAAGTTCTTAGTGTATTATATTTATGTGTATGTGTATATGTATATATACACAAATATCAACATGATATTTGCCTTCTTATGTTCTTGCCTCTGTATGTAGTTTCAGTAATATAGAAAAAGATAGTATGTACAATCTTTCTGTTGTGAGTTTGACTCTCAAAATAATGAAAGACATGATAGGCCTTTTTCAGAATTTAGGTGATAGTAAAGACCCAACTCCTGAATTAACATTATGGTTGGACTGGTTGAGTCAAAGCATGTTTCTAAACTGAACCCAATGTAATGAATTCCTGGAAGAGCATTCTCTTCTTATTCTACCTTGTTAGCACAGTCCACTGAAAAAGCCAACAAATAATTAGGCAAATGAAATACTCTTCCTAGTGCCAGTTGAGTTTTAATTCTAGATGGGACTCCCTAAATATGAATGTCAGTTCTACCAGTTAAAAAGTGGGTAATGCAAAGCAGGTAACTTTACTTTCTCCCTGTGGATTAGAATAGTATCTACTTCATCAAATTAAATGAGATACATGCAAAGAATGTATTAGTCACTGAAAAAAATTGTGATTTTTTTCGTGATGACCATCACCACCACCACCAGTACTATAATACTTCCAAAGTTTTTACTGTGAGCTCAAAGATTTATTATTGTTATAACATTTTCATTATTTTAACTATAAGTATGATTCATGTAGTGAGCTGGATTTTTTTTTTTTTTTGGTCACTGTATAATGAATTTGATTACCCAACTAGCCTTTTTTCTATGGTCAGTACATTCCCGTTATCTCTTTATATAGTACTTGAACTTCTAAAAAAATTGCTCTTCTAAATGTATATTTTTGCCCATGACATAATTTTAACTGTTTATTCTTGCTGTCCAGATTTTTAATGAATAGTTAAAGAACTATTCACTTGGTACAAGTTAAGACACATAAATGACATTGCATGTAAACTTTAAAAATTGTAAGCAGTTAATGAACTCTAATGATGTGCCTTCTGAAGTGTTTAATAGTTCAGTATACTGATATATAACATGTACTAATATATATTATTTACTTTGAGAAATAATATCAGAGAAAAGATGGATTAATAGCTGAATAGAGTGAGAGATGAATATATACATATACATACTCATCTATGTATCATGCAGCAGCTATAGCAGAATCTTAATTGTAGAATTAGGAAAAATATGTATGTATTCACCATATAATTCTTTTACCTTTTACTCATATTTTATATTTTTCATAACAAACTGTTGGGGGAAATGTACTGAATGTGCTTGAATCCAAATAGTTTTTAGTTATACAAAATAAATTGGCTATTTTAACATATCAAAATTTCATCCTTAATGGAGAAATAATAAAACTTCTGAAGATACTAAGGAAAATATGCCATAGGAATATACCAAATTGATGTATGCTATTCCTAATAACGATGTAGTCATATAAGTCATGCAAGCTATATAAGTCATAAAATAATATATGCCAATTTTGTTAGCCATATTAAAATAGGAAGATAAAGGTAGCATTAGCTAATATTTTTACCTAAATTTATTTATAATTTTATAATTATAATTTAACTATATAATTATATATAATTATAATTTACCTAAATAAATTTATAATTTGAATTTATGTTATAAATTTATAGGATTTTGTGGGTAAGGCTTGAGTAAGGCTTGAGACGAGAACCAAACCAGGCCTTGACTTGTGCCTCCTTTAAAGGGTGAATAGCCGAACAAAAGGCTTAGGTCGATAAAGTCCAGTAGCACTGAGAAAGGGTCTGTGCTGTGTGTTGTGTGCTCACCTACGTGACTTCCCACATGTTTGCTAGTCAGATAGAGAGGATTTGGCCGGGGTCAGAAATTCTTGGCTGGTCCTTGCTGTCCTTGCACGGACTATAGACTACACCACTGTAAGACTGTGCTGTGCTTACACAAACTATGTCTTGAGTGGCCTTGAAGTCAGTACATCTGGCGCTGGAGGGTCTGCTATTGGTGCTTGGGAAATAGATAATGGGAAAGCTTGAAGGATTTTCTGTGCTTGTTGCAAACTCTTTAGTAATCAGCTAAAAATAGATACTTTTTCTTATGATTGCTTCTGTTAGTTATATAATGCCTCACAGCCTTGAATAAAATCGGCACTATTGGACATCCTCCTTGGTGCTCCTCCTGCCCCCATCTCTTTGTCTCTTAATTTTTCAGCATCCTCTTACCCTCTCGACCCTGGTCGATTTGTCGCACCGGCTGCAACAGGATTTATGATAAGATAATATTTGTTATTTCTAACTTCTTTCTAAAATGGAGTTTAGATGAATTACAAAGCAGAGCCACAAAGTTTTGAGCCAAAGTAGAAATGATGGATGCAACCTGTTGCACTGTACAAATGGGCTGCTGTCCAATCCTACCTGATGTGCAGTGTAGCCTTTTAAAGGACTCTGCAGTCTCAGAGCTCTTTGTTCTGAAGAAAAGATTCACAACGGCCATGCTCTCAGTTTTGAAGGGGAAAAATACACTTTGTTAATACTATAAAAATCCAATAGAAACAGAAGAGAAGGGAAATCTACATATAGGTGAGGGCAATGGTAAGCAGTAAAGGAGAATAAGACAGAGTTACATCAAATTGGATACTTAAAACATCCAACCTCATTATCTGGGGAAGTCTCTTGAAACAGCCTTACTGGAATTCCGATTGAGAGGCCTGGGCAAGCATCCTCCCCTTAGGGGAGACTTCCACTGACCATCCCCATATGGGCCATATTTATAGAGCAAATGACAGGGTCTGAAGTTAAACATTTGTTTGTCTGTGTGCAGTTTGGAGCAAACTACATTTCTGTGTTGTCATGTCTTTACATCTTCAAGGAGCCTGGGCCATATGTGCTTGCCTCCCCTCCTGGATTCCACTGGGGAGTCAGGGGTAGCCCAGTCTGGAGGCAGAGGCGATGCAAGGCAAAATTTATGCAGAAGGACCAGTTCTGACCTGGAGGCCAGCTAATGTCAACTAATCAGTCTCCCAAGGTCGCATATGCAGCACAAGTCTTTAGCCTGCCTGGTACATGCAGGTCAGGGTGGTCGGTCATGTAGGACAGAACACAGAACCCTCCATCCATACAATACACCCATCCAGTCTTTTAGATGCAAAGTAGTGTATTAATAATTGCCTTTAGGTTTAAGATGGGGAGTAAATAATAAAACTATACATAAAAAACTTGACAGTGTTCCATAAAGGTAGCAGGTATTGTTGGTACTTTCTTGGAATAAATAAGTACAGCCCTTCTTACGATTAAAATGAAGGAAGCAACATTCACGTAATTTCTGATATACTCTATCTCTTAAAATTATTCATATTATTTAAATAGAGTGATGACCGCTTCCATACCTGTGTCACTTCCTTTCCTTAACTCTAAACAAATTGTAACTTACCTAGAGAATGCCCTTTGATGGTTTGTTTATTCATCTTTTTTCCTTGTTCCTTTATTGTGGGAGTTTTTAAAGCTGCTTTAGCATTTAGAGTAGTTGGCAGTCAGTTATACCTTTATCCTCTTAATCACAAGAATCCCAATTGGAACAGAGTTTTGCAGAACTTTTTTTTTTTCTTTTTTTTTCTTTCTGTGTTTCAAGAGTACGCAGTTGCTGTTGTGCAGCAGCTCCCAGGGGAGAATGAGAAAATACGTTTGTGGGTATTTACTAGAAAGGTAATGGAAGAATAAAATAGAAGATACAATGGAAATGCTTCCTATGAGGAGAAATTGAACTAATAGGGATTGTTTTACCAAAAAGAAAGAAGGTTGAAATACGATATTCAGTGAAGTGGACTTAACTGTAGCATGTTATGATAATATGTTGGATATAATGGAGACCTCCCAGTGCTAAATGATAGTTATTAGACTCTGGCATAGATTAGAGAAAGGTTGTGTGTTAACTCAAGAATTTCCTAAAATACCAGTGTGTCCCTGTGTGATCTTTGTGATTGGTCTTAGTGAAAATCATGAAAACCCAGAAATTTTATGCACCTGCTTTTTGTTCTTTATAAAATATAGGTTTCGGGACACTTGGGTGGCTCCGTCAATTAATCATCTGACCCTTGGTTTCAGCTCAGGTCATGATTTCAGGGTCCTGAGATTGAGAGCTGCTTTGGATTCCTCACTCAGTGTGGAGTCTGCTCGAGATTCTTTCTCCCTCTCCCACTGCTTCTTCCCTTGCTCACACGTGTGCTAGCTCTCTCTAAAATAAGTAAATAGGATCTTTATAAAATAAGTACAGTAATACGGAATTTAAAAATGTTAACTGAACACAATGCAGGATATATCAGGAAATGTATTGCCTTGTTGAGTAAACTGAAAAAGATAGCTTTGCTTCAATCCCAAGCAAATACACATACATACATATATGTATATATCTAGCCTTTTCTAAATAACAGTTGATCAGCTATAAGAGCTAATTTGTTTCTCCTGAGTATCCTTTTATGGGAAAAACAACAACAAAAAAATAGCTTAAGTGGGTGTCAGAGCATTAATGTTCCAGTATAAGGCTCTGCTGCTTACTGACTCTGTTACCTTGGGTAAGTCATTTTTATTTTTGCATCTACTTTCTTATTCATTTTACTAATTGATCAAGATTTTCTAATTGTATCATTCTGTGAGTAAATTAAAAAAAAAAAAACATGAATGTTTTTTAGTCTACTATATTAGGCATATTAAATGCACTCTCCCAAAGTGTTTAACATGCATTCTAACGGGATTATTTACTCAGTTGGGAAAATCC
This sequence comes from Enhydra lutris kenyoni, assembly GCF_002288905.1. Taxonomy (NCBI): domain Eukaryota; kingdom Metazoa; phylum Chordata; class Mammalia; order Carnivora; family Mustelidae; genus Enhydra; species Enhydra lutris. Next base: position 38,220,622 of record NW_019154087.1, on the reverse strand, counting down.
TGTAAAGTGCACAATATCTAAACTAAATTTGTATTTTATTTCCATGTAGCTAGTGTATATAACTAGGAAAGAGAATAAATTATAAATAAAATCTATTTTTAGGAAGACAGTTTTCTTAAGTAAACTCTACCCGTAACGTGGGGCTCTAACTCACAACCCCAAAATCAAGAGTCACATCTTGTACTGACTGAGTCAGGCAGGTGCCCCAGGAAAAAGAACTTTAAAGACAGCCAGTAGTCTTACTAAATCATTACTCTTTTACACCTACTTGGTATAAGAAAGGTACAGGAGTACCTGGTACTCTTGAAGCTACAAGTTATGCATTGAAGTGATAATCACTGTATCTAACTCAGGATGTAGCATTTCAGGATCCAGGATGCCTCTTGAATTATGTTTTCTTTCTTTGACAGTATTATTATTATTATTATTATTCTTTAGAAATTCTCAGGCAACAAAATCATATTCTAATACCTTAAAGAATAGAGTATTTATTTCAGAAATTGAGATTCCTAATTGGCAGTAGTTTGACATTCTTTTGTTCCCGTGAAAGAGGATATTAGGATAATCATTGATTTTTCTGATTTTTGCCAGGAAACTAAAATAGATACCCTGTGCCTTTTCATATGCAGTACTTTGTTAGTGTATTAGTGTGTCCCCATTTGAAACCTAAAGGAGAAAGAAAAAAAATACTGTTTTAGTAGGTACTTGGAAACTTTGTATACTTTTTCTAAAAATCCTTGTTTGTTGTTTTTTTTTTAATGTAGATCACATTATCTTTACTTTATAGATGAGTAAATTGAGGTCCAATCCAGTTCATTGTCTTGGCCAAGTACCTGGGCAATAGGTGGTAAATCCTGGATTAGAACATGCCTGCTTGGTTCCAAAGCCAGAATACTTCTGCCATATAGGTATTCTGGCTCTGCATAAAAATCACCTGGTGAACCTTTAAAATATCAATGATTTAAGTGTTCAGAACCAGTTGAAAATTACTATTTTTAAAATTTTTTGAAATATTATTTTATTTATTTATTATTTTAACATATTTATTATTTTAACATATTTTAAAGATACATAAGTCAAATCTAAAGCATAACTTGCAATTATTTTATTCCCCATAGCAATACAGTGTTGATGAGCAGATGTTTAGCTGTTATATTTGTATGATGAAGATAAAATAATAGTGTGTTATTATTACTTTTATCCAAATGTCAAGAATGAGTATTTCTAATTTCCGTTACAAAATTTCTAATGTTATTTTCTAGTTGTTTGAAAACAAAACTAATGCCTAAGTATATAAGTTACTTGTGCACTACTACCATTTTACTTTATTTATTTTGTTTATTTTTTAACTATTCATTTAAGAGAGAGAGAGAAAGCACAAGCAGAGGGGAGGTGCAAAGGGAGAGGGAGAAGCAGACTCCTTGCCAAGCAGGGAGTAGGATGCAGAGCTCAATCCCAGGATCCTGGGATTGTGACTTGAGCCCAAGGCAGATGCTTACCTGACTGAGTCACCCAGGCACCTGCACTACTACCATTTTAAAGATAGGAATTTGTTTTCTGGTTCAGAGATTAAGTATATATAAATAAAAATGAAAATTTAGTTTATAAAGGACTCTATGCACAGAACTGATTTGTGACATTTCTTTTTGAGATTAATTTACAGGATCACAGAATTAAATTTAAAAATAGCAATGTTATGAATATAATAGAAATATGAAATGAATATAATGTTGTTTATGTACTTCATTATTTACTAATCAAATAACGTGATGATTTCTCACTTAATTCCAAATTTTCAGCTAGATGGCAAGCAATTCAAAATGGGATTTAATGTAATAATGTAATTTTCTGATTAGTGTGTTTCCTTTAAACTTTCAATCATAAGTTATATTTTAATTTGGGAATGTGCTCATGCAGCACAAACATGGAATACATTCTTACTATATGCAGATGGAAAAGAGAATTTTTTTGCTAAAAACATTAAAGCAGTTTTGTTAATAGAATTTATTAGCACTGTGTTTCATGTCTTTTTATACTACCATTATATTATATTATACTACTATCATATTATTATAATAACAATAAAATAATCCAATGAATTTATACACTCGGATGATTGATGTGTCTGTTTACAAAGTTGCCTCAGAAGCTAAAACATTAATTACATTTTTTGCATAAAATAACTTGCTTTTACAGAATTTTAGGCTGTGATAGAGTAGACCTTTGCTGAGATTATTACATTAAAAATAGATCTTGTAAAAACTCATGTCCATGTTCAGTGAATTTATTTTTCCATTTATATTTTTATTAAATTATTATCCAATATGATTTTATTGAATGCCTACTAAATTTAAGTACTCTTTTAGGTGGTGGCATATAGTATGGCTACAATCTGTAGTATGGCTAGTAGCAAAATACAGGAAAGAAAAACATTAAACAAATACGTGTAAATATCAAGTATGTTGTGTATTTTCTGAGCTTTGGAACATTTAGCATTTAGGAGGGAGGGATTCTGAGGACTGAAACATGCTGAGACTTAGCAGTGAGAGAAGAGTATTTCTGAAAGAGGGAAAAACCATTCTAAAGGCATTGAGGCAAGTTGTTTAGAAAGCAGTGGTGTATTAGTTTTCTGCTGCTGCTATAACAAATTACCATAAACTCAGCATCTTAAAAGACACAAATTTATTATGTCACAGTTTTGTAGGGCGGAAGTCTTGGGTAGGTGTTTGGTCCCTCTGGTATAGGTTTCACAAGGCAAAAATCAAGGTGTCCGCAGCTGGGGCTCTTATCTGGAGTTTCTGAGGGTGAGGAGTCTGGAGGAAGGCAATCCATTTCCAAGCCCCTTCAGGTTGATGGCAGAATTCATTTCTTTGTGGCTACAGGGCTGAGGTTCCCATTTCCTTGCTGGCTATCAGCCAGAAACCATTCTCAGCTAGCTTAAGGCCTCCTGCATTCTTGTCATATTGAAAGTTCCTGCCTCCAACGGTGCAAGGAGTCTTTCTAATCCATTCTAAGTTTCTGACTTCCCTTCCTGCCATATCTCTGTTTCTGCTTTCATTTGAGAAAGAGCTCTGCTCTTCCAAGCCAGTGTGATTATATTGGGTTTACTGAAGTTATTCAGAAAAATTTCTCTATCTTAAAACCAACTGATTAGTAACTTTTTTTTTTGATTAGTTATTTTAATTGCATGGGCAAATCCCTTTGCCATGTGATGTACATATTCATAGGCTTGACACATAAGCATAGATGTTTATGTACACATAAGCATAGGGCCAAAATTCTCCCTACCACAGGGGATGGGACTTTCATGGCAGATAAAAAGATCAAGAAACTTAGTGGCTTGGTTGTTGTTTAGATATATTTGGACTTTGAAGTCACTCAAATGTTGACAGGCTTGTAGTGGAGAGAAAAACTGAAGTCAAATGCAAAAGTCTCAGTAAATGAAAAGTGATAACCTAGAGGTTGGCAGTTAATAGACACAAGGATGGGTAGAGGGAAACATGAGCCTCACAGATTAGAGAAATATTGCAGACTATGGAGTGGTGTTAATCAGGAAGTTGCACTGGAGTGTCCTGTCAAGTGCTAAAAAAGAGATAGGGTCCAACTGAGCTGCAGGAGAATCCAAGAGTTTGGGAGAGAGTCGGGTTTCAGATAGGTCAAACACTGAACTGGGTGTTTTCATAGTTTATGATGGTGAAGAGTTCATTTGCAATGAAAGAGTGTTTGTAGGGAAAAAAATAGAGAATTTGAGAGAGCAGCACAATTGGGAATGGATCAGGAGACAGAACACAAATTTCATCATGGGGATGGAAGCATTGGAGAGAATTAATAGAAAGTAGGGTCGAAGGGAAAGTGAATTGAGTTGACTGCAGATTTGCCAAGAAGATAAGAAATCTAATGATCCCTTGAAAGAGGATATATTTCTTTCAGTAGTTATTAAGTGATCAGCAAAGGAAGTCCAGTAGCCGAGAACTTCATGTCTTCAATGGTGGATGGTAGAGTTGGTACCAAGCAGATTTTAGGGACTGCAAAGTCTAGAGCATGTGTGATCCAAGTCAGTCATTTGTTTCCCTCATTATTTGTCATGTCTTACAAGAATCAGTATAGAAGGTTAAGAATACAGATTGTGGCTCTGCTGTGTATGGGTTTCAGTCTTGCCCATGTAATTGTGCCCAAGTTACTTACGCTCTTTGTGCCTCAGACTCTTCAGTGGAAGAATTTCATCCACAAAGTGGAAATGATGACAGTAGTGACAGTTGGAATTGGATAGTTTTGAACATCAGATGAGGACATGACCTATTGTACACGTTTTTATCTGTTAGGTGTAGCTATTTAACGGCTACTTACACAATTTTTTTAACCTACTTATATAAGATTTAAATATAATGGAGCATGCAAGAAAACTGTATTTCAGACTACAGATCTATGCTAAACTGAATAATTTTATGTCATTTTGGTTCAATTGTGCTACCTAAGAAACACAGTATTAACCTTAAAGAAGTGTATATTACTGCTTGTGTGTTTTGGTGGAGCTGTATCAACATAGTTGATAGGAAAATAGGTTATATTTTAAGTGATTTTGGTAGATTTAAAAATGCCAGTCCAAGTAAAGTAAAGTTGCCTGAAGGATTGTTTTTTCTTTAATAAAAAGAGCCATGATCTTTTAGACGTAATACTCTTGAGAAATGTATTTGTCATTAAAAACAAAGGAGGTCAAATGATTTTCTAGGTATAGTAGTCACAATAAATATCCACTGTCACCTATATAGAAGCAGAAGAAATATGCTGTCACTTCTGTTATTGGAAAACTGTCCATCTCTTTTCTACCTTTCTCCTCCAAGCACCCTTCCATGGAGAATTACCCTTGTACAACTCAATTTGTAGCAGAGTAAAAAGTTTTTAAGATAAGGAGACATTTCCTAAAATGATAGCCTATTGCCATTTAGGATTAGTTCCAAATGTACAACTGACAACTTGAAACCTCTTAGATGCTCCATTTTATGCCATGTGAGTTGGATGTTAGAAATTCATTCTAATTTATTATTTTACAAAGAAAATATTTTAAATGCATTAGAGTATTAGGTGCTCAATCTGATTTTTTAAAAAATGATTTCAAAAGGATATAAAAATCATTTACAGTGGATGTGAGAAGAAATGTGTTTTTAAATACATGTTGATTAAAATAATGTCAGTAGAGTAAAACACTTCCAAAGAATATTGATGTCAGATATCAACTGATTGTTAATTTTGATTTTGGTCATTGTGTTTTTAGATTAACTTTTTCTGTTCATAACTATAAAATTAATGCTTTCACTTCAGCATATTCTGATTGTACTGCAGTTGTTGTTGTTTTTAAATTGATGTGTACAAGGCACTTTATTAACCATTTTAAAGGATGTAAAAAGTATTAAATTTAGTTTCTGCCTTAAGGTACTAGTACAACTAAAGGGGTGAACCGTGTGCATACATAACAGTTGTCAAAGGTATAGTATAGTAAGAACCATACAGAAATGCAGAGCAGAATAGAGGATAAGGAGAGAAGTGTTACCAGAAATTTGCCAGCCAAAACTCTCTCTTGATATTGCAGATAGACAGCAGAAATACTAAGTGGAAGAATAGGATATAGAATGTATAATATAATCACATATATAGTAAACTCTGAGAAAGAATTTTTCATAAATATATGTATACAAATAGAAAATACTAGAGGAAAATGTCTAAGAACAAAATTGTTCATTATTTATCCTGAATATTTTGTTTCCTCAAGATAAGGGAGTGAAGGCAATTAGGAAGTATGGAGGACATCTGTAAGTATGAAAGTGGGCATCTGTTGGAATCTATATTCTGCCTGATTGCTTGGGGACAGGAGACTTTGTAGGGTACTTTTCCCATATAGTTGGTCCCACCATCAGGCACAGAGGCTAGTGTTTTGTACCTGTATGTATCAGTTATGATTTTGGGGTAGGGAGCTGGTAATCTCATAAGTAAAGCAGCTTCCCATAGGCTAATGGAAACTCTATAGAAGAGTAAGCAGCTATGAATGTTTTCAGCTAACACTCACAGTAGCTATACCTTATAAAGGGGTATGGGCAGACAACACCAAAAATGTTCAGAATACATTATTATTATATTTAATCACACACACACACACACACACACACACACAATATTCAGTCATTAAACAATTAGCAAGTACCTATTAACTACTGAAAATGAACAGTGAACTGGTATAGGTTTAAAAAAAAGAAAGAAAACACACAAACAACTACAAACTCCTTCCTTTTTCAAGAAGAACCAACATCTCTGGGGGCAGTAGTCAACTATATCCATATTTATATAGAATAGGTTATGTGTTAAAGTAATGTACTATATTCAGCTATTATAGAAGGGCAAAGAAGGACTCTTGCTACTTGCTATTTATATATATTTAAGTGTACTCAGCAAATAATAATAATAAATGAATATATTTTAACTTAAAACTTTAATCCTCAGTTCTCTGAAAAATTCAACTGTATGGAATATCTTACTTCTATGAAATGCCATGTAAACTGTATATGCCTGCATAGCTGTGCCTATGACATGACATGTGCAATAACATCTCATTTATCTAGTTGCCACTTATTTCCAAACTTAAAATAACGAAACCATGATCTGGATCATCAGTATTTGAAAACAACACATGAACTCCTGAAGAGTCCCACTAAAGAGCACAAAATGCCTTGCTGGCTTCAGCACGTACACCCTGCTGTTGGGAAAATAGAATTAAAAACAAAATATTAGGAAAAAAAAATATTTTCCCAACTCAGAGATCCTCTCTACAGAGGTAACAGAGAAAGAAAAACACTTTTATTATTGAGTAAGCATTAAACCAGCACGTGAAACATATCACAGGCAATCCACAAAGAGAGCACAAAGACAGAAATCTCACTCTTTTTTATAGTCAAGTGGATACAACCCATTTTGTACATGTTTTCAAAATAAACCATACCTAGTCCTGCAGTAAAGGAAACTTGATAGCATCATATTTGTCACACATGGTTCATCCTGAATTTACCCAGTAATTGGTGTGACCATCTATGTTAATCAGTTGGCTTTATCCAGGAGAGCAACAAACTTTCCATATCTTTTATGGCATGAGGTAGTTTTAAAGCTTTGAGAAAGGTGCCCAAAAAGTGGATAGGGTGCTATCTCCCTTGATGTCTATGCTTCAGAGGGAGGGCTCCCAGGTCTCAGAAAGAAGACCCTGGGTCTCAAAGCTGCCAAAGGCCTATCTCGCTTACAAAAAGATTTATGTCGATTTCAGAAACAGGAAAAAGTGCTCACAGTTATAAGTTTACTAAAGTAAATTCTCTAAGAAAACGGAAGGAAGAGAAATCCCTTCTGTCATTTTCAGTAGGGGGAGTTAAACTTCTTTTTAATTTTTACTTGTCCTTACACTGCTCATGGTGAAGTTCCTTAGGCCCCAGGGGAATCAGTTACTTAATCATCTGAGCCACCCAGGAGCCCCTCTAGAAGAATTTCTAACCAAAGTACATTTTTAAAATCACATGTTGAGAGTGTGTTCTCTAAATATAGAAGAAAAAATAAGATGTTATGTAATATCATATGTTGCCAGTTGTTTATTATACAGCTAATTGTAGCCAGGTTTACTTTATAGATTCACCAAATATGAGAAATCAGAGTTTTTGAATTATTTTATTGCATAAAACTAATAACTGTATGTTAATTATACTTGTATACATAAAAAAATAAAATAAGGAGCTCACAAAAAAGAAATCATATCAGTACTTTTTAGTTTAATTATCATGAACTCAATTTTGATTTTGAATGTTAGCATTTATTATATAGTTAAGCCAATTTTTCTGCTTTTGTGCACACATTTTGATATTAATGATGTGTTTAAAGACTTCCATATTAGTATATATAATCTGATATGTTATAATACGTATATTTATATTCTGTCCCACATGTTAGCACATTTTAACCTTGGACTGAATTAAGAAATGAAAATTGCACAGACTTCACAGAACTCAGGAAAACAATGGATTTTTAGAAATTTTTTTCTGCTGTCACCCTGTTGGAAAATAAAGGGAAGAAGTGTCAGAATGTTCACAATTTTTAAGTATTGTCTTAAGAAAGCAGAAGTCTACATGTTGTCCAATACTGTTCACACTAGACTGAATAAAAATAAATAATTTCTTATGTTTTTATATTTGCCTGAACTACCACTCCTAAAAGCTGTTGAGCAACTGTGAAGGAAGCTTTCCCCTGTCTTTCTGACATCCCAACACAGGTACTAGGTGACATGCAGGGATTCTGTTCTTACACCAGTTCAGCAAATGGGGGTTGGTGAAGCGTCTTGGAGACTACAAATATATGTGTATATATGCATATATAGAATTATTATATATTTGTACATATATACAGTGCTTCCCAGAATAGCTTTAGAAATAGATCTACTTTATACTTTAAATGCTAATAATTCTGTTTATATTGATTTTATCATAAATTGTGCCTATGCCAAAAATGACAGTCATTAGATTTAAAATTTATCATCAGCTTAATTAGAACCTTAGATCCTTTCAGATTAAAAAAAAAAATACTTTGTTTTGTGTTTAGAATGACAACAGGTGCTTTTTAAACCAGATGCATAACATGGATTGGTAAATGTGTTCTTCTTTTCCCGTATCTTAACATTGCAGAAAATTATTTCTCCAAAAGATTTGTGTTAGTTAGGATCAGCTAATTGTGTGTCGGTAACAGATTATTACAAAATTTCAGTGATTTAAGCTCACAAAGGTTTACTTCTTGCTTTTGTTACCTGACAGTTAGGTACCCAAGGCTCTGTTCCATAAAATCATTCAAGATTCTAGGTTATGGAAGCCACCATATATCTTATAGCTGCACCTTGTTGGTCATGACACCAGCAAAAGGGAATATATGGTGAGTTTGTGCCTGTTCTTTAGGGCTTTATCCCAGAAGAGGCATACTTAATTTCAGTTTGTAGCCCTCTAGCCAGAACTTGTCCCAAAGCCTCACCTAACCAAGGAAAGTAAGGCAGAAGTGGTTCCTGGTGAGCACCAGTAATGTCTACTGACAACTAAGGCCTTGAATCTATGTAGCAGTTTGTGTAAATTATCATAACTTGGTAATACTGGGTATTCGTGTACAATCCTGTTTTATTAAATACTAAATACTTCTAAATTCAGAATTAATTTTAATCATTAAATTTTGAATGTATTTTCATTTTTTAATACTTCTCAAGTTATATTTGAATATACAATCACAGTAAATTACTGCATTGCCTAGTGGCAATCATATATATTATCTTTAGGTAATCCACATTTTCCACACTTCTCTATACATCATATTTTTTTTTTAATAAATAGCAAAAATGTTGATTGACTTTCACTTCTGACTTTAAATTGTAATTTTAAAAATCTGACAGTTCCTAAATAATCTCATTATGGAAAAAATTTGCAGGAAAAATTAACAATTTTAGCAATGGAAATGGCTTTAAAATAGATAAGATATAATTAAATTCTTTGGAATCAACACTTTTTATTTAAAAATATTTTCTATTATAATGGTCAATTATGATTATATTTTTAAACTACTAAAGGAAATAGCACACCCATTTGAACTAAGAAAAATTTAGCATATCCTTAGAGAAACTAAATTTAAAAATACATACATAATGCTAATTTTTTTAGGTTTTGCTAAAATTAAAAATATAATGTCTCAAGTAATAAATTAATGAGAGATTATGTGTTTGAAAAGTTTGAAATTGTCTTATAAGGGATGTTTCTTTGGCAGAAAAGGTGGATAGAACAAAATAATTGCTATCTTCTTTCAGTCTTCTTCTCTAGTGTATTTTTAAGCCTTCAGTAGTTGATAGCAGTTATATAAAGGATGCTTTCCCAAAGCCTTCCAACCTGTCGTATTTTGTCTTGTTTGTACTCAGAAGAATGCTCTGAGTTTGCCTGATTCAGTGATTATAATGAATTAACAGCTTCACATTATCTTCTAAAATTTAAAGTAAAATCTTAGAACATTGCCAAATTAGAAAAGTAGTGATCATAGTTACCCTTTTGTGTAACACAGGATTATATTTATGTTGCTTCATTTTCTTTATTTTGAGGTATAATCATTTTCTTCAAGAAAATGTGTTGTGTCTGGGAAAGAGGTTTGAAATTTATTTCCCTTTACTGAGCTTTAATTTTCTTGTTTCCAGAATGAGATTATAAACTCTTTTGAGGATCAAATGGTGTCACTAACATGGTGCCTACAATGGTATACCATTTAAAAATATAATATTCTGTCCATTATTTTTGTTCTTACTGTTTCAGCCTGTGTTCAAGTTTATAAATTCTTAGAGCTAGAAAAAAAATGTAAAGTCTGGTGATTTTTAAAAAATTTGTATTTTAAATTATGTTTCTTTGTTAGTTTTGATAAATGTATGTTTCCTGGTTTAGAATTATAGAGTCAAGGAAAAATGGAAAACGATAACATGGGCAGGCTAGAGTTTTTCATTAATGTTATTACTTTTGTAGACAGTAGTAGGTGCTCATGGTTGTATTTGAAATTTGGATTCAGTTCTACCCACTGATAGTCTTTTGTGTAGTATAGAATTTTTGATCTGCAAATCACAGAAAACCTCATCTTGAGCCTGTTCAGGCAGTGTCCATAAACAGTAATCTGAGGTGGGATGACCTTCAGAAGCAGTGGTGAGTAATGTCATCCAGTTCCTGAGTGCTTTCCAGCATTCTACCTTGTCACTGGTAATAGCATGAACTTCAGGCTGGTAACAAGATTGCAGCAGCATTTCCAAATTATACTTTCAGACACAGCCACATCCTAATAAGAGAAATCTTTTGTGTGTGTGTGTTTCACTGTTGAGATTGAAGAAGTTTTCCCCCAGAAATCACAGTATATTGGTCAGTATTATCCCATTCCTACAAAAAATACTGGAAAGCGGAATAAAATTTCACTCATTTAGGAATGTAATGGATATCAGGATGACAATCAGTTACATCACTGACAGCCACATGTTTAGCTACCCTGCATACAAATGCACATTCTTCCCATGCATAGGCACTTCAGAAATGGCCATGCCTATCTGAAATAACGTTTATACCTTCCCCCAAAACAAGATAACACAAGGACTCATACAGTAACTAAACCAAATTCAAATTCAGGATTTCTGTGTTAGGTGTAGTCCTTTCCACCAGGTTAGAGTCCAACGAATAATTTATACTCTAGCTGAAAAGAAATGTTTTATTCTCTGCCCAAGTTTGAAATCTTCTGATAGTAGAGAATAGAAAATACTTCTAACATAAAAACTCATTTTTCAATAAAGGGGGAAAATAAAACAGTGGTACTGATTCATAGCTCCTTCATGTTATGTTAAAAATAAGAGTGAATACAGTCAATTCTGGTAGTTGACTAAATCCCTTGTTATGCAAATCTGACAGCTCCATGTTTAGGAGAGGGGGTGATAGTGACAACTTCTTTGTCCATACCTACTCTGGGCATTTTGGGGGTGGGTATGCGGAATAATGCCTTACCTTGAAACTACAGAGCTTTAATAATCCACTTCCTGTTGAATGGGTTTGGTGAGTAGAATATTGGTTTAATTATGGAAATACACTCTTGGTGAGGTTTACAGTCACTTTGGCAATGCATTTCCCTTAAAAATTTGGTTGGCTTCTAAGTTACTTGCATTCAGTAATCTAGCCAGAAAGCTGGCTCACCAAGGAATTTTCCCCAGGAAGTCTAGTCTCAGGCACAGATATCCGAGTCTCTTCCATCCCTTCCCCCAAATCTGCAGTCATCATCCTTTAATGGCCTTTGCCATGAGGAAATTCAGAAGAATAGCCTGATGTGGGAAATCCTATACATAATTTGTTCTTTTCATCTATATTTTAAACATGAGTGTGTCTCCTTTACTAGGTAAATAATGTAACTGGAGGTGTTTACTAGAAGTCTGGGGCTAGAGGCTTTCCTTTTGCTCCAGTCAAATAGCCTACTCAGTCTTCATTCCCACTCTCTGCTTACCTCAGGTTGGAGGAGAAAGTTTGGCGTTTTAAACTCCCCAAGCTTCCACATTATTGGACTCTAAGTCAGTTGAGGTCCACAGACAAGAAGAACCTCTTAGGCAGAATTGTATTTTATTCCTTCTCTGCTTACCAATACATAAATGTTAGCCCAAAAATAACTCTGCTGAGGACTTAACTAAAAGTTGCAGAACACCAGAACACCAGAAGCCAGAACACCAAAAATCTGAAAATTTCCTGTCAGTTCCCCAGATGAGCAAACATTTAGTCAAATGCTTCAGTTTCACACAAGAAGGATCATTTAACCACAACTTTGAAGAGTGAAATGGATTATCCTTTCCCTTCCTTTATCACCTTTTTACCAATTCAACATTTTTAGAGTCGGCTACTTGTGACAGCTCATTTCTGGTGACAGATTTGATAATCAGGATGTTTCCATATCTTGGTTATTGTAAATAATGCTGCAGTGAACATGGAGTTGCATATATTTTTTAAAATTAATGTTCTTGTTTTCTTCAGAAAAATACCCCAAAGTGGAATTGCTGATTCATGTGGTAGCAATATTTCTATTTTTTTGAGGAAGCTCCACTTTTTCTATAGTGGCTACACCAATTTACATTCCCACTAATAGTGTACAGGGGTTCCCTTTTCTCCTTATCCTTGCCAGGACTTGTTATTCTTAGTCATTTTGAGAATAGCCACTCTAACATGTATGAGGTGATACCTCACAGTGGTTTTGATTTTCAGTTTCCTGATTAATGGTGTGGAACATGGGGCACCTGGGTGGCTCAGTGGGTTAAAACCTCTGCCTTCAGCTCAGGTCATCAACCCAGGGTCTTGGGATCCAGCCCTGCATCAGGCTCCCTGCTCAGCAGGGAGCCTGCTTGCTCCTTTCTCTCTGTTTGCTTCTCTGCCTACTTGTGATCTCTGTCAAATAAATAAATAAAATCCTTAAAAAAAAAAAAGATGTAGAACATATTTTCATGAACCTACTAGTTATCTGTACATCTTCTTTAGAAAAATGTCTGTTTGGATTTTTCTGCCCATTTTAAATCAGATTTTGTTTTGTTTTTGTTTCGCTTTTGAGGTGTATGAAATCTTTATATATTTTGAGTACTAGCCCTTTGTCAGACATACGATTTGTGAATATTTTCTCCCGTTCAGTAGGCTGCCTTTAATTTTGGCGGTTTCCTTTGCTGTTAAGAAACTTTTTAGTTTAATGTAGTACCACTTGTTTATCTTTGCTTTTATTGTTTTTGTTTTTGGTTTCAGATTAAAAAAAAAAAATCATTACCAAGACCTTCAGCAAGAAGTTACCTCCTCTGTCTTCTCTTAGTAGTTTTATGTTTTTAAGTCTTCTATTCAAGTCTTTAAGCCATTTTGAGTTAATTTCTAGTGTGTATGGTATAAGATAATGGTCCAGTTTCATTCTTACTCCTGTTGGTTATCAAGTTTTCCCAACACCATTTATTGAATAGATTGTCCTTTCCTCATTTTATATTTTTGGCTCCTTTGCTATAAATTAAAACTGACCATTTTTGCAAGGGTTTTAATTTGGGGCTTTTATTTTGTTCCATTTGCCTATGGATCTGTTTTTATGTCAGTACCATACTCTTTTAATTACCATAACTTTGTAATACAGTTCAAAATCCGGGGACAACTGGCCAATCTATTGTCCAGCACTGTTTTTCTTTCTCAAGATTGTTGCAGCAGTCTTTGTGAGAATTTTTATCATAAATTAATGTTGAGTTTGGTCAGATTTCCTCTGTATCTATTGAGATAATCATATTAATTTTTATCCTTCATTTTAATATGGTATATTACATTGACTGATTTGCATTGGTTGAGCCATTTTTGCATCCTCAAAAGAAATCCCACTTGATCATGGTGTGTGTTCCTCTTGCTGTATGTTGAATTTGGTTTGCTAATATTTTGCTGAGGACTTTTTGCACCTGTGCTCATCAGGGATATTGGCCTGTATTTTTCCTTACTTGTGGCACCCTTGTCTGGTTTTGGTATTAGGGTAATGCTGGCCTTATAAAATAAATTTGGAAGACTTTCCTCCTCTTACATGTTTTGGAAGGCTTTGAGAAGGAAGGTATTAATTCTTTGAAAGTTTGATAGAATTCCCTAGTGAAACTGTCTGATCCTGGACTTTGTTTGTTTAGAGACCTTAGATTATAGACAGTTATTAAAATGAAGGATATAAAAACAGATTATTATTAAAAATGAAGGATAAAATGAAGGATATTTATTATATTCATATTAAAATGAAGGATAAAAACATATTTTCTATTTCATCTTGATTCAGTTTTGGTTAAGTTTTGTGTTTCTAGGAATTTATCCATTTCTTCAAGGTTGTCTGATAGTACTCTTTTATGATCCTTTATATTTCTGTGGCATTATTCATAATACCTCCTCTTTCATTCTGATTTTATTTATTTGAATTCTCACTGTTCTTTCCTTGGTGAGTCTAGCTTAAGGTTTGACCATTTTGTTTACCTCTTCAGAGAACTACTCTTAATTTTATTCACCTTTTCTACTATCCTTTTAGTCTCTATTTTATTTTTGCCCTGATCTTTATTATTTCCTTCCTTCTACCAACTTTGGGCTTTTTTTTTTTTTTCCTAGTTCCATGAGGTGTGAAATTAGTTTTTTTAAGACTTCTGTTGGTTCTGAGATAGGCATTTATTGCTGTGAACTTTCCTTTTAGAACTGCTTTTGCTGCATTGTATAGACTTTGATATCTTTCCATTTTTGTTTATCTCAATGTATTTTTTAATTTCTTTTTGAGTTTTCTTTTACCTATTGGATGTTCAGTTGCACCCATTGGATGTTCAGTTCAGTTGTTTAATCTCCACATATTTATGATATTTCCAGTTTTCTCTGTGGAATTCATTTCTAGTTTTATACCAGTGGGGTTGGAAAGGATTTTTGGAATGATTTCAGTCCTCTTAAACTTATTAAGACTTGTTTTGTTCGGGACTGGAAGAGATTATGCTGAGTGAAATAAGTCAAGCAGAGAGAGTCAATTATCATATGGTTTCACTTATTTGTGGAACAAAACAAATAGCATGGAGGACATGGGGAGTTAAGAGAAGGGAGTTGGGGGGAAATTGGAAGGGGAGGTGAACAATGAGAGACTATGGACTCTGAAAAACAATCTGAAGGGTTTGAAGAGGTGGGGGGGGTGGGAGGTTGGGGGAACCAGGTGGTGGGTATTAGAGAGGGCACAGATTGCATGGAGCACTGGGTGTGGTACAAAAACAATGACTACTGTTATGTTGAAAATAAATTAAGAAAATTATTAAAAAAAAAGTTTCAGGTTAACAAAGATTTTGGAAGCTGTTTAAAGCTTTACCTACAATTTAAAAAATCTTATTGACATTGATTTAATTTACTTGTCTTGACATGTATGCTTAGATTACTCATAAAAACTTTTGAAGATATCAAAGTTAGTTATTCTCCTAAACTATATTAACAAAACAATGTTTTGTATCAGAAAGCATGTCAATTTTCTTAAGTAAATGTTGGCAGATTAAATGTTTTAATTGTAAAAAAAAAAAAAAAAAAGACTTGTTTTGGGCCTAACATATAACCATCTTGGAAGATGTTCATGTGCACTTGAGAAGGCTGTGTATCCTGTTGCTTTGGGATGGAATGTTCTGTAAATATCTGTTAAGTCCATCTGGCCTAATGTGTATCATTTAAAGCCAGTGTTTTCTTATTGATTTTCTGTCTGGATGATCTACCAATTGATACAATTGGGTGTTAAAGCTCCCCTGCTATATTACTATATTGCTGTCTATTTCTCCCTTTAGATCTGTTAATATATTCTCCATATGTAGGTATGTATGTATACATACGTGTGTGTGTGTATATGTGTGTGTGTGTGTATACACTTAGATTTGCTCGTATTGGGTGCATAAATATTTACAAATGTTTGGCCTTCTGGTTAGATTGAGCTCTTTATCATTATATAATGCTCTTCTTTGTCTCTTATTATGTCTTGGTTTTATCTGATAATAAGTTTAGCTACTTCAGCTTTCTTCCGATTTCTGTCTGCATGAATCATCTTTTTCCATCCCCTTTCCTTCAGTCTGTGTGTGTCCTTATATTTATTTTTTTTAATTTAACTTTATTTTTTCAGTGTTCCAAGATTCATTGTTTATGCAGCACTTATATTTAAAGTAAGTCTCTTCTAGGCAGCATATAGATGGTTCTTAGTTTTTGTTTTTTGTTTTGTTTATTTCTTTTCATTTAGCCCCTCTGTGTCTTTTGATTGGGAAATTTAGTCCATTTCTTTTTAAAGTAATTATTGATAAATGTATGGCTATTGACATTTTGTTAATCGTTTTCTGGCTATTTTTGTAGTTCCTCTTTGTCTTGTTCTTTTCTTTGTTGTTTGATGCCTTTTTGTAAGTATGTTTGTATTCCTTTCTCTTTAGCTTTTCTGTATATACTATAGGTTTTTGTTCAATTTCAGGGACCGACTTTGGTGCTGGTATGTCAAAAGTAATTAGTCATTCTACCTAGATTCAAGGAATTTCATAGGTTGGTTGTTCTAATAATTAGGCCCTGAGCTTAAAGTTCAGGTATTAGTGATTAATATAAGAGAAGTACTCCCAGGAGAAAACAACAAAGGAGTGGGGAAAATAGGGTGGGAAGACAAAGAAGCCAGGATATAGAGATATTTTAGTTGAAGTTCTAGACTCAACCCTGATCCTATGAGAGTATCTGGAGGTTAAATTACACAGTGCCTGACTTTAGGTAAAGGAGTAGGGTCTTTATACTCCTGTTGCTTAGGGCAGGAGGCATTGGGAATATGTGAGTAGTACTTAAAACTTTCAGGTATGTCCAGCAACTCCTACAGGTGAGGATATCTACTAAAACAGTTCTCTGAAGTTTGCAGGTATAAGTCTTTGGAAACAAAGCATGCAAAAACTTGTCAAGCATGCCCAAAGCTGACTTATGGAATAGGAAGCAGTATATATGGGGCACCAGAAATGATTTTTAATAGCAGAAGTTCATATTCTAGAAAAGGTGTTAATCCTTAAAAATATTAGTGTGATAACTGTAATAATACATTGACATTCAAAACAGAGTAATAACTCAGGAAGGGGATTGGATAAGTCTTTGGGTGGTAAGGATGGTCAAGGGATGCTTGAGGAGAAAGACGAAGACAACAACTAAATGTTAATATGCTTGTCACTATAAACTAAATATTAAAAGTGTAAATGTGGGGTGCCTGGGTGGCTCAGTTGGCTAAGCATCTGCCTTCTGCTCATGTCATGATCCTAGGGTCCTGGAATTGAGTCCAGCATTGGGCTCCCTGCTCCATGGGGAGTCTCCTTCTCTCCCTCTGCCTCCTTCTCCCCCTGCCTGCCACTCCCCCTGCTTGTGCACTCTCTCCCTCTCTCTCTTTCTCTGGTAAATAAATATATAAAATCTAAAACAAAGAATAAGTGTGGTTTAATTATCAGTGTTTTTTATGGGAAAATTAATCATCTTTCACCCACCCTTAGAAAAAGGTTTGTTTTAGGGGCGCCTGGGTGGCTCAGTGTGTTAAAGCCTCTGCCTTCGCCTCAAATCATAATCTCAGGGTCCTGGGATCAAACCCCACATCGGGCTCTCTGCTCAGTGGGGGAGCCTGCTTCCCCCTCTCTCTCTGCCAGCCTCTCTGCCTCCTTGTGATCTCTCTCTCTCTCTTTCTCTGTCAAATAAATAAATAAATAATCTTAAAAAAAAAAAAAAGGTTTGTTTTAGGCAGTTTCTCATGTCCTCTTCTCAAATCCAAAATTGCCTCACTGTGTGAACCAATTATTGTCCTTTAAGACTTGTTAAAAATTCCGTCTACAGAAACCTGTCAAATAAAAGATTCTCTCTCTCTCCCTCTCCCTCTGTTCTTCCCCCAGCTCATGCTGTCTCTCTCTCAAATAAATACATAAATAAAATCTTTAAAATATATATAACCTAAGTCTCAATCCCCCCATCTAGAAAATAGTAGTGATACTCATCTATATCTCCTAGGCTTGCTGTGAGTGTAAAATACATACTCAGCACATTGCCTGAGATATCATAGATCCTTAGTAAATGATAACAACTATTAAAAATAAAAACAATAATATAGGAATATTACTTGAAAATTGTCAATGAAGTAGAAATACTTCTCTTACTATTAAATCTTTATTCTATGAAGATCTATCTGTCTATCAGAGAGTTTGACTCAAAGATATGTCTCTCAGTCTCTAGTAGATACATTTGCCTCCTTCAATTTAAATAGTTTTGGTTATTTTATTCTGAAATCCATCACAGATTAGACTAACATTTTTCAAGCCATATTCCAAAGAACTCTTATATAAGTGAAATGTGAACAGGTATTCTGAGAGCAATCACCATAAAATAATTAAACAGTTTTTAATTTAGCATAATTATGATTTTATAATTTATCTTCAAGATATATGTGAAAAATACCAGCACATTTATAGACCTCTTGCAATTATGGAAAATCTGATTTAAGAAGGCATTTTTCTTTTGGAGAGGAGGGGGCTGGGAGGTTGGGTGAGCCTGGTGGTGGGTATTATGGAGAGCACGTATTGCATGGAGCACTGGGTGTGGTGTATAAACAATGAATTCTGGAACACTGAAAAGAAATTTAAAAAATAAATAAAAATTTAAAAACAAAGGCATTTTTCATTTGCAAATCCTGTCATAAAATTGAAAGCTAAGTTACATGAAGCATAAAACAATTATGTTTAACATTTTTGTTTGATTCATAAACAGTTTTGCTAACTACCTGTCTAATAACTGGTCTGTGTTATATGCCTTAACTTAAAACTCATGAGCTTTTTAATGAGTTCTTATATTCAGGAAGTTAGAGAAGTTGAGTTACTAATCATTTAATGTTGGCTAGACTGCTAAATTACTTAGTATGCAGTATGATGGTTAGCTCCCCCTGCTTAATTGAGAGAAAAGGTCAATAGAAAGTAGGAAGGAAAGTTTTAGTATTGTTCTTTTGTGTTCATACTAGTTTTCGGTGCCAGTGGAATGTTTTATGCCATAGACAAACCTAATGGTTCAAAATGTTCTGTTCTTTGGGGGCATGGAAAATGGCTTCATGTTTGGTTTTTATTTCCTCAAGAAAATTTCCAGAGCTGGGATTAACTCTAAAAATCTTGTTTTAATCTTACAAAGAGTCAGAGTACTTATTAAATGTGGCAACCTCTGCCAAATGCTCCCTTCAGTATAAAAAGCTCCATTAAGCCTGTATATTGAACACTTTCTCATGGCATGGTCTGTGTGTGTGTGTGTGTGTGTGTGTGTGTGGTGTGCACTTTAATTTATTAAACTAGTTTAAACACGGCATTCTTAAAAAAGCTGGCCATAAACCTCAATTTTATAGAGAAGAAGAAAATGTTTGGAAACAATTTAAACCTTTTACAATACTACCAAATCTGAATGCCAGTGAGCTATAATTTACCAATAGCATACATTCATTATTAATGCTACCATCTTTTGCTTTCAGAGGGCAACATAGGAAGATAGCCAAAACTGGAAAAACACCTTTTTTTGGGTGGGGGGTGTGTCCAGAATTTTTGGTCTTTATATACTGGGGCAACCATTAGGGAACTAGAAGGTGCATAATTGTAAAAAAGAAATTAAAATGTTAACTTCAAGGACACAGTGCTTTGAATAAAAGCCTTAGATAAGTGAACTTGATAAGGTCATCAATTATAAATAAATGATCTAACATAAATAAGGAATTTTGTTACTTGTGAGACTAGATAATTTTTAAATGCATCTAATACAAGAAAATATTATAGGGAATTAATTTACATACTAAATTATTAACCTGTAGAAATTGGGTAACAACATCTCTTTTACTGCACATTTTCAATTGTATGATGCTTGTTATGTGAGAATCTTAGAACTTGAGATTAAAGTGGATTAGTTTACTGTTACTGGTTTATTATTTACTCCTTATTAGTTTATTCTGTGTGTTAGATATCACTTAAAGTAGTAGATCTAGGAAGCAGTTTAGGAATGGAACAAAACCCCTTATTTACATGGGAAAAAAATGTAAAGGCAAAGCAAGTTGTGATTGTCTAGGTTCATGTGAGATCTGT
This sequence comes from Enhydra lutris kenyoni, assembly GCF_002288905.1. NCBI lineage: Eukaryota > Metazoa > Chordata > Mammalia > Carnivora > Mustelidae > Enhydra > Enhydra lutris. Next base: position 38,200,440 of record NW_019154087.1, on the reverse strand, counting down.
CTGTATTCATACACCATTCAGTAGCTTATTTAGTTGACTCTCAATAGCTTATGAATTTGAGAAGGAAAAAATGGAAAAGTAAATACTCTTTTTACATTATTATATTTTGTTTTACTTCATTTACTGATATTATTAATTCAAGTATTTATACTTTTATTTTCTGGTAGTGGTATTTCTTTTTTTCAAAGAATTTTCATTATATTAGTAGCATTTTCATCATACTTTGTTAAGTGCAAGAACTGTTAGTATTATATGAACATAGTATTGATTGATAATTTAAAAACAGTTATTAAACAAAAGATACACATAACCTAGGACAGTACATAAATTGCTAAGTGCTACTTAAATTTATGCAATTATGAATTCTTAAATGCTATACTTCATTGAAAGAATTACTCTTTTAAAAAACTCATTAGCTGTGTTCTCCAAATATAAAGTTTATATGCAACTAACAATTTTAATTTATAGGCAGTGAACATTAGAGTTGGATTGGCATTGTACTGATTTTTCAAATTTCATTTTAATTGAAAATAAAGTGCACTGCCAGTCATAGTAAATTATGTTCACAGGTACGTGTACCCATGTTTTATGGCTAAATTTATTTATATTCACATTAACTGATTTAGCTCCTGCAGTTCCACATTCAACAAATGCTTCATTGTATTTGTTATATACTTACCGGTTTTGATAACAAGATGGATATTGTAACATACATATTTTACTGTGGCTAAAATTAATTGAGAAACTGCTAGTTTTTTTTAAAGCTGTGAACAGAAACTTACTCAGGTCCTATTACCAAAATAAGAGCTTTCAAAAGTAGTTTAAACACTTTATTTTGTTTATAATGTTATAAATATTAAAATTTACAGAACTTTATTAAGTATCTAAATTCATAAAATTAAACTGTATAATAAACCCTAATTGAATAGTGAAGATAGTTTCTGTAATATAAAGATGAAAAATGCATAAACTGTCCTGTAGGCAGCTCACATTTTGGCAGACAGACCCAAGTAATTTCAGTTTGGCCTGATAATAGCTAAACCCCAGCACTTATTTATCACTTTATATGTGTCTGCCCTGCTTTTATTAGTTTTACCTCATTTACTCCTCTCGACAACCCTTAAGTGTAGGTTCTATTACCATTTCCATTTTACAGAAGAGAAAACACTGCCCAGAGAGCATATGTAACTTGCGTGAGGTCACATAATTAGTAACTTGCTGGGCTGAGATTGAAACCACGCAGCCTGAATCTCACTCAAGAGAAAAGAGGTATACATGAGCTATAATTGTAGCAGAGAGATGATGCTGAGTTACAGCTTGAGAAATAAAAAACAGTGTGCTAGTTAAGGGCTGCACAGTGATGGAGAAGGAAGTTGTCAGGGTGAGGGATTGTCGTTTAAAGTGTTTTCCGGGATAAGAAAAGAGATTTAGTGAGGGCAATGAGCTATGAGACCAGTGAGTGTATGAGGGGAACTAAAGCAGGTTCCAGTTTCCAGTTACCACAAACATATTTCTCAGGGTGAGTCTGTAGACCATCTGAAGAAAGAAATCCTTGTATACATATTGAATATACAGATACCCAGAGTGTGTCATAGACCTACTGCATGAGACCATAGAGCTCTGCAGTGGAACCAAAAAAGAGTATTTTAGTAGAGCATGTCAGGCGATTAACTATTCTGTATAATAATTTCTAGAATCCTGTACAAGGCTGTAAAGTTCAAGATGAGAAATATGAGGAGACTTAGCCAGATAAGGGAGATAAGGGCTAAGATATCTATATATCTGTATATCTATCTATATCTATCTATATCTCACATCTTTTTTTTTTCTTTCTTTTTCTTTTTTTATTAACATATAATGTATTATTTTTTCAGGGGTACAAACCTGTGATTCATTACTCTTAGACAATTCATAAACTCTCCATAGCACATACCCTCCCCAGTGTCTATCACCCAGTCACGCCATCCTTCCCAACCCCCTCCCCTCCAGCAACCCTCAGTTTGTTTCTTGAGATTGAGAGCTTCTTAATGGTTTGTCTCCCTCTCTGCTTTCATCTTGTTTCCTTTTTCCCTCCCTTCCCCTATGATCCTCTGTCTTGTTTCTCAAATTCCTCATATCAGTGAGACCATATGATAATTGTCTTCTCTGATTGACTTATTTTGCTTAGCATAATAACCTCTAGTTTTATCCACATTGTTGCAAATGGCAAGATTTTTGGTTTTTGATGGCTGCATATATATGGAATACTATATATGGAATATATGTATGGAATACTATATATGTGTGTATATTCCCCATAATTTGGCTTTTTCCATAATTTTTCCATAATTTGGCTTTTTCCATAATTTGTTTTTTTCCATAATTTGGCTCTTGTGGACATTGCTACTTTTTTCCCCATAATTTGGCTTTTTCCATAATTTGGCTCTTGTGGACATTGCTACTGTAAACACTGGGGTGGAAATACCCCTTCAGATAACTATATTTGTATTCTTTGGATAAAAATCTAGTAGTGCAGTTGCTGGGTCAAAGGGTAGTTCTGTTTTTATCTTTTGAGGAAGCTCCATGCTGTTTTCCAGAGTGGCTGCACCAGTCTGCATTCCCACCAACAGTGCAAAAAGGTTCCTCTTTCTCTGCATCCTCGCCAACATCTGAGTTTCCTGTGTTGTTAATTTTAGCCATTCTGACAGGTGTGAGGTGGTATCTCATTGTGGTTTTGATTTATATTTCCCTGATGAATGACGTTGAACATCTTTTCATGTGTGTATTAGCTATTTGGATGTCTTCTTTGGAAAAGTGCCTATTCATGTCTTCTGCCCATTTCTTAACTGGATTATTAATTTTTTTTTTTTTTTTAGGTTTTGAGTTTGATAAGTTCTTTACAGATTTTGGATACTAGCCCTTTATCCAATATATCATTTGCAAATGTCTTCTCTCATTCCATTGGTTGCCTTTTCATTTCATTGGCTATTTTCTTCATTGTGCAGAAGTTTTATCTTGACATAGTCCCAGTAGTTCATTTTTGCTTTTGTTTTGTTTCCCTTTCCTCCAAAGACATTTCTAGTAAGAAGTTGCTGTGGCCAGCATCAAAGAGTTTGCTGCCTGTGTTCTCCTCTAGGATTTTGATGGTTTCCTGTCTTATATTTAGGTCTTTTATCCATTTTGAATTTATTTTTGTGTATGGTGTAAGAAAGTTTTCCAATTTCATTCTCCTGCATGTCACTGTCCAGTTTCCCCAACATTATTTGTCGAAGACACTGTCTTTTTCCCACTGGATATTCTTTCCTGTTTTGTTGAAGATTAGTTGACCATACAGTTGTGGGTCCATTCTAGGTTGTCTGTTCTGTTCCATCAATCTATGTGTCTATTTTTGTGCCAGTACCATACTGTCTTGATGATTATAGCTTTGTAATAGAGCTTGAAGTGTGGAATTGTGATGCCTCCAAGTTTGCTTTTCTTTTTCATTATGGATTTTGCTATTTGGGGTCTTTGGTGGTTCCATATAAATTTAAGGATTCTTTGTTCTAGCTCTGTGAAAGATACTGTTGGTAATTTGATAAGGATTGCATGAATGTATAGATTGCTTTGGGCAATATGGTCATTTGTTCTTCCAATCCCAAGAGCATGGAATGTTTTTCCATTTCTTTATGTCTTCTTCAATTTCTTTTGTAAGCATTCCATAGTTTTCAAGAAAATACTGATTCTTACCTAATCTTTTATTGAGATACAAATTCCCCCATGTCCTTCACACCCTCATTCTAGAATTCATTTATTTGCTACTTGCACAAATCTCTCCCCTTCAATAAATTTTTCAAAAGTCATGACTAAAGGGCACTTGGGTGACACAGTCAGTTAAGTGTCCTACTCTTGGTTGCGGCTCAGGTCACGATCCCAGGGTGGTGAGACAGAACCTTGTGTTGGGCTCAGTGCTCAGTGAGGAATCTGCTTGGGACTCTCTCCCTTTTCCTCTGCCCCTCCCTCTTGTGTGCTTACTCTTTTTCTCTCTCTCTTGCTGTCTCTCTTGCTGTATCTCAAATAAATACATAAATAAATCTTTAAAAAGAGATAATCAAGTTCAACATTCATTTATTCATTCATTCAATCTAATGATTCTCAGTCCTCATGACAAATAAGAATGGCCTAAGGAGCTTTTTATAAAAGGAGTATGAAAAGAGAATAGTTTATTTATAAGTTGTTGTTTTTTTTCCCCTAGTATCTGCTATATGAAAGTTTTTCTACTCTGTACTTTGTGGAATACAGGTGTAAAATAAATTCACTACCCGCAGGGAGCTTGAAATCTGGAAAGGAAGTAAGATATGTACCAAAAAACTGCCATATCTTAAAAAATTTATAAAAGCCACAAAGAGATGCAATATAATGTGCTATAGGAGTTCAGAGAATTACAGTATTGGTTTTCTGTTGGTCATCAAGGAAGTTTTCATGGAAGACTGGGCTGATGAGTTTGGTTGTAAATGATGGTTGAAATTTTGATACTAGGTTAGTAGAGAAAAGAGCATTTCCATACGTCTTGATGGAGAGGTGACTTAAAGAAGTTAAAACTTTAATTTTAAAGTTAACTTTAAAGTTAAAGTTAAAAGGTGACTTAAAGAAGTTAAAGTTAAAGGTGACTTTAAGAAGTTAACTTCTTTAACTTAAAGAAGTTAAAACTTAACTTAAAGTTAAGTTTTAAGTTAAAAACTTAAAGAAGTTAAAAAGAAGTGACTTAAAGAAGTTAAGAGGTGATTTAAAGAAGTTTAAGTTAAACACTTAACTTTTAAGTGACTTAAAGAAGTTAAAAAAGGAGGCCCTGGATGAGGGGAATTTCGTTAGAGGAATTGTTGGAAAATAACTGATAATTTGTCATGAGAATTAGACTAAACTTAGTAAGTAAGGGTAATATAATTAAAAGAGAAGGTTCTCAGTTTAAGGGGGCTAAATGTCAGCTTAGAGTGTAGAATTCATTCATGATTCAAAGTGAAATATTCAAACCGTTACAGCAAAAGAGAGGCATGACAACCAGGTGTTATATGTGAGTGATTAATTGCTAAATTCCTCTCCTGAAACTCATATTGCATTATATGTTAACTAAATAGAATTTAAATAAAAACTTGAAACAAACAAGGAGGAGGAGGAGGAAGAGAGAGGCTTCAAGAACCATGTTTCAGAAAGATCAATCTGATATTAGTGTGGGAATAATTGCAGAGAGAGAGACTAATTGGGGCACCCTTAAGATACAGACAAGGATTATATTTTAAATCTGGTCTTTAGTCCATAATAGAGATGAAAACTTGAGAAGTGAGTTTGCAAAACAAGCCTATTTAGAAATTGATCTTTCTCATGTATTTTGTGATTATTTCCTTCTAAAATATAAAGTAATAAATAAATAAATGGAATTAAAGCTTCATTTGCCCCCTCCAAGTTCTTGTATAATTATTTGCATGTGATGTATGTCTGTATATTAAAGGTGTCCAGTGGTGTGCAGGTTAACAATCAGCTCTCCAAATAAAAAAGCCCTGGTCTTTACCATTTGCCCATTTCTGTGGTGTAAATAATCCTTACATGGCCAATTTCAAACTCTCCGATTGTGATGTAATGGAACTTGAATTTGGGAAGTTTTTGGAGGAAGATTTTTCCTCTACCAATTGTGGACTGGATGGCCTGTGCCCTTCAATTAAACTGACAATAAACAACCGTTTATTATGCACGGGGTCTACGCAGCTGTGAACAGCTCACTGAATAGTCAGAGGTGAAGATTTCTGTGCCAAGTTAACAAAAAAGGAGGCCCTGGTTAGGGCTTCCAAGGAAAAGTATGGGAGGTTTTACTGACTTTTTGGTGCTGATGGGCAGTTAGATTGGCAGTTCTTTTGCTAATAAGGATCAGTCTTCTCTTGATCAAGAAGCTGTCTGGGAGGGGTATCAATGGCAGCTCTTTGCGGGGGACACTCTGCTCAAATTTAGGTAATGTGTTTTTCTGTGATAACTGATTGTTCAGAAATCTCCAGTTTAAAATAATATTTATATCACCTTCGTGGACTGTTAATCCTCTTAAGAAGAGAGAAACACCATCAACTGTAAGAATTCCCGGTGAAGTAGTTCCTGCACACAATTACACATGTCTCACTTCAAAACTGCCTTCATTCATGTGTTGCATTAAAATTTTAAAGAAAAAAGAAAGCAAAAAAAGAATCAAAACCTAAAGTTGCCCTTCATAGCTGTGATTTGTGCATAGGTAGAGGAGCTGATACTGTCAAAAGTTCAGAAATAACAGAGTAAAACAACTGAATTATCAAAGTAGTGATTAATGAAAGTTTATTATGCACATACACCAAAAAGACAGTTGGTGAACCAGGACCGCTCAAACCAAAATGTGGAATGAAGCTTAGGTGTACAGGGAACTTTTATAGTGGGAAGGCAATTTATTCTTATACAGTGATAGGTTATAATATTATAATTTTATTAAATGATAGGGAGTTTTTTAGTGGTTACCTCATATCCATTTTGAGTAGCTGAGATAGACTAACAACAAAAACACAAATTTAATTTCATATGTACCAGAGCCTAAAGATAAGACCCAAGAATAAGGAGGTCACTTGAGGCTTATATGCCATCCTGAGCTAAGGAGTGTAGTAAGACCCTGGATTTCCAAGGGGAGGAGGGTAGTTCACAGGACAAGAAGAAAAGCAGATGTTTGATAATTAGATGTTTGCCCTGCCATACAGATAGGTCTTTCTGAAAAAAAAGTTATCTCTGGTAATAGGTCTCTCTTCGGGCCAGTCCCCCCCTTCTCAGTTATTTTAGGTAGTTCAGAGAGAGGTAAAAATTTTTTGCAGGTCTCCTGGGCCTTGATTGCCTTCAGCTCAAAATAATCTACATGCCAACATGGCATATTTTAGGGTCACATATTCTGCTCCCCCTCACCTCACATATGATATTTATGCAGTTTTTTTCTATGCCCATAAATTCCTACTCAGTTCTTGTTTGCTCATGCAAAACCTTAGAATTTACCTCTGATTCCTCTATATGTGTTATAGCCTATATCCAAAAAGTCAGGGAATTTGATCATTCTACCTTTAAAAAGCATATATACTCTTCAGCCAATTTTCACCACCCAGTGATAAAAACCTTATTTAAACCACAGTCATCACTCAGCATATCACAGTCACCTTCTAAGGGGTTTTTACTTTCCACGCTTACCTTTTGGCAGTCTCTTTTAACCTAGCTTTTGCTATATTTTATTCATTATAAGTGTTACCAAAACCAGTCCATATTCAAAGGAAGGGAATTTATGCAAAAGTTCAGATACAAGAAAGCAGGTATCTTTGGAGGCCATTCTAGAAGGTGTCTATATCAGGCAACTTATGTAGTTTTGGCGTTTTTTTTTTTTTTTTTTAAGATTCTATTTATTTGTTTTTTGTTTGAGAGAGAGCAAAAGAACACAAGGGGGAGTGGTCATAGAGGGACAAGCAGACTCTCCCCACTGAGCATGGAACCCATCATGGGGCTTGATCCCAGGACCTGAGATCATGACCTGACCTGAAGTCAGGTGCTTTGCTCACTAAGCCAGCAGACCCCAACATATCCAATTTTAAGTATTAAGCCTGGTACTTAGAATTTAAAGCCAGAAACTCACTACCCATCTGTAGCAGACAAAGAATTTAACTGTCTTTCAGTTTAAAAGCTGCCAGCAGGGTCATACCTACCAGCACTTAAAAAGTCCCAGAAAGGAAAGGTGCTCTTTGCTTCCAGTTCACTACTAGACCAGCCTGATCTGCTAATGAAAAGCTGTTCTATATAGTTTAACGTCGACCAGCATCAGTTTGCAACTCCTGAGACCTGCTTTTGAGTTTTGGCTGAGACTAGAGATAACCTTGTCCTTCTGAGATTGTTGGGACCCGGTGGCTTTGCTGAGGCCCATTCAGCCCACAGGTCATCACTTAAGACTCACAAGGATATAAAAATAACTCCTTACCTGTGGCCTCCATAAGCTGTAGACGGCCTTTCAGGTTAAACTCTTGTGATCTGAGACTTAAGCTCTTACTTAAAACTTAGCATTATAAAGTCTACTGCATAGCTGTTGAACAGAACACATGTGGTCTGCATGTGATCCTGCTAGCAAAAGAAAGAGGAATGAACTGAGCCAAGCACACTGAGTTCATCTATCCAAATTTATCAGCAAGAAAAGCGATCCTTTCTTTCGTAGTCAGAGAAGCTGAGAGTATAACACTAGCAGAATGCCTTCTACATGAAAAGAAACACCAGAAAGAAACACCAGGAATAAGAAGCAAGTGTTTCCCTCAGACTTTAACTTTTTCAAATATTTTATTTGGTTTATAATTTTGTTTTCCTTATTAGTAAGAAAAATCAAAATAATCACATATATCAGTCTTTGATTTTATGATTTAATTACATTTAAATAGCCCTCATCATTCTGTGATAATTGGTAGATAATGTTTACTTCTATTGTCTTTAAGTACTTCCTTATTTTCCCCTGTGATTTAATACTTTAATTCATTTAGAGTTTATTTGAATGACATTTGAGGATATATGTTTTCCCCTAATAGTAACCAATTGGTAAATCCCAATCTGTTAAATAACCTGATATATTTCCTTGCCTATTGAAAGTATAATAAATTTAGAAATCACCTTCTAAGAAGTAGAAGTAAAAATCAGTACATTATCCATGGAGGAAAATTTGATAGTAAATACAAAGTATATCCAAGGATACATGCATATCCTTTAACTGAGAATTTATAATTCTATAAATTAAAAAAAATAGTCACAGAACTGTTTTGAGAATTTTATCACAGCATTAATTTTAAAGAAAAAATGGCAATACGAAATATTTGAAATTAGAGGCCTAGCAAGAAGAATAAAGTTACGCTTATATGGTGGAATGTTACACTTTCATCATAAAGTACATTGAAAGAAAATATTTTTAATAATTATTTTTATTAACATATAATGTATTACTTGCCCCAGAAGTACAGGTCTGTGAGTCATCAGGCTTACACATTTCACAGCACTCACCATAGCACATACCCTCCCAATGGCCATAACCAAACCACCCTGTCCCTACCCCCACCCCCCAGCAACCCCCAGTTTGTTTCCTGAGATTAAGAGTCTCTTATGGTTTGTCTCCATCATGAGCCCACCTTGTTTCATTTTTTCCTTCCCTACCCATGACCCCTTGCCCTGCCTCTCAAATTCCTCATATCAGAGAGATCATATGATAATTGTCTTTCTCTGATTGACTTATTTCGCTCAGCATAATACTCTCTAGTTCTACCACATCATTGCAAATGGCAAAATTTCATTTCTTTTGATGGCTGCATAATATTCCATTGTATATATATTCCACATCTTCTTTATGCATTCATCTGTTGATGGACATCTAGTTCTTTCCATAATTTGGCTGTTGTGGACATTGCTGCTATAAACTTGGGGTACAGGTGTCCCTTCGGATCACTACATTTGTATCTTTGGGGTAAATACCCAGTAGTGCAATTGCTGGCTTGTAGGGTAGCTCTATTTTCAACTTTTGAAGGAACCGCCATACTGTTTTCCAGAGTAGCTGTACCAACTTGCATCCCCACCAACAGTATAGGAAGGTTCCTCTTTCTCTGCATTCTTGCCAGCATCTGTCATTTCCTGACTGGATAATTTTAGCCATTCTGACTGGTGTGAAGTGGTATCTCATTGTGGTTTTGATTTGTATTTCCCTGATGCCGAGTGATGTGGAGCACTTGTTCATGTGTCTGTTGGCCATCTGGATGTCTACTTTGCAGAAATGTCTGTTCATGTCTTCTGCCCATTTCTTGATTGGGTTATTTGTTCTTTGGGTGTTGAATTTGATAAGTTCTTCATAGATTTTGGATACTAGCCCTTTTTATCTGATATGTCATTTGCGAATATCTTCTCCCATTCTGTCAGCTGTCTTTTGTTTGGTTAACTGTTTCCTTTGCTGTGCAAAAGCTTTTGATAGTGATGAAGTCTCAGTAGTTCGTTTTTGCCCTTGCTTCCCTTGCCACTGGCAATGTTTCTGGGAAGAAGTTGCTATGGCTGAGGTTGGAGAGGTTGCTGCCTATGTTCTCCTCAAGGATTTTGATAGATTCCTGTCTCACATGGAGGTCTTTCATCCCTTTGAGTCTATTTTTAAGTGTGGTGTAAAGAAATGGTCCAGTTTCATTCTTTTGCATGTGGCTGTCCAATTTTCCCAATACCATTTGTTAAAGGAACTTTTTCCCATTGGACATTCTTTCCTGCTTTGTCGATGATTAGTTGACCATAAAGTTGAGGGTCTATTTCTGGGCTCTCTATTCTGTTCCATTGATCTATGTGTCTGTTTTTGTGCCAGTACCACACTATCTTGATGATGACAGCTTTGTAATTGAGCTTGAAGTCTGGAATTGTGATGCCACCAGCTTTGGTTTTCTTTTTCAACATTCCTCTGGCTATTTGGGGTCTTTTCTGGTTCCATATAAATTTTAGGATTATTTGTTCCATTTCTTTGGATAAAATTGATGGTATATTGATAGGGATTGCGTTAAACGTGTAGATTGCTTTAGGTAGCATAGACATTTTCACAATATTTGTTCTTGCAATCCCTGAGCATGGAATGTTTTTCCATTTCTTTGTGTCTTCCTCAGTTTCTTTAATGAGTACTTTATAGTTTTCTGAGTACAGACTCTTTGCCTCTTTGGTTAGGTTTATTCCTAGGTATCTTATAGTTTGGGGTGCAATTGTGAATGGGATTGACTCCTTAATTTCTCTTTCTTATGTCTTGCTGTTGGTGTGTAGAAATGCAACTGATTTCAGTGCATTGATTTTACATCCTGACATTTTACTGAATTCCTGTATGAGTTCTAGCAGTTTTGGTGTGGAGTCTTTTGGGTTTTACACATAAAGTATCATATCATCTACAAAGAGTGGTAGTTTGACTTCTTTGCTGATTCAGATGCCTTTTACTTCTTTTGTTGTCTGATTGCTGAGGCTAGGACTTGTAGTGCTGTGCTGAATAACAGTGGTGATAGTAGACATCCCTGACGTATTTCTGACCTTAGGGGGAAAACTCTCAGTTTTTCCCCATTGAGAATGATATTCACTGTGGGTTTTTCATAGATGGCTTTGATGATATTGAGGTATGTACCCTCTGTACCTACACTTTGAACAGTTTTGATCAAGAAAGGCTGCTGTACTTTGTCAAATGCTTTTTCAGCATCTGTTGGGAGTATCATATGGTTGTTCTTCTTTCTTTTATTAATGTATTGTATCACATTGATTTGCAGATGTTGAACCAAACTTGCAGCCCAGGAATAAATCCCACTTGGTTTTGGTGAATAATCCTTTTAATGTACTGTTGGATCCTATTGGCTAGTATTTTGGTGAGAATTTTCACAAACATGTTCATCAAGGATATTGTTCTGTAATTCTCCTTTTTGATGGGGTCTTTGTCTGGTTTTGGGATCAAGGTAATGCTGGCCTCAAAAAATGAATTTGGATATTTTCCTTCTATTTCTGTCTTTCTTTCTTTCTTTTCTTTTCTTTCTTTCTTTTTTTCTTTTTTTGGAACAGTTTCAGGAAAATAGGTATTAATGCTTCTTTAAGTGTTTGGTAGAATTCCCCTGGGAAGCCATCTGGCCCTGGGCCTTTGTTTGTTGGTAGATTTTTGATGACTGCTTCAATCTCCTTACTGGTTATGGATCTGCTCAAGCTTTCTACTTATTTCTGGCTTAATTTTGGTAGTTTATATGTCTCTAGGAATGCATCTATTTCTCCCAGATTGTAAAATTTGCTGGCGTATATTTGCTCATAATTTTGTAATTTTTGGTGTTGGTGGTGATCTTTCCTCTTTCTTCCATGATTTTATTAATTTGGGTCCTTTCTCTTTTTTTTTTTTTTTTGATAAGTCTGGCCAGGGGTTTATCAATCTTATTAATTCTTCCAGAGAACCAGCTCCTAGTTCTGTTGATTAGTTCGACTGTTCTTTGGTTTCTATTTCATTGATTTTTGCTCTGATCTTTATTATATCTCTTCTGCTGCTGGATTTAGACTTTCTTTGCTGTTCTTTCTCCAGTTCCTTTAGGTGTTGAGTTAGGTTGTATACTTGAGACCTTTCTTGTTTCTTGAGAAAGGCTTGTATCGCTATATACTTTCCTCTCAGGACCACCTTTGCTGTGTCCCAAAGATTTTGAACAGTTATGCTTTCAATTTTTTCAATTCTTCTTTAATTTCCTGGTTGACCCATTCATTCTTTAGTAGGTTGCTCTTTAGCCTCAATGTATTTGAGTTCTTTCAACTTTCCTTTGTGGTTGAGTTCTATTTTCAAGCATTGTGGTCTGAAAATATGCAGGGAATGATCCCAATCTTTTGGTACCAGTTGAGACCTGATTTGTGACCCAAGATGTGATCTATTCTGGAGAATGTTCCATGTGCACTAGAGAAGAATGTGTATTCTGTTGCTTTGGGATGGAATGTTCTGAATATATCTGTGTTGTTCTTCTGGTCCAACCCTTTATTTCCTTGTTGATCTTTTGCTTGCATGATTTGTCCATTGCAGTGAGAGGGGTGTTAACGTCCCCTACTATTATTGTGTTACTGTTGAGGTGTTTCTTTGATTTTGTTATTAGTTGGTTTATATAATTGGCTTCTCCCATGCTAGGGGCATAGATATTTAAAATTGTTAGATCTTCTTATTGGACAGACCCTTTAAGTATGATACGGTGTCCTTCCTCATCTCTTATTATAGTCCTTGGCTTAAAATCTAATTGATCTGATATATGGATTGCCACCCCAGCTTTCTTTTGATGTCCATTAGCATGGTAAATTGTTTTCCACCCCCTCACTTTAAATCTGGAGGTGTCTTTGGGTCTAAAATGAGTTTCTTGTAGACAGCATATTGATGGGTTTTGTTTTTTTATCCATTCTGATACCCTTTGTCTTTTGACCGGGTCATTTAGCCCATTTACATTCAGGGTAACTATTGAGAGATATGAATTTAGTGCCATTGTATTGCCTGTAAGGTGACTATTACTGTATATTGTCTCTGTTCCTTTCTGATCTACTACTTTTAGGCTCTCTCTTTGCTTAGAGGACCCCTTTCAATATATCCTGTAGAGCTGGTTTTTTCTTTGCAAATTCTTTTAGTTTTTGTTTGTTCTAAAAGTTTTTTATCTCTCCTTCTATTTCCCTGACAGCCTAGCTGGATATAGTATTCCTGGCTGCATATTTTTCTCATTTAGCACTTTGAATATATCATGCCAGTTCTTTCTGGCCTGCCAGGTCTCTGTAGATAGGTTTTCTGTCAATCTAATATTTCTACCATTGTGTATTACAGACCTTTTGTCCCAAGCTGCTTTCAGGATTTTCTCTTTGTCACTATGACTTGTAAGTTTTACTATTACATGATGGGGTGTGGACCTTGATTTTGAAGGGTGTTCTCCATGCCCACCAGATTTTGTTGCTTGTTCCCTTTGCTAAATTAGGAAAATTCTCTACTACACCAATATACCTTCTGCCCCTCTCTGTCTTTTTTCTTCTTCTGGAATCCCAATTATTCTAAAACTCTTTTGTCTTATAGCATCACTTTCTCTCGAATTCTGCCCTCTTGGTCCAGTAGTTGTTTATCTCTCTTTTGCTCAGCTTCTTTATTCTCCATCCTTTTGGTATTCTTTATCACTAATTCTCTCTTCTGTCTCATTTATCCTAGCAGTAAGAGCCTCCATTTTTCATTGTACCTCATTAATAGATTTTTACATTTCAACTTGGTTAGATTTTAGTTCTTTTATTTCTCCAAAAAGGGATTTTATTTTTCCAGAAAGAGATTCTCTAATATTTTCCATGGCTTTTTTGAGCCCAGCTAGCACCTCAATAACCATCATAATGAACTCTAGTTCTGACATATTACCAATGTCCATATTGATTAAGTCCCTAGCCATTGGTACTGCCTCTTGTTCTTTTTTTTTTTTGTAATGAGTTTTTCCACCTTGTCATTTTATCCAGGTAAGAATATATGAACGAGAGAATAAAATACTAAAAATACTAAAAGAGTGGCAAAGACCCCAGAAAAATATATGCTATGCAAATTAGAAGAGTCCCTAAACTGGGGGAAAGGTAAGGAGGAAAAATATAAAAATTTTAAAAAGTATATACATATATATTTTATATATATATATATATAAATATAGATGTATATTATAATGATGAATAGAACAGAGACACTGACTTGATTTTGGGTGTATTCTGGTCTCTTAGAAGAAACTACCTCCCAAAATTTTAAAGAAAAAAGTATATATATACAAAAATAAGGGTAAACATGATGGAGGGATGAAATATGACTGTAAAGATGAATATTAAAAAAGTTTCTAAAAAAATTGATAATTTGGTTGGAAAGAAAAAGCAGAGAGAATATGATCAGGCTGGAGACTAGAACAAAGCCATATTCTAGATTTAGGGCTATTTTGATATATTAGACGAAATTGTATACCAAAATTTTAAGGGGAAAAAACTTATCTGTACAAAAAATAAGGTTAAATACAAGGAAGGAATAATACATGACCATAACAATGAAAATTTAAAAAGATTATTTTTAAAAAAGGTACTGTTAAGATAAAATAGTTAAAGAACATTAAATGAACAAAGAGGAAAAGTTAAAAAGATAGAATAAGAAAAAATAAAATTGAAAAAAATTTAACTTTGCAAGACTAAAGGATCATGGGGGGAAAAAGCCAGGAATTCTATGCATTGCTTTCCCCTAGTTCTGGAGTTCTGGAGTTCTGGAGTTCTTGTTGATCTGTGAACCTTGTCTTGGCTGGATGTTCTTGCTGATATTCTGAGGGAGGGGCCTGTTGAAGTGATTCTCAAATGTCTTTGCCCAGGGTGGCATTGTGCCCCCCTTTGCCAGGGGCCAGGCTAAGTAATCTCAGGTTCACGCTTGGTAGCTTTTGTTCCCTGAATGCTTTCTGTAGAGCTTTGGCGGACGGGAATGAAAATGGCAGTCTCCCAGTATCTGTCTTGGAGGAACCGAGATCTCAGGGGCTCCACTCCTCAGTGTGCCCTCAGAAAAAAGCAGTCATTCCCTCTTCTCTCCTCAGGTTCCAGCCGTACTCCGTGCTCACCCAGCCTGTGACCGAGTGTTTCTGTCTCTGGCACACAGCCCCGTTTGGAATCTCCAAACCCAGATTCCTGCCGCGTGGTCCCGCGCCACTCCTGCTGGATAAGGAAGGATGGGGGGTCTCTCCAGATCTACCACTTGTGGGGTCCCTGCTCAAAGAGCTGTGGTCCAACTGCACCTTGGATCACAGTTTAATGTTACCCTGAGCTGAGAGTTCACTCCTTGGCTCCATCTCTGTAGCCGTCTTCCCCACTCCAATACCTGGTAGCTCTGCCACACTCAGACACGCCTGGCCTTTCAGTGACCCAGCGGGTCCTGAGACCACACTGTCCCTGTGCAGGCTATACCTGCACTTAGCCTCTGGAGCAATGTCCCTCAGTGGAGCAGACTTCTAAAAGTTCCAATTTTTTGCTCTGCTGCTCCACCACTTACTGGGAGCCAGCTCCTCCCCCTGTGGTCGATCTTCCTGTTGCTTTGGATTCACTTCTCCGCATGTCCTTCCTTCCTGAAAGTGGTCGATTTTCTCTTCCTAGAATTGCTGCTCCTCTTCTCTTCTATCTCCTCTTGAGTTTGTAGGTGTTTAGAATGGTTTGATAACTATCTAGCTGAATTCCTGGGACCTAATGATATTTAAGTCTCCTATTCCTCTGCCATACTCCTCTGCCATCTTGGTTCCTCCCCTGAAAGAAAATATTTGATGTGAGAAGAATCCTGAGAATATAATTTGGATCCAGAATTTAGGATAATGTGCAGTAATTTCAATCAATTACATTGCACAGAAAAAGGAAAAGTACATAGATGCTTTATCAGTGATTGTCTTTGGGTGATTGGATTATCTATCTTTTTTTTTTTTAAGATTTATATTTATTTGACAGACAGAGATCACAAGTAGGCAGAGAGTCAGGCAGAGAGAGAGGAAGGGAAGCAGGCTCCCTGCTGAGCAGAGAGCCCAATGCAGGGCTTGATCCCAGAACCCTGGGATCATGACCTGAGCTAAAGGCAGAGGCTTTAACCCACTGAGCCACCCAGATGCCCTTGGATTATCTATCTTATCATACTGTCTTTCTATTGGCCTAACCTATCTGTCTAGTTATTCCTTTTTCTAGCTTATATTTTTAACACTTGCTTGTCTGCTTTAATGAACTTAAAATAATTGGAGTCAGGTAGGGACCTTTTTATTAAACATACATCACAAAATTTTTTTGTTTGTTTGTGAGAGGTTCTCAATACTATTTTGACATGATGCTGATAGGATGAGATAATAATTTGAAGTTGGCAGCAGCTGAACATAACAAGAATGTTCAAGAAATGCTCAAGAGAGGGATAATAGAGACTCAAGTCATAGACCAAGGCGTAAGGAGAGCCAGCAATAATTGGTTGGCATCCAGCCTCATGGATTAGGGATCAGGAACAGAACTTCTCTCCCTGTGAAAAATAGTGGGTTAAAGTAGGAATTCAGTATCACATTATCTGTATGATAACTTGACAGAATGCTATAGGAACTTTAAATTTCAAATACCATGCACTCCCAGACTTTAGATAGAAGAGTAGAAACTTCGATTTTCTAAAATTGAAACAAACCAAAAGCAAAGTAAAATTATAAAGCTTAATTATTGTTGAGGTAACCTATACCAACATCAACAATAGTAAGCTGGTTTAAAAATATACTGCTAATAAGATTAGCTATTTCTCTCCTCAGTTATGTTGCAGTATGTCTGGCATAAAGTAATTGTATTTTCCATATTTGATTTTTAATTTTTCTTTTAATGAATGAGATAACACCAATTTTTTTAGGTGGTGAATCTCTAACACTGTTCATAGAAGAAAAAAAGTGCTTGGCTTCTAAATGATTTGTATTTTTTCATGCATTTACCATAGCTTAACAAACCCATTCTTTAAGAACATACAAGTACTATTTTTTCTAATTTATGCTAAACAGCCTTCTGCTTTTCCTGAGTGATTCTTTTCAATGAAATATAAGAACTCAAATAGGTTGCCACTTTCGTTTTTATACCAAGTTTAGTTTTTATTATTAATTAACATCTTGGCCAGTATCTGCTACGGTATAGTCTCTTATTCGCTTAGTTATTCTGAATCATCCCCACGAAACCTACTCATCCCTGCATGAGTTAATATAATTTAATTTTTGGACCATCCAAACTAAGAAATAGTTCCTGATTTCCCACATTTGATTCACTTTTTTGCTATATCCTAGTAATTTGGGTTGCGGGTTTGGTTATAACTTTGATTTAGTGACAAAACGATAAAGTAATGATTATAGTAATTGGAATTGATCGCAAGATCAGAATGCAGCTAAGAGCAAAGCAAACTGAACATAGCCAGGCATCTGTTAGGGTATTGTTTCTGTCCACTGTCCTGGATTATTGATACCATGTAGAAGAACATTTTTAAAAGCCATGATTTTTCAAACCTTTGTGATTTTAAGAAGGTGAACTTATAATCAGAGCTTTCACTTACTTTGGAGATCTATACTAAAAACACTTTGAAGCAGAGAATATACATCATGAGACAGTGGAAAAATACTGGTGAGCCTCAGGTGGATATAGAAACTGAGCATCTCCATGCAAGTCAATTTGGTAATTAAAAATTACCAAATTGTCAATTTGGTAATTTAAATTAAAAATTGTAATTAAAAATTACAGTTGAGTGTATATTTTAAATTTGTAATTCCACATCTGAAAAATTATTTTATAGATAAAATACATATACTAGAAGAGTGGGAGTGTAACAGCATTTAACTATACTATGATAGGCCCATAAATTGGAATAATATACAGCTATGTGAAAGAATGAGAGTACTCATTATATACAAATACATGGTAATTTGAAAAAGGCAAGTTGAAGAACAGTACGTAAAATATGTTATTCATGTTATTCTGTAAAATATGTTATTTATATAAAAGAAAAAAAACTGAGTCACTGGATATCTCTGTGTGTTTGTGTGTATGTGTGTGTGTTTGCAGTTGACCCTTGAGCAACATGGGTTTGAAGTGCACAGGTCCACTTGTATGTAGATTTTTTTACTGAACAGTACTGTAAATGTATTTTTCTTTCTTATGATTCTCTTAATAAAATATTTTCTCTAGCTTACATTATTTAAAGAATAAAGTATATAATGCATGTAATACACAAAATATGTGTTAACTATTCCATAAGGCTTCTAGTCAACAATAGTCTATTAATAATTAAGGTTTAACAGTATCAAAGTTATGTGCAGGTTTATGTGCAGATTTTTTACTGCACAGAGGTCAGCACCCTAACCCCTGTGTTGTTATGGGTCAAGTGTAATGTATATATGCTTATTTGTGTTTCTATGATCTATATATCATCTACCTCTCTGTCTGTCTGTCTGTCTATCCATCTATCACATCTGTATATATAACATCTGTAGAAGGTTATGCAATAAATTGGTAAAACTAGGGGCCTCTGGATGGTTGGGGACTGGGAGTAGAATAAAACCTTTTTCCTGGAAAAAGATGTTGCCGCATTTGAAATTTGGACTATGTAAATGCATCATCAAGTTAAAAGTAAATTTTACACACACACACACACACACACACACACTGAATTTTGAAAATAAGTAAACACATTTTTATACATAGGCATTTTTTGACTAAATCTTACAAAGCTCCAAAGTTAAAAATACATACTCTGAGACACCCCAGATTTAGAAAAAAAAATTATTTTGCTATCACATAAATATTGCTAACTTCCCAGCCTAGAATAGGGTAGTATCCTAATTCTCAGCACCACTTATGCCAACCGGTTCCAAATTTTAGATTCTATAGCATGTAACTTCCAAACCACAGTACTTAAGGATGCTTAAATGTTTGACACACAGTTTTGTGAAAATTATTTAGCCACATAGAGCTGGATTATCAGTATATCAGCTATGTACTTAGGGCTCCATTGCTTTTTCTCCATTTATTGGATACAGGCTCTCTGCCTGTATTTCCTAGAAATACACCATCCACTAGGTGGCCTCTGGCAATTCAGATAGAAACACATTCTGTGACCTTAGCAACATTAGCTGAATGAGAGAATTTCTTTCTAAAAATTCCAACACAATTCCCATATCTGAGTTTCATTTAAATGAATTGGCTCATGTGCCTTGCTTTTTTGTATAGAACAGTTTGCCTAGGCCTTGGTTATATGCTCACTCCTATTTCAAGAATATTGAATCAGCAGTATTCAAAATAAATGGATTGAAAGTTTTGGAGAAATCACTCCCCAAAGCAAAATTAAAATGTTGTTAACACAGTAAAATGGATTAGATGCTGGGAAGGCAAAAACATCATATATCACCTACTCTTAAGAAGATATTACAAAAGAGGGGAAAAAAACCTTGCATTTTCATTTGGAGAAAATAAGACCAATAAAAGACTTACATTGATAAGGTTGGTGAGCTTGGCCAAAGTACAAAGAGCTAGTCCTGATTTGGACATTGAATTTAGTTGCTCTCATTTTGGCTTACTGGAAAAAAAAAAAAAAAAGCAATTAAAGGATATATAATCACTTAAAGAATGAAGTGAGTGGAATCAGCTTCCCCATGGCTGACTTGGTTCCTCAGAGAGGTGCCCTGAACATCAGTGGTCAGCACCCTGGAGTGGAGGAGCTTAGAGCTGTCATCTCATTTCCATTTGTAGGATATACTTGATGACACAGATTAGCTCTCCAGAATATGCCCACTAATATATGAAGTCTTTCTATGCCACAATTAGATACTCTGCATTCCCTTTCTTACTAAGTCCTGGAGACAACCACATCTTAGCAGTGAGATGAGTCATGGCGAAAATGAAAATTTATGTTCAGGGAAGCCTAATGTGTCCTTAATACTTATTGGATGGCTGAACAAATAAATAAATAACTGAATCTTCAAAGAAAGATGGCACATCTGAAAAAGGAAAGTATTTTCAAGAAAAGTAGCCTATTTATTTATTTATTACAGAAATCTAAATTATCCTATGGACTTTATCAGCAATAACATTGATTATTAAAACAACAAAAAACTATAACATGGGGTACATTTTATAAATAATAATTTTAAAAATACAAGAATGAATGTTCAAATTAACACATTTAGGTAAACATTTAATTTTACTAGGCCTACAGGATTACCTTATACAACTTACCCTAATGGCTTAAAAAATATTTCACTTACACTCAAACCTGTTTATGTACTCAACATATTTGAGCCCAATTGATCATGTTTCACTTCAAGAAATTCTTATAAATAAACTTTAATCCCATAGGACAGATCCATTAATTATTCCTCAGGGGAGGTATAATTAATGGATCTGTTCTATAGAATTATGGCATTCAGTAAATATGAATAATGCAAACTCACTCTACCAAGCACCTTAAGAGTACCCAAACAAATAGATCATTTCATATGGCTGAAGCTTTCCTTCAACTTACCTGTAGGGAACATGAAAGCATGCAAAACAATTTAGCATCAGCTTTTCAGTGACCTCTTCATAGAAGATTAAAGATTCTTTAGTGGAGTTGTTAGGCATCCCCGTAAAATAGTCTGTCGAAATTCATTCTTATAGAAGTTAAAAAAAGCCCTAATGAAAGCTTAGAAGCTGTGAGTACAGTGACAGTCATGTATTATAGTCCTGAAAAGCCTGGTTATATTGCAAATGAAGAATATTTTTAAATAAACCTTTTATTTTAAAAGTTTCATTTGCATAGGAAATTTGCAGAGGTTATACAGAGAGCTCCCATACACTCGCCATTCAGTTTTCCCAACTGTTATCATCTTAACCTCAGCAGAGTACATTTGTCACAACTGAGAACCGATATAGGTACATTACTATTAACTAAACTTAGCAGTGTATTAAAATGTCACCAGTTTTCCCTAATACCTTTTTGCTACTCCACTATTTTATCCAGGATACCACATTACATTTAGTCATCATGTCTCTCTAATGACATGATCGGTAATAGTTCTCAGACTTGCCTTGTCCTAATGACCTTGACTTTGACTGGTTAGATTTTCTGCAGAATGGCCCTGAATTTGGGTTTGTCTGATATTTTTCTCATAATTAGACTGAGATGGGAGAAAGACCACAAAGGTGAAATATCCCTCATGATATTATGTCATGCTGTCTAGATGGTGTTTACTTTGATCACGTGGATGAAGTAATATCTGCTGAGTTTCTCCACTGTGATGTTACCTTTCACCTTTTCATACTCTGCTCTTTGGAATTAACTGACTAAACGCAGCCTGGGGGTTGGTTGTAGGGTGGGATGTAAATTCCACGTCTTGAAGAACGGGAGTATCTGCATAAATTATTGAAATTCTCCTGTGAGAGAGATTTGACTTTTCTCTCCAATTACTTATTTCTTCCATTCCTTACTTATTTCTATATGAATTCATGATTTTTTAAATTTCGTTTTAACCTTTGAATTATAACTCCAATATGATGTTATTTATTTTGCTGCTCAAATTGTTCCAGCTCTGGCATTTGGGCGCTCTTTCACATTGGCTCCTTTATCTCTTTGGCTTACTCCATTCTTATATCTTTTGAGCATTTTCTCACTTTCTGGAACAACAAGATGGTCTAGAATCACCTAGTACATTCTTTGCCCCATCCGTGGAATCAACAATTTCTCCAAGGAGCCATGGTTCCTTTATTAGAAGAAAGGAGTATCTAGGCATTGGGCATTAAGAAAGAATATTTTATTTGATAAAATTAGCACATTGCCTCCCAAAATCAGAAGAAAAATACAATATGGCTTATATAATAAATATATAATATATAATAAAAAATATTATCAATTCTTGTTAAAAATTATCTCATTTCATGTTAACTCCTCGGGTACCTGGCTGGTTCAGTTGGTAGAGCTATGACTCTTCAGCATGATTTGAGCCCCATGTTGGGTATACAGATTACTTAAAAAATAATAATAAAATAAAATGCATTCTTAAAGTAACTCCCTAATTTATGAATTAATGAAGACTTTCAAAACTGAATTTTAATTTTTATATCATATAAATGGCTGACTTGACAATTTTATAACCATTTACAGTATCAAGTATAGATTGTGAATCAGTCAAGAGTTCATTTCTTCATGTCAAAAGAAAGAATAGAGTACTATGTTTGTCAAGGTTATTACAATACATGCATGTTTTATTTTTTGAACAATAAAAATAGTAGAAGCTTAGAGAAGATGTGCTATTCAAAGTATCAAAATTCTTTTCTGGTTTAGCAAGTATTAATGACATCTCTTACCCTTTAATTTCTCTATTTCTGTAGTGACAGTATATTGAGTGTCAAATCCCTCAATTGTACACTTTGGTCATTAACAGTTGAGCAGTGTTGGTTAAGAGTGATTAGATTTTTTAGCCAGACTTTTAAAACACTGTTTATAATAACACATAATATACCATTCCTCTAAATTGTGGTCTGAAATTTAACCTGGGAGAACATGATTATTATTACAACAAAATGTTTCTTTCATTATTTATTTGGGAAAGAACACCTGCTATGATTTGCAAATCCTACTGTTCACTTTCTGGATTCGTTTTAATATAGTTATATTTTATATACTTATTTTTGTACATTTATTTTTTCATCAAGAATGACTTCTAGTAATTCAGCAATCAGTGTTGATAGTCAAAGTAGATACTAGATTAGTAGTCAGAGTTGCCACCAGATACTTGAGTCTGAAGATTTCATTGAGGTCGCTTATTTGCTATTTCCAGCCTCTTAATAAGTTATCCTTGATAATTCGTATATATATTTTTTAAGAGTCCTCTCGTAGGAGCCTAAGAAAGTTCTATTTAGCCTCCTGCCACTGTTTTCCTCTTGTATGGCGCTCTTAATATGCCATAGTGGCATAGTATTTGCAGCACTTATTTATGTACTTAAATCATTTTTTTATTCCATTGAGAAATTTGAACAAGAGGGTAATATTCATCATCTTATCTCATAGAATTTTATTTAAAATAGTTATTTCTGTTTCTACTTGTGCCCTCTTTTTTTCCTCAAAGATGAGTCAACAGAAAAGATGGTAGACACATTGCTTTTCTTGCCATTTCTATTTTCCTTCCCACCTAAAACTTCATTTTCTCTCCTTCTTCCATTCATCTGCCCAGGAAGTTCCATAATCACCATCTGATGAGAGTCTCTTTTATTAATTTAAAATTTTCAGTATTATAGCAAAGACTTCATCCCCTCCTTTGACAAGCCCACAAGCAGATAATACCTTCACATTTTTGTTTATTATAATTAAAGTATGTTAAGTCACTGGTAACTGTCAGATTCCTATCAAATAAGTGAGACTGGCAAAAGTGTCTGAGGTAACTTGCTAAAATACAAATTAATCTTTGTGAAAATTTTATGCTAGATTCTGTACAATACAAATATTAGTATTATTTAATGTGTGTATTATATGAAAAAAATTGCAAAAGCATTTTCAAAGAATAGAAACCTAACTATGCTGTTTTTTTGGCCATGATTTATGAGTTGAAAGCTTGGTAGCAGAAAACATAAGTAAAAAATCTTTGTGAACTTGAGGTAGGTCAAGAGTTCTTGGGTCAATCACCAAAAGTATAAACCATAAATAATAATAATAATAATAATAATAATAATAACAACAACAACAACAATGTGGAAAGCTTTGATTCTTTTGAAAACAGTATTAAGGAAGCAAATACACCACAAACTGGGTGAAATATTGATAATATACATGTATGACAAAGGATTTATATCCAAATAACCCAATCAGAAAGAAAAATAGGCAAAATATTTTAACAGACACTTTACAAAACAAGCTATACTAATGGTCAACAGGCACATGAAAGATGCTCAACATCATTAGTTTTCTATGGAAATTGAAGTTAAAACCACAGTGAGCTATCATTACAGATCCCTGGAATAGCTAAAATTAAAGCAAAGAAAAAAAAAGATAATGCCAATATTGCTGAGATACAATACAAATTGAAGTACAATGTATTACAACCCCTTTGTCATTTTGTCAGTTTGTTATGAAGTTGGCATAAAATTGAATGCAAATTTACCAAGGGCCCAGGTAATTTCACTGAGATATAAATCTAAGAAAAATGAAAACAGGGGTGCCTGGGTGGCTCAGTCAGTTCAGTGTCCAGCTCTTGATTTTGGCTAAGTCATGGTCTCCAGGTCTTGGGATCAAGCGTGGGGCTCCATGCTCAGTGGGGAATCTGTTTGAGGATACTTTCACTCCCTCTGCCCCTCGCCCTGCTCATGTGCTCTCTCTCTCTGTCTCAGATAAATAAATCTTAAAAAAAAAAAAAGAAAAGAAAAGAAAACATGTGTCCACAAAAACATATACACAGGGGCACCTGGGTAGATCAGTGGGTGAAAGCCTCTGCCTTCGGCTCAGGTCATGATCCCAGAGTCTTGGGATCGAGCCCCGCATCAGGCTCTCTGCTCAGCAGGGAGCCTGCTTCTCCCTCTCTCTCTCCCTGCTGCTCTGTCTACTTGTAATCTCTGTCAAATAAATAAGTAAAATCTTAAAAAAATATATACACAAACGTTTAGCATGGGTTTCTTCGCAGTAGCCTCAGACTGGATTAGATTACAAATTGTGATTAGATAAACAAGTTGAGTTTGCCTTTAAATATTGCACTACATTTAAAAGGATGGATCCTGAAAAACACAACAACATGACATGATGAATTTCAAAATAATTTTGCTGAACGAGTGAAGCTGGTTACAAAAGAGTTCATATAGTACATTTCCATTTATGTGAACTTCTAGGGAGAGCATAACTAACCTATAGTGATACCACATATCGTTGTTGCCTGAGACCAGGAAGGGGTGGCATTGGAATGCAAAGGAGCATGAGGGAACATTTTGAGGCAATGGAACTGTTCTATACCTTGATTTATTGGTAGTTACACGTGTATACATTTGTTAAATTCACCTAACCACATACTTTCAAAAGTCGTATTTTAGCACAGTGTATTATACTTCAGTAGTGTTGATTTAAAGAGGATGGATTTCCCCTAATGTGGGAGCAGCCAACTATATAAACCAATTAATAATAAAATCAAAGAAACACATCAACAATAATACAATAATAGTAGGGGACTTTAACACTCCCCTTACTGAAATGGACAGATGATCCAAGCAAAAGATCAACAAGGAAATCAAGGCCTTAAATGACACACTGGACCAGGTGGACATCACAGATATATTCAGAACATTTCATCCCAAAGCAACAGAATACACATTCTTCTCTAGTGCACATGGAACATTCTCCAGAATAGATCACATCCTCGGTCCTAAATCAGGTCTCAACCAGTATCAAAAGATTGGGATCATTCCCTGCATATTTTCAGACCACAATGCTCTGAAGCTAGAACTCAATCACAAGAGGAAATTTGAAAAGAACCCAAATACATGAAGACTAAACAGCATCCTTCTAAAGAATGAATGGGTCAACCAGGAAATTAAAGAAGAATTGAAAAATTTCATGGAAACAAATGATAATGAAAACACAACGGTTCAAAATCTGTGGGACACAACAAAGGCAGTCCTGAGAGGAAAATATATAGCGGTACAAGCCTTTCTCAAGAAACAAGAAAGGTCTCAGGTACACAACCTAACCCTACACCTAAAGGAGCTGGAGAAAGAACAAGAAAGAAACCCTAAACCCAGCAGGAGAAGAGAAATCATAAAGATCAGAGCAGAAATCAATGAAATAGAAACCAAAAAAACAATAGAACAAATCAATGAAACTAGGAGCTGGTTCTTTGAAAGAATTAATAAGATTGATAAACCCCTGGCCAGACTTATCAAAAAGAAAAGAGAAAGGACCCAAATAAAAAAATCATGAATGAAAGAGGAGAGATCACAACTAATACCAAAGAAATACAGACAATTATAAGAACATACTATGAGCAACTCTATGCCAACAAATTTGACAATCTGGAAGAAATGCATGCATTCCTAGAGACATATAAACTACCACAACTGAACCAGGAAGAAAGAGAAAACCTGAACAGACCCATAACCAGTAAGGAGATTGAAACAGTCATTAAAAATCTCCAAACAAACAAAAACCCAGGGCCGGATGGCTTCCCGGGGGATTTCTACCAAACATTTAAAGAAGAACTAATTCTTATTCTCCTGAAACTGTTCCAAAAAATAGAAATGGAAGGAAAACTTCCAAACTCATTTTATGAGGCCAGCATCACCTTGATCCCAAAACCAGACAAGGATCCCATCAAAAAAGAGAACTACAGACTAATATCCTTGATGAACACAGATGCGAAAATTCTCACCAAAATACTAGCCAATAGGATTCAACAGTACATTAAAAGGATTATTCACCACGACCAAGTGGGATTTATTCCAGGGCTGCAAGGTTGGTTCAACATCTGCAAATCAATCAGTGTGATACAACACATTAATAAAAGAAAGAACAAGAACCATATGATACTCTCAATAGATGCTGAAAAAGCATTTGACAAAGTGCAGCATCCCTTCCTGATCAAAACTCTTCAAAGTGTAGGGATAGAGGGCACATACCTCAATATTATCAAAGCCATCTATGAAAAACCCACCGCAAATATCATTCTCAATGGAGAAAAACTGAAAGCTTTTCCGCTAAGGTCAGGCACACGGCAGGGATGTCCATTATCACCACTGCTATTCAACATAGTACTAGAAGTCCTAGCCTCAGCAATCAGACAACAAAAGGAAATTAAAGGCATCCAAATCGGCAAAGAAGAAGTCCAACTATCACTCTTCACAGATGATATACTATATGTGGAAAACCCAAAAGACTCCACTCCAAAACTGCTAGAACTTGTACAGGAATTCAGTAAAGTGTCAGGATATAAAGTCAATGCACAGAAATCAGTTGCATTTCTCTACACCAACAACAAGACAGAAGAAAGAGAAATTAAGGAGTCCATCCCATTTACAATTGCACCCAAAACTATAAGATACCTAGGAATAAACCTAACCAGAGAGGCTAAGAATCTATACTCAGAAAACTATAAAGTTTTCATGAAAGAAATTGAGGAAGACACAAAGAAATGGAAAAATGTTCCATGCTCCTGGATTGGAAGAATAAATAATGTGAAAATGTCTATGCTACCTAAAGGAATCTACACATTTAATGCAATTCCTATCAAAATACCATCCATTTTTTTCCAAGAAATGGAACAAATAATCCTACAATTTATATGGAACCAGAAAAGAACTCGAATAGCCAAAGGAATATTGAAAAAGAAAGCCAAAGTTGGTGGCATCACAATTCTGGACTTCAAGCTCTATTACAAATCTATCATCATCAAGACAGCATGGTACTGGCACAAAAGCAGACACGTAGATCAATGGAACAGAATAGAGAGCCCAGAAATAGACCCTCAACTCTGTGGTCAACTAATCTTCGACAAAGCAGGAAAGAATGTCCAATGGAAAAAAGACAGCCTCTTCAATAAATGGTGTTGGGAAAATTGGACGGCCACATGCAGAAAAATGAAATTGGACCATTTCCTTACACCACACACGAAAATAGACTCAAAATGGATGAAGGACCTCAATGTGAGAAAGGAACCCATCAAAATCCTTGAGGAGAACACAGGCAGCAACCTCTTCGACCTCAGCCGCAGCAACATCTTCCTAGGAACATCGCCAAAGGCAAGGGAAGCAAAGGCAAAAATGAACTATTAGGATTTCATCAAGATCAAAAGCTTTTGCACAGCAAAGGAAACAGTTAACAAAACCAAAAGACAACTGACGGAATGGGAGAAATATTTGCAAATGACATATCAGATAAAGGGCTAGTGTCCAAAATCTATAAAGAACTTAGCAAACTCAACACCCAAAGAACAAATAATCCAATCAAGAAATGGGCAGAGGACATGAACAGATATTTTTGCAAAGAAGACATCCAGATGGCCAACAGACACATGAAAAAGTGCTCCATATCACTCGGCATCAGGGAAATACAAATCAAAACCACAATGAGATATCACCTCACACCAGTCAGAATGGCTAAAATTAACAAGTCAGGAAATGACAGATGCTGGCGAGGATGCGGAGAAAGGGAACCCTCCTACCCTGTTGGTGGGAATGCAAGCTGGTGCAACCACTCTGGAAAACAGCATGGAGGTTCCTCAAAATGTTGAAAATAGAGCTACCCTATGAGCCAGCAATTGCACTACTGGGCATTTACCCTAAAGATACAAACGTAGTGATCCGAAGGGACACGTTTACCCAAATGTTTATAGCAGCAATGTCTATAATAGCCAAACTATGGAAAGAACTTAGATGTCCATCAGCAGATGAATGGATAAAGAAGATGTGGTATAGATACACAATGGAATACTATGCAGCCATCAGAAGAAATGAAATCTTGCCATTTGCGACGACGTGGATGGAACTAGAGGGTATCATGCTTAGCGAAGTAAGTCAATCGGAGAAAGACAACTATCATATGATCTCCCTGATATGAGGAAGTGGAGATGCAACATGGGGGGTTAAGGGGGTAGGAGAAGAATAAATGAAACAAGATGGGATTGGGAGGGAGACAAACCATAAGTGACTCGTAATTTCACAAAACAAACTGAGGGTTGCTGAGGGGAGGGGGGTTCGGAGAGAGGGGTGGGGTTATGGACATTGGGGAGGGTATGTGCTACGGTGAGTGCTGTGAAGTGTGTAAACCTGGCGATTCACAGACCTGCCCCCCTTGGGATAAAAATATATGTTTATAAAAAATTAAAAAAAAGAACTCTTAAAAAAAAATAAAGAGGATTGGTCGGAGGTGAGGCATGAGGTAGTTTGTAAATTTAGGGGAATTATGTAATGGAAACAGCAACAACAAATGAATAGTTTCTTCAGACAGATAAGTGGAATGAAATCTGGAGAACAATATGCATGAGAAGAGGGTGACAGTCACCAGAATATCTCTGACATGTTCAAAGGTAAAAAGGTAAGTACTTGTGGGGCACCTTGGTGACTCAGTGGGTTGAAGCCTCTGCTTTCAGCTCGGGTCGTGATCCCAGGGTCCTGAGATCGAGCCCCACATCAGGCTCTCTGCTCAGCGGGGAGCCTGCTTCCCGCTCTCTGTCCTCCTGTCTTTCTTCCTGCCTGTCTTTCTGCCTGCTTGTGATCTCTGTCTGTCAAATGAATGGATAAAATCTTAAAAAAAAAAAAGTAAGTACTTGTCTAGATTTTATTATTAAACTTAAAGGTCATGCTTAACATTAAGCTCAATTTCGAGAAAAATAAAAGAGAACTAGCATATATGCAAAAGAAATAAAAGGGGGAAAGTCTACCAGTTTGGGTGAAAAAAACATTTTAACTATAGGGAAAATGTTCATATTATTTAATCACCCTAGTGTCGGAAAAAAACAGGTATCTATTAGACATAGAACCAGAAAATCAGGTTTTTAGGACACCTGTTATAATTAAGATAGTCTTAACCTGTCAGGAACATCTTATGCAGTCTCTATTGGGTCAGGAAGTTGAAGTATGTTACATAAGAATTAAGGAGGTTCCTGTCGTTGAGATGATTTGCTTATTTTGCAGAATAATTCTGTATCCCAACGACAGCCACTTTTACATTATTAAGAACTGGCCGTTTCCAAAATATCTGAAATATATCAAAAACAGATGAAGCTATAATTCTAACAAAATATTTTTTGAGGAAAATTGTGAAAGAACATAAACACTGTTAGCTTTTTAAAAACTTCAAATGTAACTTATGAAGTACTTTGTTAATTTGTATTTAGATATGCAACTGCACTGGAATTGCTATCATTAATTGAAAGGGTAAGCTAATTAAAGTATGAAGTATGGATAAGATTTATATCTGAAGGGTTTACTATTGTACCAGATATCTAAAAGTGTAAGCAAATTGAAATAGCACCTAAATTACAGATCACTGAAATGCAAATGGAAAAACAATAACCTAAAAATGAAGATATAGTTTTTCTATTTTTGCTTTGTATTTTTCAACTTGATAATTAAGTGCAGTGTATCAGATGTCACATAAGATTGATTTGTTTTTTAAAAACCTTTTTCTCAAGATGCCCTAAGAGCAATAGAATTAAAGTGTCATACTATAAGATGGATTTGAAAGTTAAAGCTGGAACACAGTTTTCTCTAAGAATGACATTCAAAGATTCAAGGTTAGATGATGCAAATTTTGGAGTCTGCTTTCTAACAGTGCTTAGGAATGACACATTTATTTCTGGGAAGTTGTGGGAGACCTCAACCCTAAAAGAAGTTAACCATGAAACTTGATTTTGGTTCATGTTCTTATGGAAGTTCAAAAATCTTCATCTGTGAGAATATGATACAAGCTTTTAAATTTTCACAACTGGATGTCATCTCTGTCTTCTGAACATATGATTTTTAAGGGCCTGATACTTTAAGAGGCTATGCAGAGTATCAGTTCTTAAGGAAAATTCCAGATAATTCAACTACATATGAACTGTATTCTATTACTTGCCTAATTTCTTTTTTTTTTTTAAGATTTTATTTATTTATTTGACAGAGAGAGAGATCACAAGTAGGCAGAGAGGCAGACAGAGAGAGGGGGAAGCAGGCTCCCCGCCGAGCAGAGAGCCCGATGTGGGGCTCGATCCCAGGACCCTGGGATCATGACCCGAGCTGAAGGCAGAGGCTTAACCCACTGAGCCACCCAGGCACCCACTTGCCTAATTTCTTATGAGAAATCCAATGAGAAAAACAGCTCGGGAGTCTTGTTTTTCAAGTCTGGAAAAGAAGTTTTACCCATTTTTTAAAATTTTAGAATCCTGTGGTAAGTTCATTTCTAAGAAGACCTTTGTTTTTCTATTATATAATCAGATAGTGAAAGGCAGCAGTTCAGAATATTTCCTGATTTTGATCAAATAATGGACAAGAAGTTCTGAATAAATGAAGAAATAAGGTCAGTAGCTAATTCAGCTCTAGTGTATGTATTTTTCTGCTGCCTTCAGTAGAAATATTGTTCAGTTTTTACCTAACTTCCTCCTTTAGACAATTTAAGTCAATGTGCAGTCTTCAGTTTCTGAAGTAGGTGCAATACATGTTATATAAAGATTATACTGATTGTAAACTATGTTTATAGTCCTTATGCATTGTTGCTGAAATAGAGTCAGAAATAATCCCACTTTAAGGATATTTAAAATGTGTCCAATTTATGGTACACCTAAATCAAATGAATTGAAAATAACCTCATGAATGGAAAGAGACTAAGAATTTTAACAGTTGTAGCATCTATTCTTTGAATGTGTTCTTTTTTTGGTACTTAAATCAGCCAAACTTGTCTACTTATTCCCTTATCACAATCAAAATTAATCCATTCTTTTGCTTTAATCTTCACTGCAAATTTTTCTGTATTTGAGTGCCTGCACAGTTGGTAACCAAGCTGGAATATGTTGCTGTTCATTCTTTTCAGTGTTTTATTTGCTTATCTACTTAAAAGAAAGATTTATTCTGACAGAGTGAATTAAGGATATAGTAACATAATTTTTGTTGCTACCTACTATCAATATTTTTTTCTTGCTTTTAGAAAAAATAATGGTAAGCTTCTAACCCATACTTCTTTTTTTTAGGCTAATCTCTTTTTTAAGAAGTTTTAATTTATTACATTTTTACAAGACTAGAAGAACTGCATTAGAAACATTCCAATAATTCTTTGTGTAAATCCTTTGTTCTTACACTTTTGTTTTGTTTAGCAGAATGTAAGAAAGATTATAAAGTGTTAGGGGCTATGGATATGGGAATTTAAAATTTTAATGTTTCTTCATTTTCCAATTACATATTGATGACAAAAAGTTTTAATAATGAATGAAAACTGGGTACAGTTACTTAAATTTTCACTAAATAAAAGTGAATAACTTTCCAATATATGTTTGAAAATCAGCCTGAAAGACAGCGAAATTAAAACATTGGAAATCAGCACAGATACAGTATAACTTTCAAAAGAAAAGGGGAGGGTGTCTGGGTGGCTCAGTGGGTTAAAGCCTCTGCCTTTGGCTCAGGTTGTGATCCCAGGGTCCTTGGATCTAGCCCCGCATCAGGCTTTCTGCTCAGCAAGGAGCCTGCTTCCTCCTCTCTCTCTGCCTGCCTCTCTGACTACTTGTGATCTCTGTCTGTCAAATAAATAAATAAAATCTTTAAAAAAAAGGGGGCAAAAGTCTAAAGGAAGCAAACAAAATTTAAAATACTGTCCTGGCACAAAGATGATCATAATATTTAATAAAATGCATTTAAAATGTACATTAATAAGTGATAAGTAAGCAAATTTTTCAGATAACCATTTCTAAATAAGGAATGATTCAGAATATAATATAATGTGAATTTTTTACACCCATATTTAATTTATTATTTATTTATTTATGAAAAAGAAGGATTTGATTCTAAACTGGGAATAATAAAAATATCTACCAGAATATATCTCTTTACCAGAATATATCTGTTTAATTCAGTTATGTTTTCCTTGCAGAGTGCAGATATGAGCCCAGCAAGTAGCACCACTTCACTTCCTGTTAGTCCTCTTACTGAAGAGCCATTGCCTTTCAAGGTAAAAAAATAAACAAAAAATAATTACTTGTTAAACTTTTAGGATACTTACTTTACTATAGTAAAATATTGCATGATATAGATGGTAAGGTGAACTGCTTTAATATGTAAGGATCTAATTTCAACTGGTAAAATCTTTGTTGTTTTGTTGTCATTCTGGTTGGTAAATGAAAGTACAGTTTGAAATAGAAGTTAATACTTTATAGACTACACGATTTGCCTTGCATGCAGGAAACAGTGATGTCTTTGCAATAGTTTGATGTCACATGAATTAGAGGTTTTGAATCACTTATCTTAATTTCAGTAATAAATTCAGGATCCATTAGTTAGCCCTCATTGAGTAGTTGTTACATTTCCATTACTTGGTTAAATTTTCATTGATGACTCTAGCTTGTAATTAAGTGATTATGAGATCTTTATAAAATAATGATCAAAATAAAAAATTGAAATATGGAATCATTCCTCAAAACACATTATATCTTAAAAATATTTAAGGAAATAAGGAAATAAGTAATTGAATATGGTTTGTAGATTTCTTCAGCTTGGGAGACTATATGTATTACAAGTAAGAAGTCATTTTCTTGTTTTGCTGTTTAAGGTTAGATGTATCTTTTTATTTTTTATTTTTTTTTAAAGATTTTATTTATTTATTTGACAGAGAGAGATCACAAGTAGATGGAGAGCCAGGCAGAGAGAGAGAGAGAGGGAAGCAGGATCTCTGCCGAGCAGAGAACCCGATGCGGGACTCGATCCCAGGACCCTGAGATCATGACCTGAGCCGAAGGCAGCAGCTTAACCCACTGAGCCACCCAGGCGCCCTAGATGTATCTTTTTAAACTAGAGCTTGAGGTCAGCTCTTTTATATTTGTGCCAGGGATGTTTGAGTTTCATTGAAATTGTTATAAATAAAGGCAATCCTCGAGATCATGGGGGAAGAAGACACTTGGAATGTTGAGATGACACACTTAACTTACATGCAATAGTTTCAGTTTAATTTGGTTTAAAGACAGGGAGGTATGCATTTTGGGATTCATTATGGTTTTCATGATTTTTGGATTTTATTATAAAATTATTTTTTAATGTGTTTTTTTCTTCTTTTTCATATGAAGAGCATAACCTACTCAACTTCATACTGCTTAAACCTAGTACAGTGACTGGTATTGATTTCTAAGTACTCATGCTGTATTGTTATTAGAAAGTTATGAATTACATTGTGTGTCTTTAGTTTTCTAATTAAAGATGCTTTGTTGCTTAATGGTGGACAAGGGGCACTGGGTGGCTCAGTCAGGTAAGCAGCTGACTCTTGATTTCAGCTCAGGTCATGATCTGAGGGTCATGAGACAGCCCCAAATCTAGCTCCATGCTCAGCAGGGAGTCTGCTGGAGATGCTCTTTCCCTCTCCCTCAACCCCTCGCCCGTCACATTCTCTCTCTCTCAAATAAATAAATAAATCTTGAAAAAATGATAGACAATAATAATTGTTTAAAGGTTATTTTGTATCAGAGAATTGTTAAATACTGAGTAATATTCTGATTACATTATTTATTGAGAAGTCTATTCTACAACAAGAAGATACTAACATTTCAAAATTTAGTGTTACTCAATGTTTCCATCTTATGGTATATGGGACAAAATCTATGAAAAATATCTTTAATAAGATTTTAATTGAATTCTCAAAGCATTATTAGAAACCATTTTCTCTTTTTAATATATTGATAATGACTATAGTCCTTATCCTTGAAATTAATGTATTTTTTAATGGAAGTAAAATAAAAGGTCAGATATATTCCAAAATGTGCTGACACAAAGCTAATATAAATATTATTATTGTAGTTCGATCAGTATTGTTCCCATGTTAATGTATGTAAGTGGTTTTAGAAGCAGTTAAATCTTCTAAGCACTTACAATATATAATTAGCATTGGTAGCCAGTGTAGTTTAATGTCTCTTAATTTACTTCTTTTGTGAAAGGAATATTACTTATCCTTTTTTATATTTTTTATCATATATAATAACATCCTACTACTATTTAATAGTGTCAAAAATTTAAGTTTGAAATTATGAAGTAAAGCTCTTGCATTTGTAAATGAAGAGCTTTTTTTGTAAACAAGGACTACAGGTCCTTATTCACCACTGTTCTCATCATTCTCTATTGTAGGCATGTCTGGCCATGAAAGCATTTGAGTGTATCCCTTCATAGAGAAAGATGTTTGATTCACAATTCTCTACATATACTACCATAAACTCACAGACTTCCCAGTCACACTTCTGGTGCTGAGAAATTTCTAGGATTCCAAGTTTATATAATTGGGCAGTTGTTAATGGACATATATTTGGAAACAAAAGGCAAATGTATAATCTCTATTTTTTTAATAAAGCATTCAGGGTGACATACACAAGTGGTATGTTCCCTACCACAATATAATTACAGAAGGGCAAAGTATAACTAATTTTGCATGGGTGGGAAGAATATTTTATCAAATAACCATAATAGAATCATAAAATTTCAAGATCAGTTATCTGTGAGTTTGAGTAGGCCACTTAACTGTTAATTACATCATTTATGCTTCTTTTTATAGAATAACACAGAACCAAGTTGATAATGTTAACTTTGATTGTGTCCATTCCAACCCATTCTGCCTTTTTTTTCCTTTGCAATTCTTGATTTCTATCAACCTAAATCACTTCCAGTCTAACCTGCCCCTCTCTCCCTATGTTAGACTCAGTCAGATAGATATTCTACACCCAATGCCTTGGAGGTCACCAAATATTCCTGTTCTTTAATAAGATGATCCTTTTAATTTATTTGTATACACACAGTTATTAGCAGCCTCAGTCCATTCCTGGAACTAACAGTCTTGAAGTTAAAACTAACTTACTGTTCTTGAACCCTCCAAAATAGTACACTTTATTATGGACCATGTTCTTTTTGTCACCCGTATTTATGCCCTACTTTAAAATTTATTTGCACTTCACTGAAGCATGATCTCTAGGTTTTCGTCCCTTGTTCTCCAAAAATCATCTTTTCTTTGATTAGGTATGTTAATAAATGGCATTATTCAACCTTGCCCCTTTATCCTTATCATGCGATAAAGTCAATGGATGGAAATGAATTCAGCTCTGTTTTTCTTTACACTCATGTTTCAAGAGTACACAAAGGCATTAAAGAATGAATACCTTCCATTCACCAATTTTCAAAATCTAATTTTAAATAAACATTTTCTAATTGCTTTTCCTGGCCCATTGACAGCTGCTTTTCTGTGATACTTAGCTTTGTGGAATGTCTAATGAAATTGAGCATCTAATGCCTACAATTCACAATGGAGCCACCCTTTTAGAAACCCAGCT
Source organism: Enhydra lutris kenyoni (assembly GCF_002288905.1). Lineage (NCBI taxonomy): Eukaryota > Metazoa > Chordata > Mammalia > Carnivora > Mustelidae > Enhydra > Enhydra lutris. The sequence goes on along the minus strand of NW_019154087.1, from coordinate 38,164,429 downwards.
ACCTTCCCCAGGAGCTGACCCAGGGTGGTTCTGGGATATTTTTAGAGTCTTCTCTCCTTGTGAAATCCAAAGTTCTTAGACTCCTTTTTCTCATCTCCAGAAATCACCATTTAGTCTAGACTAAAGAAGTTCCTTTTTTTTTTTTTTTTTTAAATTTCCCTTGGAGATTATTCCTCTCTCCTTTAATCAACCAGAGTCTGGGGGGAAAAAATCTTCTCAATGCACTTTTTAGAAACAGAATAGAGAAAAGGAATTGTCTGAACTGTTTGAAGATTTTTCTTAGTGCCACCTTATTAAAGCAAGGGATAAGGAGGTGGAAATAAATTAATGTCTCAAAAAATTCATCTTGCCATGCACTCCTGGAATATTAGAGAAAGAAATGATGCTAATTCCTCTTGGCCATAGATCCTAAACTCAGCATTTAGTAACAAACATAGTTTGCTCTTACATAAAGTGAATAGTGTGTAGAAAAAAAATAGTAATCCCAGAAAATAATACCTATCAACCATTAACTATTTGGATGAATGATACTTTAAATTTATCTATTGTTTCTATAATGATCACTGATTTCCAGGACAAATTTCCATTCTGACACTTTCTATCTGTATGACCTTGACCTGTTACTTGGCATCTTAATTTTCCCATCTATAAAATAGGAACAGCAGCAAATTCTTCTTCATTGGGTTTTTATAACATTAAAAAAGTTAACAAATAGGGCGCCTGGGTGGCTCAGTGGGTTAAGCCGCTGCCTTCGGCTCAGGTCATGATCTCAGGGTCCTGGTGATCGAGTCCCGCATCAGGCTCTCTGCTCAGCAGGGAGCCTACTTCTCTCTCTCTCTCTCTCTCTCTCTGCCTGCCTCTCCGTCTACTTGTGATCTCTCTCTGTCAAATAAATAAATAAAATCTTTAAAAAAAAAAAGTTAACAAATAGAAAGTGCTTCAGATAGCACATGGTATCAGTATATGTACTATTAGATTTCATAGAACAGGTATCTCTAAATTTAAGGCAAGAGGTTCTGTATGTTACAAATAACATGAAGCAGAATTATTTCCACTTAATCCCTTGAACTTTATTTCCAAATGTGAGAGCAGTAATGCACTTTAAACATAAATCCTTTACTTTGCTGAAGAATAGTATTTAATATTCATTTCTAGAAGGCATGCTATTTATTTCCTGCCCTGAGCATTCAGATAAGCTCATATATCAGATTCCTTGTATGAAAAATAATTAATGGAAATGTTCATTAATTACAAGGGAGAAGGAGTAAATACAATGAATCTGTCTTAAGGGAAAACTGGTGAATATAATAAAACATTACTTGGAAAAAAGAAATACATAATTAATAGATCTGCAAGCATAAGGACCTATGGCATCTTTTTATCAGGAATACACTGTTGTATATTTTCTTTAATTTCCCAAACCTTCCCCCACGGATTAACCTGATAACCTCCTAAATGCAAGCTCCACTGAAGCAACAATGTTCAATCACATTAGATACTGGAAAAAAATCACATTGTAAACAAAGCACTGTTGATATTTTATTCTTTGTATGTTGTAATGTCAGCATACTAAGTAGTGTCAGTTTATTTTGTCTGACAATATAACAGAAAAGAGCACATTTGGAGACTCTAGGAGAGTGGGAGTTTGTGTGAGTGTTTATTGCTGTTGTTTCTCATTCAGTGAATTTAATGGTCTCTCTTATTATTGGAAATCACTTTTTTCATGTCCCAAAAATAATCCCAAGTGGTATATATCCTATAATTTTTACCGTGTCATCTACTCATTCATTCATATATTCTTTCATTCATTTGCTCATTCATATATTAGTGAATCAACTTACTGAGTTGTGTTTGATAATATTCTAGGCCCTTTACATTGTTTCAATGTAAACAACCCAGACTAAATTCCTGCTTTCATGGTATTTAGGCTCTAGTGATAAAGAAGAGACAATAAATATATAATGCCTCAGATAGGGATGGTAAATGCTATGATGTAGAATGAAGCAGGATTTGGAAGACAGAAAGTGACTCTGAAGTATGATATTTTTCAAACAGATGGCCAAAGAAAGCCATTCTCATTAAAGGATATTTTAGTAGAGACCATAATGAAGAAAGGGAGTAAGCCACTCATCTAGGCCATTTCAGGATCAATAGAGAGCAGAGTGACTGAGGGGGCAAGTAATATCAGGTCAGAGAGAAACCAGGTCATGAAGGGCCTTGTAGTCCAAAGAAAGGCTTGAGATCCTGTTTTACATGAGATGTGAGACCATTAGAGTGTTTGGGAAGAAGAAGGACATAGACTTTGATTTTTTTAATTTTTTATATAAAAGTTCTTTATTAAGGAAAAAATGACTTAAGCATCCTCTTTTTATATTCATGAAGACTGCTCACCCTTCTGGGATAAAAATGAAATACAACATTTGTTTATTTTTTTGGTGGTGGAGAGCAGATCATTCTTTTTTTTTTTTTTTTAGATAATTCTTTTTTATTAACATATAATGTATTATTTGCCCCAGAAGTACAGGTCTGTGAATCATCAGACTTACACATTTCACAGCACTCACCATAGCACATACCCTCCCTAATGTCCATGAACCACCCCCCCTGTCTTTTCCCCCACTAACCCCCAGCAACCCTCAGTTTGTTTCCTGAGATTAAGAGTCTCTTATGGTTTGTCTCCCTCTCCAGTCCCATCTTGTTTCATTTTTTCCTTCCTTATCCCCCAATCTTCCCCCTGCCTCTCAAATTCCTCATATCAGAGAGATCATATGATAATTATCTTTTTCTGATTGACTTATTTTGCTCAGCATAATACCCTCTAGCTCTACCATGTCGTTGCAAATGGCAAGATTTCATTTCTTTTGATGGCTGCATAGTATTCCATTGTATATATACACACCACATATTCTTTATCCAGATGTTCATGACAGTTATAAAAGATGTTCATTTGTTGATGGACATCTAGGTTCTTTCCATAGTTTGGCTATTGTGGACGTTGCTGCTCTAAACATTCAGGTGCACATGCCCCTTTGGCTCAGTACATTTATATCTTTAGGGTAAATATCCAGTAGTGTGATTGCTGGCTTGTAGGGTAGCTCTATTTTCAATGTTTTGAGGAACTCCATGTTGTTTTCCAGAGTGGCTGCACCAGCTTGCATTCCCACCAACAGTGTAGGAGGGTTCCCCTTTCTCCACATCCTTGCTAACATCTGTCATTTCCTGACTGGTTAATTTTAGCCATTCTGATGGGTATGAGATGGTATCTCATTGTGGCTTTGATTTGTATTTCCCTGATGCTGAGTGATGTGGAGCACTTTTTCATGTGTCTGTTGGCCATCTGGATGTCTTTGCAGAAATGTCTGTTCATGTCCTCTGCTCATTTCTTGATTGGATTATTTGTTCTTTGGGTGTTGAGTTTGATAAGTTCTTTATAGATTTTGGATACTAGCCCTTTATCTGATATGTCATTTGCGAATATCTTCTCCCATTCTGTCAGCTGTCTTTTGTTTTGTTTCTTTTGCTGTGCAAAAGATTTTGATCTTGATGAAGTCCCAATAGTTCATTTTTGCCCTTGTTCCCTTGCCTTTGGTGATGTTTCTATGAAAGTTAGACTTTATTTTAAAACTATTACTCTAACTTTGGAGACATGGTAGAAGAAGGACATCAAGGCCCCTATAGGTGAGAGATAATGGCAGACAAAACTGGAGTGGTAAAGTTTGAGTAGGGTGAGTGTTGGTGGGATTTTGGACATATTTTAAATGTGACTCTGCAGGATTTTTTAATGTATTATATATGAGATATCAAAAAAGATCAGGTTTGAAGATTATTCCTGATTCTGATATTCTTTTTATTCCCCTATTTTTGTTTCTTTTGCTACCACACTTGATTATAGATTTAAGGAATGTGTTTATGATATGGTAATAATTTTAAATACAAAATGGCACCAAATGTTTTCCTGTTGGTAACAAATTTTAATGAGGACCTATTATCAATAATGTGTACATTAAAAATAAAATGATTGTTTCTGTGTAATAAACTATTTCAAAACTTGGCAACCTAAAACAGTAATTTCTTTTTTTAGATTTATTCATTTTTTTTTTTTAGAGAGAGAAAGAGAGAGAGAGAGCACGGCCGGGAGGGGCAAGGGAGAGTGAGAGAAAATCTTAAGAGAAAATCTTAAGCAGACTCTGCACTGAGCATGGAGCGCCCTACATAAGGCTCAATCTCACCACCCTGAGATCACCCTTGACCTGAGCCAAAACCAAGAGTCGGATGCTCAACCGACTGTGCCATCCAGGTGCCCCAAACAATAATTTCTTATTGTTGTTTATGATTCTCTAGATTGTAAACATATCTAGACAGTTCTTATTTGGGGTCTTACAAGTGGGTGGAGAATAGAGTTATCTGAAGGCTCAAGTGGAGTAGATACAGGATAACTACTTACAGACTACCTTGAGTTTTCTAACAGCATTTTCTCACAGTTTTTTAGAGTAGTTAAGGTTGTTACATGACATCTGGCTTCACACATAGTGAATGTTCCAAGATGTGGAAGCTGCCAGGTCAATTATGGAAAAGACATAGAATTAGTGTTTTTGTATTCTTTGGGTAAATACCCAGTAGTGTGTTTGCTGGATCATAGGATAGTTCTCTTTTTAACTTCTAGAGGAAACTCCGTGCTTTTTCCAGAGGGGCTGCACCACCAGTTAGCAGTCCCACAGTGCACAAGTGTTCCTTTTTCTCCACATCCTCTCCAACACCTGTTGTTTCTTGTATTTATTGATTTTAGCCATTCTGACAGGTGTAAGGTAATATTTCATTGTAGTTTTGATTTGGACTTACCTGATGGTAAGTGATGGTGGACATCTTTTCATGTCTCTTGACCATCCATATCTTCTTTGAAGAAATGTCTGTTCATGTCTTCTGCCCATTTTTATTTGGATAATTTAGTTTTGGGATGTTGTTGAAGGCTAGAATTTTAAGTTCAAGGTACTGGTAGGATTGGTTTCCAGTGAGACTCTTTCCTTGGTTTGCAGATGGCCTTCTCATTGTTTTCGCATGGCCTTTCCTCTGTGGATGCACTTCCCTGTTATCTCTTCCTTTTCTTATGGGGATACCAGTCATATTAAACTAGGTCTCACCCAAATGGCCTCATTTTAACTTATTCATATTCTCAAAGACCTTATTTCTAAATATGGTTATATTCTGAGGTACCAGGAATTGGAACACTAACATGAACTTTGAAGGGTACCTGGGTGGTTCAGTTAATTAAGCATCTGCCTTCGGCTCAGGTCATGATCACAGGGTCCTGGAATCAAGCCCCACATCCATTGGTCTCCCTGCTCAGTGGGAAGCCTGCCTCTCCCCCTGTTTGTGTGCTCTCTCTCTCTGTCAAATAAATAAATAAAAATGTAAAAGAAAAATGATGTGTGAATTTTGGAAGGACACAATTTAGCCCGTAATAGACAGACAGACTAAAGCCTGCTATGTTAACTCTTCTATACATGAGGCCAATCTTGACTGAAGTGAAAGACAAATAAACTATCTTTTGAGGGGGAATGACAAAAATTTGCAGCAATCTTTAATCAACTACACTGAATAAAAATGATGTGTGGTAGTCTTTTATTAATCAGTTTTAGGCTCTATCAAATTCTGAGTCAGCTGTAAGGAGTTTGGGTTTGAGGGAATATAGAAGGAAATAGGAGATTTCCTTAAATGTTTATGTATATTCATCAGTGTACTTACTTGAATGTATTTTCCAATGCTGTTTTAATTTCCACTAAATTTGGCAAATTCACTTAAATGTCACTGTATTTGGATTAACTTATAGTCCTTAAAATCTTATGGTTGAGAATATAATTATGGCTTTAAAAAAATAGCTTACTAAATTCCTGATTATAAATACTGAGAGTAAAATTTAAATTGAAATAACAGCTACCAAACAATGCTGTCTATATTATGTTATACAAATATAATAAACAAGTATTATTTTATTTTAAAGTTTCCTTTAGCTCTGTCAAGATACATTTTAAATGATTACTATGCCTATCATTTGGCTTTTGCAGACCATATTATCGATATATGATGAATGGTCTAATATTAAGAAAAATTATAATTTTATATTCTGATGAAATAATTTTTACATAAGTTAAAACCAAGACAAATTTGGTCTAATTTCTAATTTTTCAGACATACTAAACCTCAGGGGAGAAGATTTTAATGGGAAAAATAAGCAAATACTTTTATGTTGCATACTAGCCTCACATTACTGTCCAGATCCTTCTTACGCACTGCCCAGATGATTTCAGGAAGACATGTACAAGATACTGAACTTATCCATATTAATACATGCTAGAAATTATGTCATACCTCCCACCTCATCTCCAGTTCACATATCCATTTTATTTCTTGAATTTCAATCTCACTGAGTTTCTTTATTGTTGCATAGGTTGGTGCCTTAGATTTTTTGAGTTTTCTGAGTGGTACTGATAGAAGACTCTCTTTGTTAAAAGGCTTATTACAGCCTTACTTCAGAATATTGGGTCATACTCTGTCTGCTTACTGTAGTCAGAGTCCCTATGACATACTTAGTGGACAAATTTTACAAGCGTTTGTTAAAGTTGACCTTGGAAAATTGAATTCCAGGATCTACTTTCTCTATGGTTGAGTTAAACAGAACCCCAGAAAACTACCAGACAGATAGATTTGGATTATCTTTCATAATTTTCAAAAGTAGGGATTGTATAGGAAAAGCCTGAATTTAGAGTAGAGGTACAGAACTTGGAAGGATAGATAGAATTCAGGTACAGAATGTGGGAAGATACTTCTGGGTTTATTTACACATGTAAGACAAGATGTTGAACAACTGTCAGAAAATCCTAAAGCCAATAAAAGCCTTGAAAATCTGAAAAATAAAAACAACTTTATATTTCCCCCCAAAAAAATAACTTCTAAGAATCTGAGTCATTAATTACTTCAACTTTGGTTTGGGGAATCCACCTCTGAGTGGATTGGCATCAATGAAACATTTATTCTATCTGCCAACAAGGTGCCATTACAGTTCTATTTAGAAGCAGTTGAAGTCAACATGTGGTTGGTGTTGTGTTCTTCAACAACTGTTGGTCCTGAATGTGTAGAAGACCTTGATATGGGATAATAACAGAGGTAGGAATCATTGCTGTGTACACCGGTATTAAGATCTCTTTTTACATCTATTCCAGATAGCAGACTCCGAATGGGTGTAAAATAAACACTATATTTAAGATAATGACATCATTATCAATGATAATTTAAGTAACTGATCTCATATATAGCACATGCAGCATGTATTTCTTACTCTTAATTGTTACCATTTCATATAGACTCTGGATCATAAACACTCACCCACTTTTGTTGTTTTTAAATATAATCTCTAACATTGCTTAAGAGTTTACCTGTAAGTGTGACGTGTACTCTAACATATTTTTCTTTAAATAAGAAATTAGCAATCCAGGTACAATTTGAAGACTATGATTTGTTATTAATATGCCTATTTGAGATGGACCATGAATATGAGAAGCTATTAGAAAGTAGGCTCAACCTGAATTTAGTTTATCTTGCAGTGACTTTGATCTGGTCTATCTTGGAATTGTCTACTTCTGTAACAAACAGTTTTAGAAGTTGAATGGTATCAATGTGCTGTTGCAGCTGTAAAATAAAATGTTCATAGAATTAAGTACAATGAATTTTACCATATATCAAATAATTTAGACATTGTTGTATTTTCTTTGGTAACTATGTGAGATTGGAAAATATTAGACTTAAAAGGTTTTTAAAGATATTGGTCATCCATTGCTTTAATCATATAATGTAGTATTAAATAGCCATGCTGACAGATGAAATAAAATAAGTAAAATAAGCAAATACTTTGTTCTGAAGTTTTTTGTAACACAAATTGAGCATTTCTTCAGTGCAGTTTTCATACCACACATAAATAATTTTGCATAAATTCTATTATGTCTAACAATTGTTCAGGAAAAATAATGGTGGCACAAATTTAAAGTTGGATAATAATTATGAAAAATCAGAAAATTCTATTTACTCTTGCTCTAGTGAAGATAATAATGTAGATAAATGTATGGATATCACTTTAAATGCATTCCAGAGAGGTAAGGCAAGGTGCAAGTGTTTGCACAGAAACTTACTTTTATCCTCTTGAATAGTGGCTGACTCATAGCACAGAAAATCAGAAGATAAACAATTGCCAGATGGATATATTAGACTCTCATTAACAGCCTAATACAAATGATTGTGAAGATAAATGCAATTTGAATATTCTGAATACTGTTGATGTCAAGAGTCTCACCTAAGAAAATTGTTTGCTTTCCTTTAAGTTCCTGCATTATATTATCAATAGCTTATGCCTGTACTAGACATGTCCTTTTCTGCAGGTAATCTCTTTTACTCTGGTAAATCTGATAGGAAAACTTCATGTCAGGAGTTGTGACAAACACTTTTGAAGTTGGCTAAACCTGTTATATTAGAATTTTATTGCATGTATTTCTTATTAAGGGTAAAGGTTAATTTAGAGTAGTTAGGTTCTGCTTAATAACGAAGACTTTGGCAGCATTGCTTGAGCCTGAAAGTTTTCAAAAAGCTGAACAGAATTGTCAAAGCGTAATTAAGGGTAGAGGAATTAAGCTCACTTTTCTCCCTTCTCTGTGAAGCAATAGAACCTGCGGCAGCAAAGCCAAGTAGAAAAATGGAGCCATGCCAGTTGCTGCACCATGATAGAGATTGGTCAGAATTTCTGGTAATAATGCCCACAGGAATAAAACTGACAGTAGTCTATCCTCTTACTAACATTAGTCGTTTCTCTCCTTCTCTTTTCTTGCTCTTTCTGATAGGCCTTAGTTACTTGGTGATATTAACTGTCACTATTTTTGTCATCTATCACTATTTGTTACATTATTGAATGTGATGAGTCATTCAGAACAATTAACTAACATTCTTTGAGTTCCTGCTATATGTAAAAGCTTATGTAAAGGTATTAGCAGAAATACTTTACTCTGATTATAAAAAGCTACAGAAAATCATAATGCTGATTGTATGGGGATATGGCCTGGAGAAGTGCGAAGTATTTCAAAAGGGTAAAGATGGAGTTGAGGAAAGGGAAGTGTCATGAGATCTGAGCCAAAGGAGAAGCAAGATCCAGGGTCCCAAGCTAGGCCCTGAGGGTCTAAAATTGTAAATACTTAGTGGTGTGTTTCCCATGTGACCAAGTTGTTTGGTGTTAAGAATAGTATGTGCTTTATAAGGAACTTAGACTAATTCTGTAGGCAATGAGGTAGAAGAAGTAAGCAAGAGTTGTATCTTGGTCTTTATAGTACGTTGCTATCACAGCATACTATAAACTAGGAAACTTATAAACGACAATTTATTTCTCACAGTTCTGGAGATTGGGAAGTCAAAGATCAAAGCACCAGCAGATTTAATGTCTGATGAGGGCCCACTTCTTAGGCAGCCATCTTTTGTCTCCTTTACCATGTCTCTATAAACTTACATGGTAAAAATGACAAGTGATCTCTTTGGGAGCTCTTTTATCAGGAAATACTTTGCATTCATGAGAACTCTGGTCTCATGACCTAATCATCTTCCAAACATCCCACCTCCTATTACTGTCACATTTGGTGTGTTAGAATGTCAATATATGAAGTTTGGAGGGACACAAATATCAGACCATAGCAAGTTGAGTAAATAGTAAGATGCAAAATAAAGTTTATAGTGTTTCTTGAGCTGGATTTCCAAAGAATGGGTTCTGAACTTTATTTGAAATTTGTCAATTCCTAGACTATCAATTGGTACTAATCAAATATAAATTATAAGAAATAAGAATTTCATATCATACAGTACACTGATTATGTACATCTATACATGCCCCAATTGGGATGAAAATTGCTTATATTCATATTGAAATAATAGAGTTTACAGGTGCTAGGCTATCAAAAATAAATACGAAGAGATCCATTCATTTATCCAGTTGTTGTATCCTAAAAGGTTGTAGTTAGTGTATTGGTTTCATATTGCTGCTATAGCAAATTACCACAAATTTGATGGCTTAAAATAATTCACATTTAGTATGTTATTGCTCTGAAAGTCAGAAATCAGAACTAGGTCTCACTGTACTAAAATCAGTGTTGCCAGATGTGAGTTCCTTCTAGAAGCTCTAGGGCCTGATGCATTTACTTGCTCTTTTGAGATTCTAGAGTTTGCCTGCATTTCTTGTCTCATTGCTTCCTTCCATCTTAAAACCCAGCAATGGCCTGTCAAATCTTTCTTATGCTGCACCACTCTAATTTATTTACTCTCTTTTCCAGTAGAAGAAGATGTTTGTAAATGCAGATATCATATTTGTAGTCTTTATATTCCCTATTTCAGTGCCTACTATAGAACTAGTATATAATAAAACAATAATAGATGAAATTAGTGAACTATTAAATGAATGGTAAAAAAAAAAAACTTCTAATTAAGACCAAATTTTTTTCTCAAGTCTTTCATCCTGTTAAAATAAAGTTAATCATTTTATTAAATTAACCATTGATAACCTGAAATACCTAACAAAGCCTATCAAGCTATACATGTAGTATCAGGCTACTAAATTTTCAGTAGCTTGTCCTCTTTTTCCCTATAACTCTAAGCATAGCTAGACCAATCCTAGGTACAGATTATCCCTTATGAGAGTAACTTGGTACTAGAGAATTCAGTATTCTATTGCCCTTGTTTTTTAGGTTCTTGTGTTCTGAAAAATGTGGCTTCTGCACTGGCTGGTGCTTATCTGATAGCCAGTGTATAAAAGACAACTGCATTCCTGCCAATTGCCTATTTGGATTTCTAAATAGTACTTTTCCCGAGATTTTTCCATGGCCAGATGCTAGAAATTTTAGGTATAGACTCATTTCTCCAAATTGGAAATCTTGAATGCTGTCTACTTCTTTGGAGTATTAATCCTCAGTAAGCATGGCCATAGTCTCATCTTACAGATAAAGAATTTGAAGCTTAGAGCAGTTAAGAACTTAATTTGAGGACCTAGTGTTGATAAACAGCTCAGCTGGAACTCTAACTCAGGTTTTGTTTGTTTGTTTGAAATTCTAAAGACTGGTTTAACTACTATACTACAGAAAGTCTACAGTGCTTTTATTTTAAGCATGATTCTGATTGCTTATTGGTTTTATATAACCGAAAAGGGATAGAAATAGAACTAGAGGGGCACCTTGGTGGCTTAGTCAGCTAACCATTGGCCCACGGCTTGGGTCATGATCTTAGCGTCCTGGGATGGAGCCCTGTGTTGGGCTCTCTGCTCTGCAGGGGGTCTAGTTCTCCCTGTCACTCTCCCTCTGTGCCCTCTCTCTCTGACTCTCTCAAATAAATAAATAAAATCTTTAAAAAAAAAAAGAAATAGAAGTAGAAATACAGAGAAAAGGAGAGAAAGATGAAAAGTGAAGAGAGAAAGGGAAAGGAATGGAAGGGAGAAAAGATGTAAGAAGGAATCCATCAATTCTTTAGGTTTATCATCTAATGAAATTATAATCCTACTAAGATTATATATGTCTTTTATTAGTAGACCAGATGATTTTGAACCATCTTTGGATTGAACGCCACATGGAATATTTTTCAGTTTTCATAGATTCAAGAATATAATTTGCCGGGGCACCTGGGTGGCTCAGTCGTTAAGTGTCTGCCTTCCTCTCAGGTCATGATCCCAGGGTCCTGGGATGGAGCCCCACATTGGGCTCACTGCTCTGCGGGAAGCCTGCTTCTCCCTCTCCTACTCTCCCTGCTTGTGTTCCCTCTCTTGCTGCGTCTGTCTCTGTCAAATAAATAAAATCTTTAAAAAAAAAAGAATATAATTTGCTTTACATAATTTAAACAGAAGGAATTTTATTATAAGGTATTTGATAATTTTTCAAATTCCTTGAAGGTCAGCACACTATTCTTGGATACACAGAGACAAAATCCCAGCAAAGATTCCTTTCTGGAAAGGATAGGGTATGCTGCCAGACCAAGAACATGAAAAGGAAAAGACAATGGACATGGGGTTTTCAGGATTTAATATGTAGTGGGGTTTTTTGGCTTGTTTGTTTGTTTTGGTTTTTGTGTTTTTGTTTGATTTTTTTTTTTTAAGAAAGAGAAAGAAAATGAGAATTTGAGAATTGGCGGTGTGTGCTTGGTTTGAGGTATTTTATCATTAGGGAGATCAAGGTTATCTGAGAAGGGTGAGACAAGATCATGAAGACAAAGTTTATTCTAGTCTTCCCAAACATTTAAAAAACAATTTTGACATTGAATACATTATTTTATTTTATTTTTTAATTTTTTTTAACCTTTTGACCCCCTTTATCCATTCCTCTCACCCATTATCTCCTGTGTCTGGCAAGCACTCATCTGACCTCTGTATCTATGAGCTTAGTTTTGGAGTTTTTGCTTTTGTTTTATTTGTTTGTTTAGATTCCACATATAAGAGAGACCATACAGTATTTTCCTTTCTCTGTCTGACTTCTTTCACTTAGCATAATACACTTGGGGTCCTGGGGTCCATTCATGTTGTCACAAATGAAAGATTTCATTCTTTTTATGACTGAATAATACTCCATTATGTGTGTGTATACATACAAACATATGTGTATATATATTTATATCCATATAAATATTAAATCTTTTTCATCCATTCATCCATTGAGGAACTTCGGTCATTTCTCTATCTTGGCTATTGAAATAGTGCTGCAGTGAACATGGGAGTGCATATATATTTTTGACTTAGTGTTTTCATTTGGGTGATAAATACCTAGAAGTGGAAGTGCTGGATCAAATGGTAGCTCTATTTTTAATTTTGTTAGGGAATCTTCATGCTGTTTTCCACAGTGACTGTACCAATTTACATACCCAACAACAGTATACAAGGGCTCCCTTTTACCTACATCCTCATTAACACTTGTTATTTTTTGTCTTTTTTTAATACCCATTCTAACAGATGTGATGTGATATCTCATTGTGTTTTGAGCTGCATTTCCCTAATGCTTATTGATAGTGAAAATCTTTTCATGAACCTGTTGGTTATCTGTATGTCTTCTTTGGAAAAATGTCTGTTCATTTTAATCTACTTGTTTTCAGTAAGGTGCTACCTTTCACAGTTGTACCTGATGTCACTTTAATCCATCTAATATACTTTGGAAGACAATAAACTTGTACCTTTTGCTAGGGAGAGAAGGAGAATTTGCCTGGCTGCATGGAATAGTGTCAGCCAATCCTCTGGTTGTCAGATCCATCTTCATTCCCACTTTTACAGATACATAGCTTTTCTATGGCCCCACAATAACAGTAGGATTGTTTAGGGGTGGGGATGTGCACTACTGGCTTAAGTTTCAGATTTCTTGTTTCTTGTCTGCTTTCCAGTTTCCTTTTTCTGTCTCAGTGTGCTTAGGTTTTACAATGGACTTCTTACCTTAAAATTTACATTTTTTTTCTATTTTCTGTTTAAAAAATATTGATAGTTACATATATTTAGTTATATATATTTATTAACATACACAGAGTTTTCATGTTCATTTTTTTAAAAGAACTTGAAGTCTGTGTTAAAACCAAGCTGAATACTATATGTGTGGTTATAAAATCTAATAAATCATAAATATTTGACTTTATGTGAATATTGGTAAAGGGTAAGAGCTGGTATTTTGTAGTTTGACAGAGCCAAATGGCAGTTAGCTTTATGAATTTTGTTTTAACTTTTTTTGTTTTAACTTTCTATCTTACACAGACTATATCCATTAATGCATAGGAGAGCCAGTTTAAAAAAAATTGGAATTGTCTTTTCTTTGAAATATGTCTTAATAAAGCAGTCTATTAGGATAGAATTGGAACTTCATGAATAATCATTTCTATATAATGGTAAATATCCTGGAACTAAGTTGTTTTTAACACTACTTAATTTAGTGCATGCAAAGATTTGATGAAAGCTTCAGTGAAGTTCTAAAAAATATGGGTATATAACCTCAGATAAGTGTATAGAAGGACTCACGTGTTGTTCAAAATTGTCCCTGAGAGATGAGTATAAAGTACACATATAAAAAAGTGAGACACATTTCCATAAGCCACATGGTTTAATATCATTACTTTCAGTCTAATAAGTTAGTTTTAAAGCTTTAGTGACAAATATAGAATGAGATTTATTAATGTACACAAAATTCTGTTTTTCTGTGTATTCATGTTGTATAATTAGGTTATTAGCTTCATAATTTAACACATTTTTATGTGGTAAAAACAGTGTAACTGTTAGCAGCTGCCTTTAAAATAACTTTACACTTACTCAGATTTAAATTACCTGTTGACTTACACAAGTAATTATAATTTTGTCCTAATACTGTGCAACATATGGTGTTTACATTCTTCTCAAGAGCTCCTTGAGGGGAAAAATAAAATACAGAAACATTAATATAAATAGCAATTTAAGGAACCAATGAAAATAATGTGCAAAGATTAATGGTAGTTAGTAGGATATTAAATAGTTGTTAAAGTATTTGAATTTGTCTTATTGGATTATTGACTTATGAGATTGTATTTTCAATTTTTTTGCTAGGTGTTGATTTTTTACATAATATATTCATTTTGAGTAATATGTTTTCTAAATTGAGGTTGTATTTTTTTATTACTGTTGAATTTTAAGCCACATATTCCTCTTTCTGATTTTTATTATTTATGTCTATATTTATGTCTGTTATTATTTTATGTCTATATTTATATTTTAGACTTCAACACTTATGGGGCAGATAACCCAATATTTTTTAATTAAAAAGTAGAAGACATAAAGTTTAGGACAATATTAAAAGTTATAAACATAGTCAAAATCCTAGTTATTCAGGTGTGATTTTAAAATGGGACATGCTCAATTGCACTACTTGGTATTTACCCCAAAGATACAGATGTAGTGAAAAGAAGGGCCATCTGTACCCCAATGTTCATAGTAGCAATGGCCACAGTCACCAAACTGTGGAAAGAGCCAAGATGCCCTTCAATGGACGAATGGATAAAGAAGATATGGTCCATATATACAATAGAGTATTATGCCTCCATCAGAAAGGATGAATACCCAACTTTGTATCAACATGGACGGGACTGGAGGAGATTATGCTGAGTGAAATAAGTCAAGCAGAGAGAGTCAATTATCATGTGGTTTCACTTACTTGTGGAGCATAAGGAATAACATGGAGGACATTGGGAGAAGGAGAGGAGAAGTGAGTCGGGGGAAATTGGAGGGTGAGACAAACCATGAGAGACTGTGGACTCTGAGAAATAAACTGAGGTTTTTGGAGGGGAGAGGGGTGGGGGTTTGGGTGAGCCTGGTGGTGGCTATTAAGAAGGGCACATAGTGCATGGAGCACTGGGTGTGGTGCATAAACAGGGAATCTTGGAACACTGAAAAAAATAAAATTAAATTAAAAAATAAAATAAAATGGGGCATGCTCAAGTGTTTGCTCAGAAGTTATCTGTGTAGAATGTTGTTCTGCTAAACCACAAAGTCTCTTTAAACTCATGGTTTATCTGAAAGGTAGTATAGTACAGGCTTTAATTTCTTGAGTGCTTTAATGTGCTAGACAGATTTTTTTTTAAAGATTTTATTTATTTATTTGGCAGGCAGAGATCACAAGTAGGCAGAGAGGCAGGCAGAGAGAGAGAGAGAGAGAGGAGGAAGCAGGCTCCCTACCAAGCAGAGAGCCCGATGTAGGGCTCGATCCCAGTACCCTGGGATCATGACCTGAGCCGAAGGCAGAGGCTTTAACCCACTGAGCCACCCAGGCGCCCCTGCTAGACAGATTTTAACATGCTTACATATTTTTTCTCAGGAAAAACTCCATAAATTAGCCTAGACATTTTAGTCCATTTTTTAATAAGAAGAAACTGAGTCTATCTTAATCTCACAGAACAAACTGAGGGTTGCTGTGGGGAGGGGAGGGGGGCCGGGAGAGGCTGGTGGGGTTATGGACATTGGGGAGGGTATGTGCTATGGTGAGTGCTGTGAAGTGTGTAAACCTGGCGACTCACAGACCTGTACCCCTGGGGCTAATAATACATTATATGTTTATAAAAAAAATAAAAAATTAAAATAAAAAAAATTTAGAAAAGACAAAAGAGATAAAATGTACATAAGGATTGCCTGGGGCTTAGAGTTAGAGATCTACTATAGAGTTAATATGAAGACATTTTTGGGGTGATGGAAGAATTCTAAATCTAGAATGTGGTAATGGTTACGCAGTCGTATAAATTTACTAAGCATTAAATTTATACTTTATTAAAATGTAAAAAAAAAAGAAGAAACTGAGTCTAGAGTCTTTCATATTTCTAATACATCTCTAATAAATGGCAGAGCCAGACTGATTTCAAAACCCATGCTTGAAGCTACTATGCTATACTAAATATTGTACCCTGAGCTACATGCTATTGTCTGTCATCTATATTAATTGGCTGAAGATGGGGACTAGATCAGAGTACCTTTTATGACTGACCACTCAAAGGATGTTTTGACTAGATAATTCACTATCATAAAAGAGCTTGTTATTGTAATTTCTGTTAACAAGCTATGAAAAATACTTTTAAATAGATCTAATAGCCTATAGTTCTTTCTCAATTGCAGTTAACTGCTCTGTTTCTGTGGAATAATTTATCACTCATTTTACCTTGGGAGTTAAGGAAACTAATATCTTCTGAATTCCCAGGAGAGGAGTTTATTTCTTCTAACTTTATCTAGATTGCTTTTAGGGGTTCAGATAAATGTGGGCCTAAAGTAGTGTGTTAACCTACATCTGGATCAGCATATGTAATAGTTACAATTTTAAAAAAAGATGCTCTAATTTCTAGGGAGTCATTTTTCAGATATTAGGGGCAGTTTTAACCCTAAGCGAGAAAGCTTCGGAGATTGATCTCAAATGATATTCACCAATATGTGAGGATGGAAATACTGTATTTTGTTAGGTCACAGTCCTCCCACCTGCTGACTTTCTTTGCTCTAGACACTCAACTCCTGATTGATTTCATACCATATCTGACCTAATGCTTCCAAATTATTTTACCTCTATGCCAGACCTCTCTGAGTTCCAGACTCATATACACAAATGCCTGCTGATTATCCCCACTTGGATATTTACCCAGATCTCCAAATAGACAAAACCATTCAGAACTTGTTATTCTTAGACCGTTTTATCCAAGTCACTGTGCTAAATCTATTCCTCTCTGGTTCTCTGTATTTCCTTCATAATTTCAATAAATAGTTTTGTTTACTCCTTCATTGTTGAGGCAAGAAAAAAAAAAGGAAAGAAAAAGAATAGAATTCCATACTTCATCCTTCTCATTACTTTCCCACACCCATTCCATCTTTAGCAATCAGCTGTGCCTTGGGATATAAGTATATCCCAGTTCTGCACATTTCTTCCATGTATGCTACCATCACCATCATCATCTCTCACATAGGCTGTCACAACCGTTTCTTACTGGTTTTCCTGTTTCCACTCTTGTCTTCCCTATAATCCATTTTCCACATAGAAGCCAGAGTTCTCTTTATAAAATATAGATTAGTTTATGTCATCCTCTAGCTTAAAATGCTCCAGTCGTGTCCCATCAAACATAAGGTTAAAGTGAGACTACTTTCCAAGTTCTTTGTGCCTTATATGTTCTAGCCCATGATAGCTTTTCCAATCTCATCTCTGATTTCTCTTGAATGTTTTTGTTCTTGATTTGGCCTTGCTGACCTTCTTGTTGTTTCTCAAACATATCAAGTTCTCTCCTTCCTCAGATAGTTGCACTAACTTCTTCTTTTGTTTCCATTTTTATTCTCTAGATTACCTTATGGCTCATTCTATCATTGAATTTAAGAATCTGTACCCCTGTTAGCTCATCAGAAGAGCCTTCCACAAGCCTTCCTAAAAAAGCTTTCCTATTGCAACCCCTTTTCTTGCTTTATTTTTCTTTAAGGCGTTTATTATTTTTCATAGCACAAAACCCTTGTCACCTGGCATGACACTGTATATGTGTATTTAAAATCAGTTTTGCTTAGTAAAATAGAAACTCAACATGGACAGTCACCTACCCCATTGTTTCCTCAGTTCATGCAACAATGACTGGCACAGAACACCTACTTAATAAATATTCATTAAATGAAAGACATATTGCTATTTCATGCTATATTTTATTTTAATACATATATTTATATGTATGTGATATACTCACATATTTAAATGCATATATGTATATAGATATGATATGCATAGGAGTGTTTATATCATATTTTATGTTAGCAGAAATCTTGATAACATAATTTCCTATGATACTGAATTATCTAACCAAAACAACCTGTGCAGGGCCACAGATTTAATGTAGCCCTTGTCTTTGTCCAGTTAATACATGTTACCTAGAAATAGCCAGACAGTTGTGTGTAATTCAATATGCAACCTGTAGTCCAGAAAAAAAGAGCTGAGTGCTTTAATTTGATGTAACCCATTTGGTGAGTTTATTTAACACTCACTCGTGTATCCTTTCTTTCCCTTGACTACATCTAATATTTTTCTGACTTGAAAATCTTGGTTAAAATTTTTGATACTTGGTTTTAGTTAGAAATTGTATTCAGCTGCAAAAACAAAACAAAAAAAGAGAAAACACAATAACGTTGCTTTAAATTCTATTGTATTTATTCTTACAAATAAAATAGGTCTGGAGGTGGCAGCACAGATGGGGTGAATAAGGCTGTTCATAGAAGTTGTGTGGGGCCCTGACTCCTATTATATCATTCTGTTCTGCTTTCCTTAACTCCACCTACTGTACACAAAGGCTACTTCATAGTCTAGTGGCATTGTGTCTTCACAACAGTGTTTCAGGTAGTAGCAGGGAGGAAATGGGAAGGAGAAAGAGACATTCTTCCTAGTTGAGTTGGCTTCCTAATAAGGAGCCACTCTGGAAACACCACACAAGACTTCTTTTTATGTGTCATTGGCCAAGTTCACTGAAAAGAAAGCTGGAAAAATGTAGTTTTTTAATTAGAAATGTTACCAGTGGGAGAACCTGCATTGTGTGAATGGAGGGTTCGGTCCTTGGATTCCCAGTGGAAGATTTATCTGGGGATCCTCACTTGAATAAAGACAGAAAGAAACTAGCAAAGCACAAAGCAGTTTCTTTCTGTCTTTTATTCTTTCTCTCTTTCTTTCTTTTTTTTCCCCCCATAAAGCAGTTTCTTAAAGCAAAAGGACACTCTCAAGATGGGAATGCAGTCAGGTTCCCTGAGGTGGAACTGACTCCTATATTGTTTTGCAACTGTTTTGCGACTATTTGATATTTGTTGTGTGTCTCTGGACTGGGAGGAACTGTGATGTACAGTGGGGTGGTCTCCCATGGAGGCTGCTTCCAACCATTTTGGAGACTCCTCCGACTGGTTGTGAAGGGGAGTTTTTGACCTTCCAGGGTTTGTGCCCGAACCTTCATGGCAGCCTTTCTCCATGGGGTGGAAGGCTATCACCCCAATGCAAATGCATTAAAATGAGTCCGGCGGGTCAGAGTGGAAGAGTAGAAGGCATGTTCTGCACCTGTGAGCTGTTGGTCTGTTAGTCCCAAGGTCTTGGAACCCCCAGTATCAGGATATTGTGCCCCCAGGCTTTTAATGTGACCCTATTTATCATTATCCTTGCTTCCAGCTCTTACCTTTATCACTCCTCCCTCAAGGACTTGAGACTCTGCATCTGGTCATACCTTCCACTGCTCATATCTAGCTTTGGCCTAACAGAAACATTGCTATCCCAAATAACATCAGGGCTGTGTTGCTAGGTAGAAGAGGAAGTAGATATTGGTGAGCAAGAAACAAGTCTATTTCAAACGTATCTTTGTTTCCTGTAGAATGTATTGCACTGTATAGTTATTGACATATGTTTATTTTTCCAGGTCTTCCTTAAAAATCCCACCCCCATATGTCACATTATTGTGCTCTTTCAGTAATTTGCCATCCCATCTAGCAGTGTGTTTTACACAAGAGTTAGTCAGTAAATACTTGTTAAATATAGATCACATGACTCAAACCTATTAGCTTGATTTCATTAGCACCTTATTCTGGCTGATGTGGAAATCCGGAGAAGCCTTGTCTCTTATGTTGTCTGCACTTCTACAGATATCTTAAAAATAAGAAAAATGAACACATTCTGTTTAGTACTGGGTTCTCACATAAATGGCCAAATTGCCTACTTAAATTTGAAAGAGAACACAACTGAGTTATCAACAGACTTTGGAAGAGAAGTATTAGCAGTGCAAAAACCATTAACTGATTTGTATGAAATAAAACAAACAAGCTCCGAAACCTCCGAAAGTAATTTATAAATAAAAGAGCTATTAGTTACCTCAGTGAAGGTAAACACAGGAGGGGAAGATCCAACAATATTTGGTTTTTTGGTTAAATCTTACGCAGTGTGAAATTTGCATTTCTAAAATACATTTAACATTTTATTCAGAATATATTTTCCTTTTACCTAAAAGCAAGCTTTTAAAATGCATTAAGATAATATTTAATATAAAAATGCTTACTTTCTTTCCAAATGCCAAATGCCATCTCCATGGTTTGTATAACTTTGTAATGGTATCATTAACATAGCACTCGTCTCTATGTTCAACTTCTCCACAAGCAGCTTATGATGTTTTTTAAGAATGATTCTTGAAAAATAGCATGTATCAAAATAACATGAGTTTTGTTTTGCTTTTCAACTTAAATTTTCTTAATCGAAGTTAGCTAATGATGTGGAAATGTTGAGGTTTGGAGGAAAAGTTCAAAAAGAATTCTTGCGATGTCTTTAGTGCAAAAAAGATGGTTTTATTAAAGCACGGGACAGGACCCATGGGACAGGACCCATGGGCAGAAATTGCTGCACTGGGTTTGTGAGGAGCGATTGATTATATCCTTTCAAGTTGGGAGGGGTTTAGAGATACCTTAAGTCTCTAAGGATTTGGGAGGGAAGATTTCAAGGACCTTGAGAGGGCTAGCTGCTCTGAGGAAAATGTCCTTTATTACTGTCTAATAGTCATGAAACCCTTCGGATGTATATCAGTGGGCCGTATGCATGGAGTATCACTGTTATTATATATCGAAGGGAGCAGAGATAAAGGAAGTTTCCAAAGGAATTTTTATATGTTTAAGTAGACTTACAGGACCCTGGAGTTCAGGATAATGTTAAACTAAAATTGCTTTTTGCCTTTAGCAAAGTATTAACATTGAAGCAGTTGAATTCTTAGAGGAAGGTCATTCTGCCTGTCTCAAGGACTTATCAGTGGACTCTAAGTAGTAAGAAAATTTACTTTTTTATTTTGCCTTTGTTTCCTGTATCAGCTTATATGATATTTTTAAGTGTCTAATTTTCTGAGCACTCGATAGATTTGTTTTATGACATTATGTAATTTTATTATCCAGCTATCACTCATAGCTTTACATCATGTGCCAAGTATTTTAAATTTTGAGATTCTTCTGATACACACTCACATGAATTTTCTTAAAATTTTTTATAAAAATTGAAAAGATGGGGTCCCTGGGTGGCTCCGTTAGTTAAGTGTCTACTCTTGACTTCAACTCAGGTCATGATCTCAGGGTCCTGGTATTGGGCTACATTGAGCTCCACTATCAGTGGGGAATCTGTTTGAGGAATCTCTTTTTCCTTCTCCCTTGCTCCTCCCTCTACCCCATCCATATTCTCACTCTCTCTCAAATAAATAAATAAATAAATAAATCTTTAACACTACAACAAAAAAGAATTGAAAAGATACAAAAATTATGTTCCCAGTTCTCATATCAAATTTTGAACTGGTAAAGGACAAGAAATATACATAAAACATCCTCTGAAATGCTTAGCAAAGTGCCTTATATATTTCAGGTTTTCATTAAGTACCTACTGAATAAAAGTACTTCTTAAATTTCATTAAGTACTTCTTGAAAGTATAGCAGAACCTTAGGTTAAAATGTCGAAATAAGGAATACAAAGGATGCTTACATATGTTTTTTCCACTGATATTAATATATTATTTAAACTAAAAATAAATTTACAGGTTCAGATTCAAACCCAGATAAAGAATTAAGTAAATTGAGGGCAACCTTTTTTTCCTCTATCATTTAAAAAAATCATTTCCATTAATAAAAAGATTTACTATGGTTTGTTACTATTTTTTCTCACTCTTAAAAGGTGGGATGAGAAAGAAATAATAAAGCTGAGGTAGTGCTCCAGAATCTTGATCATTTGATCCAGGGAACTGAGGGGGCAAAGAAGTACCAGATTAAAAATAGGCAAAGAATCCACATGAAGTTGCTAATTAGGGAACTAGTTGTAAAGGGTACTCCAGATACATAGGCCAAAGACTGGCTTATGCTGAGGTAGTGAATTGAGAGTAGCTCCCATGTCTCATTGTGATGGTAAGGAGGAGTAAGGAACAAGACAGACCAATCCGGTGTCTGTTGGTTATGTGACCATGAGAATCACATTGAATACTTAATGCTTAGAGGGAATGGAAACTTAATGATATTTCAGACTATGGGATATGAATTTTCCCCATTTTGTCATGATCTCTTATTACCATTCTATATCTTCCCTTAATCTCTTTTTTCTTAAATCTTTTTTTTTTTTTTTTTGGGTATATATTCAAACAACTTTTACCTTTCCCTAAACCATCTGTATGACCAAAGCTTAGTCATCCTTCAAGTCCAAGACCAACTATCAGATTCTCTTAGTAATATTTCCAGACACCAACACTACCTTCTAAGTAGTGGTCTGTATCTTTCTTTCATGCTTATTCTTTCAAAAGGACCTCTTGAAATAATCTTAATTATAGTACCTATGACAGTGCATTAGAATAATTTATGTATTTCTCCATTAGACTGTAATTGATCTGATGGCAAGTATGTTGTCTTATTTATCTCAGAATTAGTTGTGTATAATGCATTGTCTACAGTGTCTAATCAATAACAGACTTTCAATAAATCTCACTGAATAGAAAGGATAACTATAAAGTTGCATCTAGTTTTTTCAGAGCATTGGGGAAGAGAAAAAACAAATGGCTCAAGCTACTTCAGCAAAAGTGAGTTTATTTTATAAATAAAACAGGGGTTCAAGGAGGAAAAGAAATAGTTTCAGAAGCAAAATAACTGGAATTAGTGGTATGCTAGTAAGTGTGTAATAATAACTCTATTAAAAAAAAACTGATTTGTAGCATTTGCCAATTTCTGTGATATCATTGTTCTGCATGCCAGTTTCAAGCTACCAAGTCATTCACTGAGCTTGGAGTTGGGAAAAGATAAATACAGTCAGCTCTTGAAAATGGTACTAGACAACTCCAACAGAGAACTCATGGTGAAATGGAAAATCATCCTCCTTTTTAAGTACTCGCTGTGATTCTCATCGTCACATAATAGAACAGCCACCAGATTAGTCTGCTATGTTCCTTACTCCTCTTCTGAGCTGTTTTTCTTTATCTGCCTTTTCTCCTCTGCTATTTCTTAATTTCTCCCAATTTTCTTTAGTTTCTAGCAGTTATTTCTACTGGGAGGGCTTTTGTTGAGGATGGGCTTTTTGTTGTCACATTAATTCCTAGCATGTCAGGTCTTCTGTTCGCTGTGCTTCTTTGCTATCTATTATCTATTATCTTATCTTTTTTTTATTATTAACATATAATGTATTATTTTTTTCAGGGGTACAGTTCTGTGATTCATCAGTCTTACACAATTCACGGTGCTTACCATAGCACATACCCTCCCAGTGTCCATCACCCAGCCATCACTTCCCTCCTACCTGCCTCCACTCCAGCAACCCCCAGTTTGCTTCCTGAGATTAAGAGTCTCTTATGGTTTGTCTGTCTCTGTGGTTTTGTCCCTTTTCATTTTTTTCTCTCTTCCCCTATGATCCTCTGCCTTGTTTCTCAAATTCCACATGTCAGTGAGGTCCTAGGATAATTGTTTTTCTCTGATTGATTAATTTTACTTAACATAATACACTGTATTAACTTCTCTTCTATAGACATTTGGAATGGTTGATATTCAGACTGTTCAGAGAAAGTTTTATTGATTTGGCAAGTTACTATCTAGTATAACATGCCAGAGTTAATGCCCCCATTAACAGGTTCTCCTCGTGTTTTTGCCCAAGGTCAGCTTTGGCTCCAAGTTTCTTCTACACACCAACACTCAGCTGTGGCTAGCATCACAGAATCACCTGACACAATAAAACAAAACCTGTAAATAAGAAATTTCTCAGAAACAACTATAGACTGGCAAGTACTCTGATGTTTTACTTTGTGTGTATAGCTTCCTATGAAAAGAGGGCAATGGGTAGACTATAGATTTCTCAGGACAGAGGAGAGCATGTGCCACAATTTATAAATCCCTGTGATGTTAGTGTTTTCATATGCACAAAATACTGTCAGTATAAGCTAATTTTATAGAAAAATTAGAATTTTTCTGTAAACTCAATCTCATGATCATAACTAGTGGTTGCTTTTTCCTAAAATGTCTAGATACTACCTTTAAATTTAAGTCAAGCACAAAACCTGAGTTTATAGATTTCGGAAACATCTTAGGGAGGTGCATCTATGAGATATAAGCATTTTTAAACATTAAATACTGATATTCTTAATGTTTATATATCTTATATAATAGTGTGTATATGTATTACATATATATAAATGAATTAAATATGTATAGAGGAATTCCTGTATCTGTTCAGAAATAGAAAACCTATATCTGTATATAGAAAACAGATTTAATTATTTCAAGTCTACCTACCACCACTACACATAACCACAAATGTGTATTAGTAAAGAGAGCAATGATGAATAGATCAAGAGCAAAGTTATTAATTTCATAAAATTTACAAAATATAAGAAGTTTGACTTAAAGGTGCATTCATATAGTTAAAATAGTCGTAACATTACTTAAATATGGTATGAATTTTCTTTAAAATTATCATGTTTTAGTATTGTAAAAGATTATAGATGGAGTATAAATCTTTCATTAAGAAACTTTATAAATGTGGATTTTTTTAGTTTCGCTATACAGAAAAAGTTCCAAGTTTAAAATAGTCTTTTAAGCAATCATTATTGGCTACTTAGAATAAGACATGTAGGATGTATAATGAACAAATGAGCATAAGAGGTAATATATGCCTCTGGGTTGAAAAGTAACTATAATTTCAAACAATAAATTATTTTTAGAATACATTCAAGTTAAGATATTATGTTCACTTACAATATGAATGCTGACTGTACATAATTTTATTCTTTTAACATGTGAATTAATGCTACTATTAATAAAATCTTACCATTAACATCTAGTTGGGGCAGATATGAGCTCATTTCTATTTTCCTGTCATAAAAAATGTGCACTCTTCAGTAATTTGAATTTTTATCTTGTCATTTTGGGTCTTTTATAGCATTTACTATCATAGTTACAAAATTAAAATATTATTATTTATTAATATTTGAAGAATGGCAAAAAGTAAACTTGATAATATTATTTTGAATTCATTTAAGACATTGAGCATGTATTTTGTCTGCTTCGTTATTAACAAGTTATTGATAATAGCCAACTCATAAAAAAAAAACAAACTAGTGTCCTTTCAATTTATGAAAAATATTTAGCCTAAACAAATGGAAATATTCTATCCTATGAAGGATTAAAATATTCTGGTGATTAAAAATAAAAGTTTTAGAAGAAGATCTAGGTTGAATCCATGTTCTGTTTCTTGTTATGGGCTGGGGGTAAGTTTGTTTATGTATTCACTCACTTGTGAATGAGTTTTATATCTGAAGTTATAAAAATAAATAAGGCAGACAAGGACTCTGCCCTCAGGAGACATTCTGTTTTTTTGGTTAATATGAACAGTGAACAAATACTCATGGTGTGATAGCAGAGAGGGACAGAGAACCACAGAAGTAAAGGGTGGTGGGTGCTTAATCTCATTTCCAAATCAGAAAGGCCTGAAAAGAGTGGTGTGTAAGCTGACACTTGAAGGAAAAAGAAAATTAGCTGGAGAAATCTGAATATATGAAATGACAATAATACATAATTTATAAGATTCTGTAATATAAGTTGAAATGACACATGTAAAGTCCCCAGCACAATTCCCTGTCACATGGTAGATGTTGAATAAGTGGTAAGTGCTGCTGTTGTTACTGACTGTTCATGCTCGGACTCTCCATGTACACACTTGTAAAGTATCTTATGATTTCACCTACAACAGCAATTCGGTAATTATACCTTAACTCTTTATGTCTCATTGTCTGTATATTAATATTATAAAGTCAATAGCAGTTTTATGTTACTCATCTTTGTATCTTTATCTGATCACACTGTTTGGGATTTAATACATGCCTGATAAGTATTTTTTTAACAAGTAAGTACACAAATGAATGGAGAAAATCTGGCTTTTAGCCATCAATGGGGAAGTCAAATTTTAAAAAGAATCAACTGGTGAATAAATATAATTATGACCTACTACTTCCAGTTTTCTGGCCCTGTACTTATCAGATGAGTATGTATAATTTCCAACTAATTATTCAACTATCCAAATGTCAGTGTCTTCAAGAAAGATTAATTTAAAACAATGATGACAATAATACACTGATTTTTGTCTATTGCATCTGAAGAAGGATATTTTTATGACTCGGTATCTATAAACATTATCTAAATTGGAACTGAATTGGAAAGGAGTCTAATGCAGAGGTTCCTTAAAAGCAGTGCCTTGACTCTGGGCAGCATTAAATAGCAGAATTAAAACAGAAGGTTCACTGATTTTTCCTTCCAGGTCTTGGTAAGAATATCAGATTACTGAGGAAGTAAATGTTACACTCTTGTAAACATTGTGAGAAGGAATGGCTCACACCAAGAGAAGACACAAAAGTATCAGTCATTTCATAAGAGGGCTGACCAACATGACCAAGAATAATCAAGAAATGGACAAATACCATATGATTTCACTTATATGTGGAAACTAAAACAAGCAAAACAAATGAACAAACCAACAGAAATAGACTCATATGTACAAAGAACAGTTACCAGGGAAAGGAGGGAGTGGTGAAATAGATGAAGGGGATTAAAAAGTACAAACTTAACAGTTATAAAGTAAACAAGTCAATAGGGATAAAAAAATTACAGAACAGGGAATATAGTCAACAATATTTTTGTTTGATTTCTTATAGTCAATAATACTGTAATAAATGTGTATGGTAACTACACTTACCAAGGTATAATGATTAAGAATGTATGAGTAATATATACAATTCTTGAATCACTATGTTGTACACCTGAAACTAATGTCATATTATATGTCACCTATACTTTAATTTTTAAGAAAAGGGGAAAAAAGAATTAATTACCTGGCAAAGAATGCATAAGATCTCTACAGAAAAAAATGTAAAATCTCTATTATGTGATAAAAATATGAATAGAAAACACCATATGTTCTTTATGAAGAGAAATAGTAAAAATTTAAATCCTCTGCAAATAAATATATAAAGCCAATTCAAAGAAACAAAATTTAACTTAAAAAAGGAAAAAAAATGGTCAAATTATACTCAGATAATTTTCTAGAAGACTATGTTACTGATCTGGGCCCTTGGGCTTTCTAAGCAATAGAAATAGATTAGAGGCCAAAGGGGGATTCCAGGCAAGACTTTTATAGGCATGTATGTTCAAACACAGAGAAGACAGCACAAAGGAAAGATTCCTCCAGCTGACTCTCCAAGGAGAGGTCAGAGAGTGCTTTAAAGAGACTTAAGAGGGAGAAGAGTGGGCCACCTGGGTGGCTCAGTGGGTTAAGCCTCTGCCTTCAGCTCAGGTCATGATCTCGGGGTCCTGGGATCGAGCCTCACATCAGGGTCTCTGCTCAGTGGGGAGCCTGCTTCCCCCTCTCTCTCTGCCTGTCTCTCTGCCTACTTGTGATCTCTGTCTGTCAAGTAAATAAATAAAATCTTTTTAAAAAGGTGGGGGAGAGTGACATGTAAGCGTAGAGTTGGTATCTGTTGGTGCCTGTACACTTAGAGGGCCTGCTTCTTCATGTGTCACATGTTTAATTAGCATGTGAAATCTCCACTCCTGGGTATGGTTTTTAGTATTAAAAATGAAGGGAAACATCAATGAAAGGTCAACACTGGAGTCCACCTTGGCACAAACTGGTTTGGTCCGGTCTTCTGAGATCTTCGAGGTCAGTAAGCATCTTGTTTCCACATTCCTACAAGATTGGCTACTCAAGAGGCATGTAGTTTCATGTATCAAGGAGCCCTGGATTTTGCTGTTAGGGTTGAAGGGACTTGAGTCCAGTCCCTGTTCTCTTTCAGATAGGGTATATAAAAACATAAAGAGTAATTTCAAAAACTATCTACATATGTTTCATGTTTTAAGGGGTAATTTTAATTACTTGAGAAATTTACTTGTGGTTTCTCCCCAGTATGACTCATTCTCTTTGCTCATCCAGGACTGCGGTCATTAGCCTCCTGTGTGACCACCTAGTAGAGTCTTGTACGTGTACGTCCAATAAATACAGTTCCATCTACACATCTACAATGTGGCCATAGGTATAATTTGAAAATAAAAATTTTATTTTGTCTCTCACCTGTGTAAACAATTTTAATGGATCTAACAGTAGTGTCTATG
This sequence comes from Enhydra lutris kenyoni, assembly GCF_002288905.1. Taxonomy (NCBI): domain Eukaryota; kingdom Metazoa; phylum Chordata; class Mammalia; order Carnivora; family Mustelidae; genus Enhydra; species Enhydra lutris. The sequence continues at coordinate 38,135,760 of NW_019154087.1, read as the reverse complement.
TAAAAACCCAAATCCTGTTATTTCAAACTAAAAGTAACCCACCGTATCATTTTTTATACTATAAAAAATATTGTAGTTAGCTGAAGAATGTCTCCCATGTAGTCCTGATTATAACCTTTAAATGTTACCTTATTTGGAAAAAAAGACTCTCTGCAGATGTGATGAAATTAATGCTCTTGAAATGGGGAGATTATCCCAGTTTATCTGGGTGGATACTAAATGTAATTACAAAAATAATTATGAGAGAGAGGCAGAAAAAGATTTGACACCAACAGAAGAGGTGGCAATGTGACAACAGAGGAAGAGATTGGGGTGAATCAGCTATAAGCCAAGTAATGTCAGCAACCACTAGAACCTGAAGGAAGCAAGCAATGGGTTCTCCCTAGAGCCTCTAGACAAAGTGTGGCCTTGTCACTACCTTGTTTTCAAACCAGGGATGCTGATTTGGGACATCTGGACTCCAGAACTGTGAAAGAATAAATTTCTGTTTTAATCCATCAAGTTTATAGTTACTTTGTGACAGTGCCCGTAGGAAATACTTTTTTTTTTTTTTTTTTTGGTAAAACAAACAATAGAGTAATATATGTCATCTAGTAAGAGGAGTCAAATAATCTAAAATATTTCTATTCTGAGATAACCAGATTTATTGAGACATTTAGTGATTAATGTCGCAAGCCTCTTAATGCATAATTCCATTAGATGTGTGAATCCTTAGATATGCGTGCCATTTTATCAACCCTATCTGGAACTCATCAAGCTCTTTCAATCTGCAGACCTAAGTCGTTCTTCAGCTGAGGGATTTTTTTTTCTTCATCTTATGTTTTTAAGTGATTCCATGGTTACTTTCTCTCTTCTATCTCTTCCTTTTCTTCAGTCTGGAAATTCTGTTATTTGCTAGTTATGTCTCCTTGATTTATTTTCCAAATCTCTTATCTTTTTTCCCTAGTGATTTTCATTTCTTTCTTTTTTTTTTCCCTTTCTTTCTTTGACTTATTTCCTTTACTTGATGTTTTAGTCAATAAATCAGGTCTCAGGGGAAAAAAAAAGTTTTTCCATTGCTTTTCCATTATAATATGTTTATTTAGTTCTAGAAAGACTACCGATGAGCCTCAGCCTGCTTAAATTTTATTACTGTTGTTCAAATTGTCATCTACTTCTCCAGCAGTTTTATTTTGAAAAAGGCTGCAAATTATGGTTGTTTCTCTTCTAATTCCTTTTTCTGACAATGGGTTCCTTAGGTCGCATTGTTACTTTCCTTGGGTATCTGAAGTTGTATCAGTCTAATGGGTAGTCAGGGATAAAGCAGTGGCCCTTGGGAGAGATTAAAAACTTCTTTACCTAGAACATACCCTCTTAGGTTAAGACTGAGCAAGATAGCCCTTCCTCCCTAAGTCTTTGCCACCTTCCCAAGTGGTGCAACAAATAAGAATTAAGTCTCCCCTGTTCATCAGACCAATATAACTCTCTTTCTGTCTACTGTCAGAATCTCCCCTCACTTCCTTGTGATTCCTCAAACGTTTTCTCACTTTCCTGGTACTTTCTAGTATCCTTAGCATTATCCTTTCAGGATGTTTAGGATTTTGTAAAGAGCCTCTGTTTCACATAGACTCTCCTTTAGATTAAGCCTAATTCCTTGCTTAGGATGAGAGTAGGAGGGAAAATATACGAAGAAAAAATCAGTCATTTCAATATTGCACTAATTTATCTTAGCTCACTAGATAACATGTTCCTGTAATATGCTCCTTCTACCACCTGATTATTTTTCAGAGCACCCACTGTACTTCCAGGATTTGTGTGAAGTCTAACATTTCAGATAGATTATAATAATCAATGAGGGCAGACTTTAACTTAATACACGTTTATTTAATAGCCAAATGAGAAATATTTCAGGAGATAATGTCTCTAAACAAGGTGCATGTCTTTGTTTGTTTTTAATAGGATTAACTTCGATTAATAGAATATAAAAAGAATTAAAATCCAGAAAGTTGTTCATGTGCTATGGAGAAGAACCAGTATTGGTCTTTGAGTGTGAACATCATCATCACTAATAAAGCTGCATTTATGGAACACATGAAAATATTAATGTAATTTTTCTTAGGTGTCTTATGCCTACAGAGACATCAGTTCTCACTTAATGATGGTAGTACCTAAAGTATGGGCTGTATGGGGCATAATGGTAAGCCTTATTTTAACAGAAAGCAAAGCAGAGTAGCAGACCATAATATTTTCTCTCTAAGAATTGTTTATAAAAGTGAAAGTGTAAAATTTTAAATATTAATTCTAATATTAACTGTACAACTGAAACCATTATTAAGTCACTTAAAAGAAGGATAAAGAAAATGTAATTTATGCCATTTGCAAAATTTTTTCTCAAGTAGAGAATTAGTTGAAAATCCCTAACCTGTGATTCCCTACAAAGTCACTTATAACTTGCGTATTAGTATCAGCTCATTGTCTCTTTTCTGCTGGACTGTGTAATTTCCAAATACTTTAATGAAGACATTGTACTGTTAACCAATATGTATGTATTCCTTACTACCTGATAAACCAGCCAACCATTTTGTATATACAAAATAATTTTTCTTTATTCCATAAAGTATCTCACTGTTCTCATTCTCCTTTGGTGGCCTATGCACCTTTCTTTTCCCAAGTGGAAAAAAGAGGGAAAAAAAAAACAAAAAACGAAAAACAAGGTAACTCAGTGTGGCTACAACAGCTTCTATAAAATGCCTCTGTCCAAGTTTCCCTCCTATCAGGAACATAATTCTTAGCAAACAGGTCACTAACTCACTTAATTAACTCTCTTCTATGTTCTTGGAGGCATTGCTATGTCAAACCTAAATTAGCTTAGTATTTAACAACCTGTACAAGCCCTTTGGGAAAACTGTTTTTAACAAAAATGGCTTCTTAAATAGCCTTTGGTCTCCTTAAAGGATTCTGATTACTGTATAAAATCCTAATACACCTATTAGCAATTGCATACATATGCAGATTTTCAACAGAGAGAGAGATAAATTTCTTACCTCATTCCCTAAGGGGCATTCTAATATTATTTTCCTTTGACCCATACTTGACCTATGAACACCTGATACACAGATATTTTACCCAAGGATCTCTCAGTCCAGCGCTTTGGCAAGACCTGTTTAGGATTGCTCTGTACTCTGTTAGGATCTGGAATACAGAGGAGAGTTACTCCTCTTTCCATTTTTCCTACTTACACAGTATTTTTGTTTGCTTGCTTGTTTGGTTTGGTCTCTAGTATTTACTCTTTGCCAGTCATTCCACTATAATCAGGGTTGCAAATTCAAGGATGCCATGGTTTCTTTTCTCCAAAAAATTGCAGTCTAATGAGGAATAGAGGAGGAAAAAACAAAACCAAACTATAATTATAGCTAGACTTATAAGGATTACTATATATTTTTAAGAAAATACAAAAATGGGGTATCTTATTTAAACCAAGAGATTCCAGATTTCCCAGAGAGAAATGAGTATCTGAGCGGAATTTTTAAGAATAAGTCAGACTGTAGTGGTGTAGGGAAAGACGATCCTGAGCAGAAAGAAGGTTGACATTTGGAGGGGAGTATGATCTGTCTGAGGACATGTAGGTAGTTTAGGACTGTTAACTGTATGGCTTCCTTTAAGAGGCGGTGGTTGAAGCCAAGGGGGTAGACAAGTTCATTGAAGGCACTGGAAGAAGAAAAGAGAACACATATATTAAATTTTAATAAAATAATTCAGAAACTTTTAGAATAAAAATTGTGGAAAAATTGGGGCCTTGTAGTATGCCAAAAATCTAAAGATGAAATCCATCAATCTCAGTTTAACAGTCTACCCATATTTGAACATAGCAGATGAGTCTAATGTAGATGGATACCTATTTATGAAAATAACTTGCTAAAAGTCTTGTTTACATGGTTTTCTCAGTACATGTAAAATTTTCTTTATGCAAATTTTTTATATACAACTCAGATTTTTAGGATCATGGGCATTAAGTATTACTAGATACAGCTAGGTAAAGAGCAGTGAAATAGCTCAATGCTCAAACAAAAACTAATCTATTTATTCGAATATATTACTTATATATAATAAATGATATAAAAAGAATATGAAGCAAATCATAATCAAAATGGCCTTATCATTATGTGATAAATGTCACCTTAATTTTATACACTCACATATTTTCATGGAGTTGATTTTTTTTTTCTGGACTACTTCTCTGTGTTCACAAATTCTGACAGTAACTCATACTTACTTTCTTTCCACTTACACGGAAATAGGGACAGTTTAAAGACATAAAACATTTATGGGGTCTTAGTACCCTTAAGTTTTGTACACTAGAGCTCATATGAGATGTGATCTATCCTGTGTACTTTAAGAGAGTCAAAGCAATTTATCACAACCTTAGCACTCAGTTCAACCTGAGAAAAATTACCTGTCAAATGTAACTATACTACTGAACAAGTTGATGCTGTGCATTGGACTAGAGAATGTTGTCCAGCTACCTAACAGATGCTCTGGGCATCATTCAAATTTTTAAAAATGCACATGATAGTCATTATGTTAACATTAGCATATTTGCTCTACAGAGCTTTCTGGACTGATTCCACAGAAGGACATTTAGAGGAAGGTGTGATGCAACAGATTTACTTTTCTGTTTTTTTATTTATATATATATACATATATATATATATATATATATATATATATATATATATTTCAGTATGAAAAACTAATCTCAAAGTAATTTAGCCATAGTGGAGCCATTCACAATTCCAGAAGAAGCAAAATGCAAAAATACAGAACAAATCTTTTGGTTCTCTTTCTTTCTTTCTCTCTCTCTCTTCCTTCCTTCCTTCCTTCCTTCCTTTCCTTTTTTTTTTTTTCTTTCTTCCCCCCTGTTGGAAGGCATCATAATATGATTGTATGTGAATTTTAAATTTGCCATTTCTTTGCTGATCTAAGTAATGCCATAGGTTTAAACAGTTAGTTCATCTGCTTTGAAAATTATCTATGATCTCTTTCCTGCTTAGGAATCAGTTGATTTCCAGTTTTCTGATGCTGAACTAAACCAAATGATTGTCCTAACTTATTGAGCTCACAAGGCTGCTAGTTGGTGAATGTCTCTATGGATATGATTAACTACATTACTGTAAAAAATCTGCTTTTTATAAAGCTGTATGATATATTAGATCATTTCTATACAAGTTTACCTTTCTTGGACACTCTACTGCACTTTCCCTTGGATCACTTGGCCAAGGAGAATCTTCCATGTCCTGAGGCAGATCTATGACGACACCCACATGAGTGAGCTTGGTAAAGGATCTCTTCTCTTCAGTCTCTACTGGAGAAGACTACATCCCTGACTTACATATTGATTAAACCTCAAGAAACCTAAGCCACACCCAGCTGAGCAACACCCAGATTCCTGAGGTGACAGATATTTGTTCCATTTCATTTTTTACACAGCTACAGGTAATTAATAGAGCATTTAGTAAAGGTTTGCTACTAAATATGGGAGTGAAAAGTTAAAAACTGCATTTTAAAAAAAAGAAAAATTAAGGTGCATAAGGATTACCATTTTTAGACTGGGTCATGGGTCATTTCGATCAATATTTCAACAGTAGGATATATATCAAAGAATGCTTTACCAAACAGAATCTTCAGTGTCTTACTATTAACCTCAAATATTAAAGGAAAACCTCAATTCAAGTTATATTCCTTATATTAACTATTATTTATGTGTACCCTTTAGTGTGCTGGGTGGTTACCATACACTGTAGCATCCACTGTCTTCGCTTTTTCTTTCTCTCATTCTCTCCTTCTCTACTGCCCCCTCCTCCAAATCTCTTTCACTGGTGCCTTCTCTTCTCCTCTCCTACTCAATTGTTTCACTCTTTCTCTCTCACAAGCTTTTTCTTTTTCACACATGTACGTACTCAAAATGCATAGCCACATGCAATGACAAATAAATTGAGTTTTGACATAGTCGAATGAAATGCTTTGCTCAGTAGTTTACTAGAAGTCTGAATTAAGTCATCTGAATAATAATGCAAATGAAATCTACCACTTGAGTTAGGGTGATAGCAGTTTTGATGTTTTTCATCTGTTTCAAAAGAAAAAAAAATGCTAGAGGCAAGAGTTTGCCTTTTTTAAAATCCAGAAACTTATGATTATCCTGCAAATACAGAAATTATTTTTGTGGGACTACTTTTGCTATCATAAATATAGCAATGAAATTTTCAGTGCATTATTGGTTATTCAACCTTTTATATAGCTATAATTTTTAAGTATTTATATGTTGCTAATTTTTACATAAATTATCCTAATTTACCCGCATTGTTTTTTATCTTAGCTCTGCCTGCTTTAATTAAATACCACAAACTGCATGGGTTAAACCAACAGATACCTATATCTCACAGTTTTGGAGGCTAGGAAGTCCACAAGCAAGGTACCAGCAAATTTGGTTCCTTGTGAGGGTCTTTTCCTGGCTTGCAGATGTCTCCTTCTCATTGTGTTCTCACAGGTCAGAGGGAGAGAGAGGGCGTAAGGGAGGGAGAGAGAGCCCTCTCTTGTGTGTGCCCAGGCAGTCTATGTGTGTGTGGGGTGTGTCTCTCTGTGTGTGTGTTCGTTTTTCTGGTGCTTCTTAGAAGGACAGTAATGTCATTATGAGGGCCCTAGCCTCATGACCTCATCTAACTAATTACCTCCCAATGGCTTCACCTCCAAATACCATCACATTTGTGGTTAAGGCTTCAACATATAAATGTGGAGGGAATACAACCATTCGGACCATAACATTCTTTTTTTTTTTTTTAAGTTTATATTTATTTATTTGGCAGAGAGAGAGAGATTGCAGGTAGGCAGAGAGGCAGGCGGTGTCGGAGGGGGGCGGGAAACAGGCTCCCCACTGAGCAGAGAGCCCAATGTGGGACTCGATCCCAGGACCCTGAGATCATGACCTAAGCTGAAGGCAGAGGCTTAACCCACTGAGACACCCAGACGCCCCTGGACCATAACATTCTTATCTTTAAGGTAAAATCTCCAAATCATAATTAAGGTATGAGCTATTCTTCATTTCAAATGATATTTGTTTATAAAATATGTGTAAGACTATTATTTTGATTTATTAAATTTGTAATCCAAAAGGGGTTTTGTTTTGTTTTGTTCTTAAGATTTTATTTATTTATTTCAGGGAGATAGAGCATGCAAGGGAGAGAGTATGAGTAGGGGGGCGTTGGGGGGAGAAGCAGACTCCCCTCTAAGCAGGGAGCATGATGTGGGACTCCTTCCCAGGACCCTAGGATCATGACCTGAGCCAAAGGCAGACACTTAACTGACTAAACCACCCAGGCGCATAATCCAAATGTTGAAAGAATTAAAAAATATTTTTACTATTTGTTATATATAATTGTTATTTTTCTTGCTAATGATTTGATAATCATATATTTTCCTTCAAATAACATTGAGTGAACAAATTTTTATGCAGAAATGGGTGTTTTTAAATGAAAATACCTTTATTAACTCATTTATGTCATACACATTTATAGTTGATTTGGTAGAAATAAAAATATATTAATTGTTCATTCTATTCTTTTCCTCCTAACTAGAGAGAGAGCATTAACACATTTTTACTAAATAAAATGATTGTCTTTAGAAAATGTCCAGCAATAAGAACCAAAGAAGTAGAGAATAATTATTAATTCTTATTTAAATGTTTGGTAGAATTCACCTGTGAATCCATCTAGGTCTGGACTTTTATTTTTTTGTTGTTTTTTGATGACCAGTTCAATTCTATTACTAGTAATTGGTCTGTTTAGATTTTCTATTTCTTTTTAATTCAGTTTTGGAAGATTGTATGTTTTTAGGAATTTATCTATTCTAGTTCTAGGTTGTCCAATTTATACATAAAATTTTTTGTAGTATTCTCTTATGATCCTTTATATTTCTGTGGTGTCAGTTGTTACTTCTCTCTTGTTTCTGATTTTATTTGGGTGCTTTTTCCTTCTCTCTCTCTCTCTCTTTTTTTTTTCTGATGAATCTGGCTAAGGGTTTATCAATTTTGTTTATCTCTTCAAAGAACCAGCTCTTGGTATAATTGATTTTTTTCTATTGATTTTTAGTCTCTATCTCATTTATTTCAGCTCAGATCTTTATTATTTCCTTCCTTCTACTCACCTTGGGCTTTGTTTGTTCTTTTCTAGTTCCTTTAGGTCTAAGGTTAAAATGTTTATTTGAGCTTTTGCTTGTTTCTTGAGGTAGGCCTGTATCACTATATATCTACCTCTTAGAACTGCTTTCTTTGTTCCCAAAGATTTGGGGTGGTTGTGTTTTCATTTTCATTTTCTCCATGTTCGTTTGTTTTTTATTTCTTCTTTGATTGCTCTGTTGACCCATTGATTTTTTTTTTTTTTGCATCATGTTGTTTAGCCTCCACATATTAGTGCTTTTTCCTGTTTTTTTTTCTTGTAATTTATGTCTAGTTTCATACCATTGTGATTATGCTATTAGTCTTGTTGGATTGTTCCCTTTATCATTATGTAATGCCCTCCTTTGTCTGCTATTATTTATCCAAAGAAACAAAGACACTAATTTGAAAAGATGTATGAACCCCTATGTTTATTGTAGCATCATCTACAGTAGCCAAGATATGAAAGCAACTTAAGTATCTATTGATAGACAATTGGATAAAGAAGATGTGAGAGATACATATATGGCCATATATATATATATATATATATATATATATATATACATATAGGATATATATGGATATATTGGATATATATATATATATATAAAATATTGGATATATTCACTATGTATATTCCATTATGTGTGTGTGTGTGTGTGTGTGTGTGTGTGTGTGTGTGTGTATAATAGAATGTTATGTAGTCATAAACAAGGATAAGACCTTGCCATTTGTTATAGCATGGATGGACTTAGAGTGTATTATGCTAAGTGACATAAGACAGACTGAAAAAGATAAATACCATATGATTTCACTCATATGTGGAATTAAAAAACAAACAAATAATCAGACCATGAATACAGAAAACTAATGGTTGTCAAAGGGTAGGGAGGTGTGGAGACAGGTAATATGATTAAACAGTCATGGGACACATAGCTTTCCAGCTATGGAATGAATAAGTTACTGGAATAAAAGGCACAGCATAAGGACTCTAGTCAGTGATATTATAATAGTGTTGTAGGTGATAGATGGTATCTACACTTGTGGTGAACATAGAATAATGTATAAACTCGTGAAATCACTGTGTTGTACGGCTGAAACTGATGTAACATTGTGTGCCAACTATACCCCCCCCCAAAAAAAAAAACAAAAAAAGGAAAGAAAAGGAAACAAAGAAGTAGAATAAAATTGACATTTTCATAAAATTTAGGTGCTATTTTAAATGTGGAACTTCCAAATCTGCTGTGTTGGGCCATAATGGATGTGGTGGTTTAATTTAAGTTTTTCAATTTTGTGTCAATTTTACAGATCCTGATATTGGCATGGGATTGAATTTCCCTTGGAACCTCAGCAGATAATACTCGTTTTTCTTTTTATACACAGCTTTGTTTGATGTATCCTCTGGTTTCCTGTTTCTACATTGTTATAACTTGAATTAGTATCATGAAGCGATTCTTAGGTGTCATTACCACAGGCAGCTGACAGGAGCTAAAACATATAACCAGTATAAATTTTGCCTATATGGACCCCCAAGTTTTGATATTTGTCTAAATCCCAGGTGCAATCAGACTAAGACAAAAAAATTAAATTTTTCTGCTCATAAGCAGTAGTTTTACATTGTCTTTTCACTCAGAACATTTGGTCTCAAAACAAAAATGTTGATAACATTTTTGTAATTAAAAAAAAAGAAAATTATCTTCAGAAAGTGTATAACATATAATTAAAATACTAAATTACAAATACATTCCATTATTTCTTAGAGATTTTCCTAGCCTTATTTTTCAAAGATGTTGTTTTAGGGAGAAAATGAGGATTATTATTAGAGTTTTGTTTTCAAATCAATATATTTATTAAAGTTCACAGTGGTTTCATAAAAATGTGAGAGAAAAAATGTGAGAGTAAACATATGGCAAACTTCATTTTAATTATTATTCATTATTAAAATTAAGACCGGTTTTTAATGGGCAATGGATGACTTGCCAGATACTTGTTTATTATTTATTGATGACTTTTATGTATGCTAAAAAGCAAAATTTCTCACATAAAATGTCAGATATAACCTAGACTCACTACTGGAACAAAATGAATATATTTCACTGTCTTTGGAAAATTAAGAAGGAAGTGTGTGTGTGTGTGTGTGTGTGTGTGTGTGTGTGTGTGTATGGCAGATCAATCAATCAACCACCAGACTGCTTTTTTTTACTTAAAAATGTTTCTATGCTTAGGTTTAAGTTATTGTAGTTTTCAAACCTTTGAGTTGTGGTGTAGCAGATAAAATGAAGCCTCAAATCATTCTCTAATCTCAAGAACATCCTGGCAGAATTACTGAGACTTGTCTGTTAAAATTGATTTCCTTTTAAAGAGAAGTAGGCTTTTCTTATTGTGTTAAAAAATGATTTTATCTATTAAGTGTCTTTTCTTGTGAAGATCCTTTCCTTTTATGACCCAAAAAGAAAAATGTTCTTTTTCCTCCTGAGTTTTTATATTCACTATACCCACTAATCAGTAATCTGTATTGCAAACAAAATGGAATATAATCCAAAAAGAGTAATCTTCTTTTAAGTGAATACAGAACACCCATCATTTCTAATACCAGTCATCTTAATTTGCAGCATATGTGTTGTTTAATTTTATGATGCTTTTTGATTTTAGTAAAAGCAATAGATGGGAGACTTGTATGCTGAATCTGTCATAGAATAGGGAATCAGGATATTTACACTGTAATTTTGAGAACTACTGGTAAACCATAGGCAAGCAACTTTTTTTAGGACACTAAAAGTACTTGTTGAGATTTAGCTCTGAGGTGTGGTATCTGTTATTATTAGTGATGATGGTTAGGTTTGCTTGTTGTTTTAACAAGATTACTCAGGAAGAGAAGGATACAGATAAATGCCTTTCCACCTATTAACAATGTTTTTAAAGTTAGACTTTATCTGACATAGATAATATCTATATTGAATAGAAAGGGAGTTCTGATAATTTCTGCAATCATTGCTAATTGATAGTTGATTGAGCTATAATGCTTTGTAATTAGAATATTTCCAGTTAAAAAAATATATATATGGTAGAAGAGGGGCCAGAAATTGCAATTACCTGCATAAAATTATGATAACATCTTTTCTATAACAGCAGAAGATATATTAGAATGTTTTGAGTATATAGCTCACATATTTTCAGGAATAATTCTAAATATTGGAAGAATGTACTCATAAAAGTAACGGTTAGATTGGGTAGTCAGAAACATGCTCTCAATATATGTAAAAAAGAATATAATGCTCATTTCTTGATCAGTGAAATGAGAATTGTGCTGCCTAAACACTACTTAACAAGGTATGGCAAAATAAAATTGGTAAGTTAGGAATGGTATTTGTGTCTTAGGACTGTGACAGAGATGCATAGAATTTCCTTTATTTTCAACTTAAGTTTTGAGGTGTAACTTCTAATACTTACATAAGGCCAAAATATTAAATATGAAATGTTTATAAGCTTAATTTGGAATGTAGGTTAAAATCATTAAGAACATTCAAAAAATATTTTTATAAGTATGAACTTAAAAAAGAACTCAGTCAGTTCCTATGGAATATGTTAATTTTTCATTTACCTCTATTCTGAAATGTTTTATAATTGAATTTGGCTCTTTCAGATTGTGACTTGCTTTTTTTTTATTTGATCAAAGTCATAGGTGTATTATTTCTTGGGGTGGTGATGGTTAAGAAGATATGGTCCATAGATACAATGGAATGTTATGCCTCCATCAGAAAGGATGTATAATCAACTTTTGTATCAACATGGACAGGACTGGAGGAGATTATGCTGAGGGAAATAAGTCAAGCAGAGAGAGTCAATTGTCATAACATTTCATTTACTTGTGGAGCATAAGGAACAACATGGAGGACATTAGGAGAAGAAAAGGAAAAGTGAATTGGGGGAAGTCGGAAAGGGAGACAAAGCACCAGAGGCTGTGGACTCTGAGAAACAAACTGAGGGTTTTGGAGGGGAGAAGGGTGGGGGGAATGGGTGAGCCTGGTGGTGGGTATTAAGGAGGGCACATAGTGCATGCAGCACTGGGTGTGGTGCATAAACAATGAATGTTGGAACACTGAAAAAACTAAATTAAATTTTAAAAAGAAATACCATTTGAAGGATTACTTTTTTAAAAGATCTGATTACTAACATTTCCTAATAACATATGAATCATAGAAAATTTGTATTGAGATTTATTAGATGAACCTGAGAAACTTGTCTTTTTCCATAATTATGAGTCTTGCACCCTGTATGCCATAACAGTATTTTGAAATACTGTACTTTGCATTCTGCTTCACAAAAATAGTTGATCTGATAAATTCCTTTTTGCTGGATGCTGTCATGTCCGTCTTTTTAATACCCTCCTTGTTCATTATAAGTGCCATTAGCTATACTGCCTAATGAAAGGTACCTCATATCAAGTCTGATTACTGCTCTAATGTTTTCCAGGCGTGCTTGGTGATGAGCTTGGCATATGAAACAATTTCCTACAGTAATAAAACTAATTAAAGTAGGCAGTCATCCACATACCACTTTCTAATGAATTATAATAAGCTCATTAATCTCAACCACTCTTATTCCAAAAAGTCCATTGATAGGACCTCTATGTAAGAGTAAAATTCCTCACCCTTATACATGTACAACTATTACAGAATCAAAGAGGACTTAGTGAATTTAAGTTTTAAAAATTACGAATTGCTGATCAATGCTTTAAATGAAATGTATAACTTCCAAATTCTGCCCAGATTACTTATTGGCAGGATCCTTTTCTGTTTGAGTTCTTCTATAATTGATTTAACAAAAGAAAAATGATTCATTGTATAATAATAACTCTTCAGCACCTTGAAGACTAGAATTGAATGAACCAACTCCATATTTTTATTTAGAGATCATATGAGAACGATGAATTGAGTACTTGAGATCAAGTGAAAAACAGCCTGTTTCCTCTCCAGAGAGAGCTAGAGTATCTGCTCAAAATGTCAAAACATTATAATAATTATTTTTGGTTAACATTTCTTCAAATTTGTGAGTGCGCAATGAAACAACATAAGAATTACTATTCCATTCTCTTATAAATAGTTTGGTAATGTAGACTATTGTTCTGGAGATAATTTTACAGTCAAGGAGATAAGGCTGTTAAATATGAGAAACATTGGAGAATGTTTCTCCAATTTCAGAACTACAAATGTGAATAGTAAGAAAATACATTTTTCAGAATAGTAGGGTTTATTCTATCTTCATTATAATTTGATGTTTTAAAAATGTAGCAGTTTCCATCTTGAGGCTCACTACTACTATGACACACATGTGAATTTCTCCCTAAAGAAGGTAATTAAAAATATGTACATCTTAAAACTGATACAGAATGTTTGTAGTGGGTTAACTGCAAATAGGCACATTTTAATTTATGAAATTAACATTTAAAATTGTTTTCATTTATGAATTTTAAATATCATGTATTTTTATGAGAAAATGACTTTGGATATTCTGTGCAGAGATTTTCTTTTATAAAACTTATGTTTTAAAGTCTGACCTTTGTGGGTAGAGGTGTAGCGATACTGTCCCTGAGTAAAATGTCTCCCAATCTGGCATCAGCTATAACTGTGGTGGCCAGTTGCCACTATATGTGATGATGAGTTGGTTCCATGCTTGAACAACAATCAGGAGAAGGGCTTTTGGTACATATTCCTCCATTATCTAGCTGTATGGTCTTGAGAAAGTAATTTATACATCATCTAGTTAAGTATATTCATGTATAAGGTATGAAGAGCCCTCTAGAGAAGTGCATTCCGAAGTGTCAAAAGTGCCACTGATAGTAAATGCGGTGTTTCAAATAATTTTTAAAAGACTTTATTTACTTATTTTAGAGAGAGAGAAAGAGTGAAAGCCCACGAGCCAGGGGGATGGGCAGAGGGGGAGAGAGAGGAAAAGAATCCCAAAAGACCCCACACTGAGGGCGGAGATCCTGGGGCTCGATTTCAGCACACTGAATCTGTGTGAGCCAAAGTCAGGAATCAGTCACGCGACTGACTGAGCTGCCTAGGTGCTCCTCAAGTAATTTAATATAATAATTTAAAATACTGTATGAAGTGACACAATTTCCCCTTCTAATTTCAGTTCAGTTCTGAAATCAAGAAGTTGGTTTTCTGCTCTATGTCCTTAGGATTTTTCTAGCACTCATGTTTTTGACAGAACTGGTGGATCTCCTAGTAGTTTCTAAGACGCAAGAAATATGCTGCTGAACAGAAGAATGCAGCATGTCAGTCTTATTAAGAGAAGTGGATTTCTTGAAAGTTGTCTCAAAGATAATAGGAAATTAAATGAGAATGTTAGGAAAATTTTGAGAGCTCCAGTTGACCTTGTTTTTTTTTTTTTAAACATTTTTTTAATTTATTTTCAGCATGACAGTATTTATTGTTTTTGTACCACACCCAGTGCTCCATGCAATCCGTGCCCTCTCTAATACCCACCACCTGATTCCCCCAACCTCCCACCCCCCCACCTCTTCAAACCCTTCAGATTGTTTTTCAGTTGACCTTGTTTTAAACAGAAACCCGTTTGAAAAAGACTTACTCCGGTTAGTAGATCTAATTAATAATACCTGTTAAGAGCTAGCTGTACCTTGAATAAACTTTGGTAATATGCTTTAATGTTAATAGGAAACATGACTCATCATCATAACAGCCAACATTTATGAAATGCTTAATACTAATACTTATTGAGTGATTTGAAGTCAGACAGTCCTCCTAAATGATTTACATGTACTAACACATATTAGTCTTCATCACTCATTTTAATGTTTACAACAACCATATAAATTAAGCAGCAATATTCTAATTTTTTGTGTGAGGAAACTGAAGTACTCAGATACTAAGGAATCTCAGAAATGTCAAAAACTGCCAGGTTGGTGAAAACATGGAGGTTTGGGAAGAGTGGCCTTGCCCTGTGCATCCTTTCCATCTGGCTGTACCTGAATTAGAGGCTTTTATAATAAACTGGTAGTCTAGTTTGCACGATTTTTCCTGTGTCCCTTGTTTGATGAGAATTGCAAAGACAGAGAGATGAATGCAGTTGATTCAAAACGAGAAGACCGCGATGAATGATGCCTGGAGAGTCTTTCATTTGGAAAAGCTACGGGGAATCCCTTCAGCAAATTTGGGACAGGTAACAAATATATTTTAGAGACTAAACCAAACCAAGAAGACATTGATGTAAGGCAAGAACTTACTGAAATTGTACTCTACTTATTATTCATCCAACTTAATGGCTATCTGTGTGAATCTTTAGATGACTTGACTAATTTGGTGGTAAAGTTACTTCCTGAAGTTGAGAACAAAAATGTACCATTGCCAGAGTTTCCTGAACACCCTTTCCAAGAAGAACATCTTAAACAACTTTAAAAAATAGTACCCGGTAAGGATTTTAGGAATCTTTTTCTGACATTTCCCATACCTGACCTTCAGGTCAAATCTTAGTCATCTCATTGGGCAGGAAGGTCCTGGAAGTCTGTTATCAGATCTTAAAGGGCTGGGTAAATACTCTTGTTGGTGGGCAGAAGGAAAGAGCCTCCCGGTTTTATGTTTTGTTTTGTTTAGTTTTATCATTAATGTGGACTTGACTGAGGAAGAATTATTACATGTTGAAGATATAATTTTGCACATGGTTCAGTTATCTGCAGAAGGACCTCAAGAATGGGTTTTCCAAGAGTGCAAAGTCTTGAATGCTGGGTTTTTTTTTTTTTGTTTTGTTTCGTTTTGTTTTTTTGGTTTAAATATAGAGACCATAAGCTAGATTGCAGGAATATTGCATTCTTATCACCTAGAAGAAGTGCTCACAGCTGAATATTTACTGGAAGAATTTAGATCTGCCTTAAAATAGATGGATCTGTATAAACTCAGACCAGAAAATGTGTGGGTTGCAGTAGTTTCCAAGTCTTGAGGGAAAAACTGATCGCACAGAAGAGTGGTATAGAACCCAGTACAAGCAAGAAGCTGTACCAGATAAAGTCATTAAGAAGTGGCAAAATGCTGACCTGGATGAGAATTTAAACTTCCAATTAGGAATGAATTTATTCCTACAAATTTTGAGATTTTTATCATTAGAAAAGGAAATGGCATCATATACTTCTCTCATTAAGACTGCAGCTATAAGCAAACTCTGGCTCAAACAAGATGGCATGTTTTTCATGCTGGAAGCTTGTCTCAACTTTTGACTTTTTCAGCCCATTTGCTTATGCGGACCCCTTGTACTGTAACATGGCCTATTGGTACCTTGAGTTCCTCAGATCCTCAGAGACTCTCTCAGTGAATATGCATATGTAGCAGAGCTAACAGTCTTGAGCTCTGACCTCCAAAATACCATCTCTGGGATGTGTCTCTCTGTGAAAGGTTACAGTGATGATGACAAGCAGCCAGTTTTGCTAAAGAAAATTATTGAAAAAACGGCTACCTTTGAGATTGATGTAAAAAGATTCGAAATTATCAGGGAGGCATATATGTGCTCCCCTAACAATTTCCAAGCTGAGCAGCTCACCACCACACCTTGCTGATGACTGAAGTGGCCTGGACTAAAGATGAATTAAAGGCAGCTCTGGGTGATGTCACCCTTAAGGTCTTTATATCTCAGCTCCTGCCATGGCTGCACACTAGAGCCCTTCTCCATGGAAACATGACAAAGCAGGCTGCACTAGGAATTATGCAGATGGTTGAAGACATCATTATTGAGCATACTCCTATGAACCTTTTCCTTCCAAGTCAGCTGGTTCCATGTGGAGAAGTTCAGCTCCCTGACAGAGGATGGTTTGTTTATCAGCAGAGGAATGAAGTTCACAGTAACTGTGGCGTTGAGATATACCACCAGACAGACATGCAGAGCATCTCAGAGAATATATTTCTAGACCTCTTCTATTAGATCAGGTGTGAGCCTTGCTTCTTCAACAACCTGTGCACCAGGGAGCAGCTAGGCTTATCGTCGTCAGTGGGCCATGTGAAGCCATTGGCATGCAGGGCTTGCAATTCATCACCCAGTCAGAAAAGCCACCTTACTACTTAGAATAGAAACTAGAGTGGAAGCTTTCTTATTAACCATGGAGAAGTCCAAAGAGGACATGACAGAAGAGGCTTTTCAAAAACACAATCAGGCATTAGCAATTCATTGACTAGACAAACCAAAGAAACTGTCTGCAGAGTGTGCTAAATATTGGGGGAAATCATCTTCCAGCAATATAATCTTGACAGAGATAACACAGGAGTAATTTAAACACACCTACTAGGGATGATATCATCGAATTCTACAAGGAAATGTTGGCAATAGATGCCCCAAGGAGACATAAGGTATCCATCCATGTTCTTGCCAGGGAAATGGATTCTTATCATGTGGTTGGAGAGTTCCCATATCAAAGTGATATAAATTTGTCACAAGCACCAGCCTTAGCACAACCTGAAGTGATTCAGAACATGACCAATTTCAAGCATGGTTTTCCACTGTTTCCCCTTGTGAAACCACATACTAACTTCATGACTGCAAAACGCTGATGATTTCTCAAGGAAAGTGCAAGTGGAAGCATCCCTGAGTCTTCCAGGGGCTAGGAAAACAGTTTTGCCCACTTAAATAGTTTCTGATTCATTATTAGAGAGACAAACAGGAAAGAAAGAAAAAAAGAAATTGTCAAATGTCATTATGTAGAAATTTTAAAAATCCAAGTAATTAAATTACAAAAAAAAGAAAGGTCAGACACCTAGTAAATGGTAAAGTTTTTTTCTTTAATTTTGTACTTATGTATTTCTATTTCTTTATTTTCTTCCTCATGTCACACCCAGTAAGCCTTAGTTAACTTAATCCTCTCAGTTCTCAACTGGAAGCTTGTTTCTTTGAACACTATATTCCCAGTGACTGGCACATAGTAGGCACTTAAAAAGTATTTGTTGAAAAATGTGTGAATGGATTAATTTATCAGTAAATCTCTTCCATAATAGACAACTTAAAAAGTGTCTCTACACATAACCTGTTGGACTCAAGGACCTCACTCCTAGTACTTCCTACCCCCTCCCTTACTGAGTTTTCTCCTGATTATTTGTCACTATTTCTCTTATTCATCTTGGGTAATTTGGAACCAGGACAGTTGCTCTTATATCAGAATGTACAGCTCTGGGGGCGCCTGGGTGGTTCAGTCGGTTAAGCCTCTGCCTTCAGCTCAGGTCATGTTCCAGGGGTCCTGGGATAGAACCCTGTGTCAGGCTTCCTGCTCAGCAGGGAGCCTACTTCTCCCTCTCCCTCTGCTGCTCCCTCTGCTTCTGCTTTCTCTCTGTCAAATAACTACATTTAAAAAGAAAAAAAGCTTGTATAGGTTCAAATGAAAACTGCATTACTTATCTTTGTCCACAACTTAAGTGTGTGACATTGAAAGATATATTTAAGCCTCTCTGAGTTTCAGTTTTCTTATCTGTTCAACAGAGATATTAATATCTACTCATCAGAATTATTGTACTAACTAAATTAAATGTATTTGAAACACCTAGGAAAGGTTGGCATATTGTAGATGTTTTATAGCATCATATTGAAATATCAAGACATTTGAGCCAAACAGACCTAATACTATTACAGGGTAGTTCTGGAAGATTGAGTCCATTGTTTACACATTTAAAGCATTAATTGTTTGATGGTTAATCACAACATATAAGTTCCTAACCCTGAATTATCTTAAGGGTTAAATGAGACAGTGTTGCCAGAGTGCCTGGCATACAGTTAAAACAAAATGAATATTAGCTGCTTCTTTTAGTAATAATTCTCCTTTCCTTTAAATGTTTTCTTATTCTGTTGGTTTAATATCTTGGGGGGGAAAGGAAGACAGTACACTGTCTGATGATTGAATACATTTATTAGACTATTTTCATATAGTTTTCTTTAAAGTATAAGCGTCGATTTTTGCCTAATAACAGTATAACTCAAAATTATATTATCTTGAACACTTCAGCTTAAAGTTACTATTGTAGGAAGTAGAAAATTCAGGTCTAACAAAAGTTAATTTGTTGAGTCTGTATTTTACAGACCACTGGCAATTGGATGACTATGATAGGGAGAAGATTTATATTGTATTTCTGTATTCATAAGTTCCTGAATAGAAAGAAACACAATTCAAGCATTTGAAAAATACACTGGAGAAGATTAGTTTGAAAGTAGGATGTGCATGAGTGCATGGATGTATGTATCTCTTGTTGGATGATTGTAAGTAAGTCTTGCTGTAAAAATATCTAAGAAGCAGAATTTATTGTAATCGAGTTCTCCATTAAAGGACAGCATATTATTAGAAATACTTTCTTGTAGAAAAAACAAACCAAACCAACACACAAACAAATTAAAAAAAAAAAACAACAATTATTTTATTTACAAAACCAACACCCCAGAGATTATGTATTTTTTCCGATATTCTATCTTAAGTTTGGGGAGGGAATACTCTTCTACAAAGAAACCAGTGAACTTCATGTGGGATACCACATATAAGCTAGAGGGACCCCTGCATTGCTCAAGATTCCAGGTCCTTTAGAGCTGGGGTTAGAAGTTCTTGACTTTTGAAAACTCTTTATTAAACCACTGTGAATTAATTTACAATTATGTATATTTAAACCAAATGCAATAATACCTGGTAAAAGCTATTTCAGACTGTAGTTGAGCATTTTCTTAGAAGACTTGGGACAAAATTTGCAATTCAGGTCCACTACCAGGAACTCAGAAATGCTATTATCTCTTCCCTCTAGCATTGTAATAACCTCCTAATTGGCATCCTCACTTCCCCCTCTTACAACTTTATCCTCTACCCCTTTGTCCCCATTCTTCCAGCTTTATGCAGATATGTCATATCCCTACTAAAATCCCTTGTCCTTGAAATAAAATCTAAAAACCTTCATTCCCCTTGTTTTTAATACAAATTCTAAGAAGCATGCATGATATGGCTGATTTTACAGCATAGTCAAGTGTCATTCTGTCCTTCTGTGTTTCATACTTCATCTATACTAGTTATCTTTCATTTCGTTGAACTTTCTGTGCTACCTTTTATCTTAGTCAA
The DNA here is from genome assembly GCF_002288905.1 of Enhydra lutris kenyoni. NCBI lineage: Eukaryota > Metazoa > Chordata > Mammalia > Carnivora > Mustelidae > Enhydra > Enhydra lutris. Next base: position 38,115,487 of record NW_019154087.1, on the reverse strand, counting down.
GGTGTATTTTATTTTTCTTTTCCCACAGCAAAATTATGATCATCTTTCCCAGATCTCAGTTTAAACATTACTTAATCAGAAATGACTGGAGTGGGTTTCTCTAGAACCTAGTAATTCTCTTCCATTACATCATCATACCTTAGAATTCTGTTTTTTGCACTAAAGAGTATAAGCTTTCTTTTTCCATCTTGTTTGATGCTATATTCTTAAACCCTTGTCAGATGGCTAACAGTTAATATTCACTTATTTCTAAATACCCTACTGAATGAAAGATACTGAAAGTAATGAGTTTTAAGAGTGCAAACTAATGCCAGACTTTCCCTACAGGTTATGTATATAGTTTTACAATGTCAGATTCTTACTTCACTGATCTTCTCCCCATGCAGACAGTTTTCCTTGATATAGAACCTGCCAGCTTGAAAAAAAAAAAAAAAAAAAAAAAAAAAGGCCTGATGACTTCCTTGAAGCTTGGGGGCTTGGTTGTGTAGCCCAATCTTGGCCAGTGGAGCAGAGGAAAAAGTATGCCTTTGATGAAAATAATACTTGTGAAAGGAAGAACTGTACTTCTCAGTATTAAATCCAGTTGATTGAGAGCATGCTTTTTGGATTTGTGTTTTCCTGCGTACAACTACAAAGGGTCAAACCCAAGAACTAATGCTTACCCTTTGAGTATGAGTGAAACTAACATAGAAATATCATGGTCTTTGATTATGTTTTTATGCTGCTGAATTAAGTGAGTCTGGAACCACCTATCCCCGGTAATCTTATTTATGAGGTAATATCTTTTCTGTTTAAGCTCCTTCTATTTTTTTTAATTTAATTTAATTTTACTTTTTTGTGTGTGTTCCAAAATGCATTGTTTATGTACCTCACCCAGTGCTCCATGCAATACGTGTTCTCTTAATACCCACCAGCAGGCTCACCCAAACCCCCACACTCCTTCCCTCCAAAACCCTCAGTTTGTTTCTCAGAGTCCACAGACTCTGACGGTTTGTCTCACCCTCCGATTTCCCACAACTCCCTTTTCCTCTCCATCTCCCCATGCCCTCCGTGTTATTCCTTATGCTCCACAAATAAGCGAAACCATATAATTGACTCTCTGTGCTTGACTTATTTCACTCAGCATAATCTCCTCCAGTCCCGTCCACGTTGATACAACAGTTGAAGCTACTTTTAGATGGCTATCTTTTCTTATTCTCAAAAGCACCTTAATTGATAAAGATGCCCTCAGGACTTGACTTTCCCTGAGTCCCTCTTATGTAGTTAATCATTGTCACCTGTTAGAGTTGGGAAGTCTACCTTGTCTACTACTCTGTAAGCAAGACTAATGATCAGGAAGGTTCCTCCCCCAGGAATACTCCCTTTTTACCATTAATATACTTTGTAAAGATAACCTTAAATCATTGAAGTAATACATTTCTAAATGTGTGTGATCTTCAAGAAATCTGGAGCTTTTGGAATCTAGAATAGAAAGAATTTTTCTTATAACACTATTTATTATATATAGAACCAGACATTGACCTCAACTCAGAAATTAGTCATTCAGCAAACACGCTGTCTATAAACCTCCTTTTAATGTGTGTGTGACTGTGGAATGTTGGCTACTGGGATTTCTCTTGAGCCACTCTGCTCTTCTATAAAATCTCAGTAATACCACCTAATTCATAGGGTTTCTGTAAAATCACATCTCGTGAAATTATGGATATAATGCCCATGGAACTAAGTAGGCAGTCTTCCCTTATTTTAGCAGAAGTTAAATTTGGAAGATTTTTTCCTGATAAAATATGGAATATTAAAATTAGTTAAACTGTTTGATTTCATTATAAAGCTAAAAACAATAAGAGGTTTTGTAAAAAAGTATTCTGTGTTCATTAAGAACTATCATTACACGTATTGGGCAATTTTGGCTTTAGCTCTCAGGAAAAATAAAAATGACTTGTACTTTTCTCAGTTTTCTGTAGCTGTTGTCTGTAAGCATGAAATCATGGGTTTTGTTATTGAAATATTTGGCAGTGTTTTGTTTTAGCTCTTTTGATAACTTTTGTGTTTGCCTTGAGCAAGTCACTTATTTTTTCTATTTTCTATTTTAATTTACTTATGAAAGATAGAATGATTGTGATGTACCTTACAAAAAACTTAAAATCATATTGAGAGAATGATGAAAACCAAAGCAATGTGTTAAATGCCAGATATGACAACAAGAATAAGAGAAAGAATATTTCTATCATAGAGCATTCTCCTAGATGGCTTTAATACTGTGAAAGGCAGTAAAATTGTTTCCTGATAAATACTTTCTTGAGCATTAAGACATGAGTTGTCCAGGATTATATATATGTGTGTGTGTGTTTGTGTATATATATATATGTGTGTGTGTGTGTGTGTGTGTGTGTGTGTGTGTATCTCCAGAGTACTGATTATACAGCACATTTCCTGTCCTGCCTTCATTGAATTTATAATTAGAATATCACCAGGAGGCAGCTACTGGCATCATTAATGGAATATATTTGTGGGCAAAATACCTTTTCTTAAAGAATTTCTGGACTATTCTGAGGAAATCAAAATCAATTTTTAACTTCAAGTTTCAACTTAATTTTTTTCTACTAAAGTACTAACATGCATAGGATACTAGATGATTTGCCCATCCATCCATTCATTTCATCGATATTTACTGAACTCCTCTGTGAAAGCTACTGGACTACATGATTTGTGATGTGCAAAGATAAAATGCGGTTTCTATCCTCAAAGAGCTTACATGTATTAGGGAAATATATATAAATAACTCAATTAAGGTTCTCTTCCTTAGTGTTGCAACAAAGGCAAGAAGAGCAAGTCTAAGACATATGAAGAACTCTAACCAGATAGAAAGGCCTGAATTAAGGCAATGGTGATGAGAATTGAAGAAAGGGAATGAGTAAAGGGAATTCTGAAATCAGAAAAGGGATTGTTTGTCAGTTGGTTTTAGAATGTGAGAAGATAAATTGTGGATAGGGACTTATGGTTTCAACTCCAGTAGGTAAGGAGCTTGGAAGTCATCACTTCTGTTTTTTACAACAAAAGCTGAACATACTGAATATCAACAACTTTTCTTGGGCTTATCAAAGAAATCAGGCCATAGAGCAAATCACCACCACAGGCAAATATAGATAATCACTGCCAAAATCAATTTACATGGAACAGAGGCCACTAAAGCTATACACTGGTAGGAACACTTAAACTGTAATTTTGATGAATTACTGGAACCTATGTGTAGACTAGCTTGACAGTATGAAACTCCTGGGGGCCATATTCTTAAGGGGAAACCCACACTTGAATGAATCTTACCTCTGAAATCCCACCAGGTTCTCATGGTGAAGAACCCAAATAAAGTCCCCTTGTGTTTTGTTGAGAGGCAGAAAAATAACTCTTTGAAATATGCCCAGGGCATTTTCCATAACAAAGGTCTGCTCTCTAGGCAAAAGTTTTATGTCACCTGGAAGTGGGAAAGGCACTTAACCAATTCCAGCCCTCTCTACCCTTCCTATCTCACCTGAGGAGGGAGAATAAAGTTAAGGAAGACTTGTGAAGGTCGCAATCATCCCAGAAACACAGGCCTGCTACAAGACTGATAATCATAAGATTATAGAATACCCCCCCCAAAAATCCTTACAATTACATTAACAGTGAATTATAGCTGAAATTATAGCTGAAAGAACTGCAAGGCACAGACTCTGTTAGAAGCCGTTCTTAGAGTAGCTCTTAGAATAGACAACAGAGGAGACAAAAGCAAGGACAGTCAAGGAATTTGAGGCCTTTGGGACCTATAGTTACAGCAAATATTAAACACAGGCCAACTTTTAGCAAGATTAACATAAAAACTCACACTATTTAACTTCAGTTATTACTCAATACATCACCTCCAGCTTTCTTTAAAAAAAATTACAAAGCATGCTAAAAAGCAGGGGGAAAAGAAGAAGAAACAAAGTAAGCAGCAGAACTAAATTCATATAAACACAGATTTTGAAATTATCACACAGGGAATTTAAAATAATTCTAATTATCTTGTGAAGGACATTAATGGAAAACAATAAACAGCATGCAGGAACAGATGGGCAATGTAAGCAGCGAAATGGAAACTCCAGAAATCAAAATGATACACTAGAAATTGACATAAATGAAAAATGCCTTTGATGGACTCAGTAGTAGATTAGACACTGCCAAGGAAGGAATCACTGAGCTTAAAGATATGTCCAATGAAATACAAAAAGAGAAAGGGACAGAAACAAAATAACAGAATATCCAACAACTCTGAGATAATTTTAGAGTATAATATGGACACAATTGGAGTACTATAAGAAAAGAGAGAGAATGAAGCAGAAAGGTCTTTAAATAGTGGCCAAAACCTTTTCAAAATAAATGGCAGACATCAAACCACAGGTTCATTGAACTCAGAGAATTCCAAGCAAGAAGTATAAAAACTCTAAACCTATACATAACATATTGAAGCTGTAGAAAGCCAAAGACAAAGAAAATCTTGAAGGAATCCAGAGAAAGAAAAATATCTTTACCTTGAGAGAGAGAGAGAGCAAAAATAACAACGGACATCTCATCATCAGAAACCACACCAAAAGATATAAAGTGAAATATTTAAGTGCTAAAAAAAAGTCAAGGATGAATCAGGTTTCTTGATCAACTTATAGGAGAAGTGATGTTATTAATTGAGGCCAGAATTAAATGGAGAAATCATATGTTACAGGAGAAATCATACGGGGTGAAGATTTTAGATGTGAAAACTTGAGTCTGATACACCTGGAACATAACAAGTGGCAAATCTCCAGGCAGTTAGAAATTTGGCACAAGATTTCAGAAGACTGGAGAGCAGGGAATGGGGATGGATAATAAATCTGGAACTGTTAGTTTATAGGTAATTGCTAATACAGTAAGTTGTGGAGGTAGAACATTTAAGGGGAGTTGGGTGAGGTATTCAGATAGAAACCTGAAAAGTTTTAACTTTTATTTTTAAAGATTTTTTATCTATTTATTTGTCAGAGAGAGAGAGAGAGAGAGCGCGAGCGAGCACAGGCAGACAATACCAGGCAGAGGCAGAAGCAGGCTCCCTGCTGAGCAAGGAGCCAGATGTGGGACTCAATCCCAGGATGCCGGGATCATGACCTGAGTCGAAGGCAGCCGCTCAACCAACTGAGCCACCCAGGCTTCCCAGGTTTTAACTTTTAAAGAACAAAGTGAAACGAAAAATATTAAGGAGTTTGAAAAGTTTCTGAGGACAAAATGTGCAGAACTCCAGAAGGAAGGGATATTTTTAAAAAGAGATTTTTGTATTGCCAAGTCTAAAGCTTAGATCAGGCTGAAGACTGAAAAAAATGTTTTCACTTAAAACTGATGAGAGCAATTTTAACTAAGTGACTGGAGTGGAAACCAGTTTTCAGAGGCAAAAAGATTGAACAATTATTTATTCATGGCTAAACTGCAAATGAGGGTACGCATTCTGTAAGTGTAGTTGCTCTTCCAAGAAATATCTTAATCAAAGGAAGAGAAAGTCAGGGATAGAAGTTAGGAAAGACAAAGTATTGTTGTTGTTTGTTGTTACGTTTGTTTTAGGAAAGGTAGGAAGTTAATCCAGTTAAAGGACTAATAGAATTAATAGAGAAGATCTGTGCTAAAAGTTACTACAATTTAGGGGGCTTCTCTCTCAAACCAGTATTATGAATATTAGCGAACAAGTGTTTAATCTTTTCCGTACTACTCATGATTTTATATAAAACTAACTCTGAGTAATTGATGGAAAACCTATCCTTTCCGCCACCATCTTGGATAATGGGAAGTGTTTGCTGTATAAAGCCAATTTATGGCACATTGTGATTATAAGAAGCAAAATTATACCTGTTGTCATAAATGCATATGTTTGTTTTACATATCATAATAATCATTCCCTTTTCAACTGATTTTCAACAGCACTGTGTTGCAAAGGGTGAGATTAGAGAAATGAAAAGAAAATAGATTCCAACTCACACCTGCAGCTGTCTCATAAACCTAGCAGTTGGGGGAGGAAGAGACTGTAAATCTTTTAAATATTCCCCCAGATGATTTAGGTAAAGTCTTCCCATGCAGTTGAAGACTATCTATTAGTTTGCTACTCATGTACTTGCTATTGGCTTTCTTTAAAATACAGGGTTGTTTTTTTTTTTTTTTCTTTCTTTCTTTCTGTGCCTTTTCTTTTCTTCTTATTGTGTAATAATCCTATGACTTGACTGGCTCTCTACTTATGGTGTTAGGTATTGCACAGTAGACAAAATTAAAGTAGCAATAGAAGAACAGAAATCATATTTAAGTTCATAGTCAAAGTGAATAGAAAGGTCTATTACTTTCAAGATAATATAATACTATTAAAGTGCAAATCTCCTGTGACAAGTTCAGAATAAAGACCTCAAGAATTACAACTACAGTTTCTGTGTTCAAGCAAAATAACTTGACAGTTATTGACAGAAATAAGGTACCATTCACCTTTAAAAATATTGCTTTCTAAATCTCAGTCCAATGCCATTTAAAACTATGTTCAAGTTGTACACTTTCATAAGTTGTCATTTATTTTCCTTACAATCTTAACATTTTAATAGATTTACACTAATCTCTTTTTGAACAATTTTTGTATACTTTCTTAAGCTTAATTAACAGAACACTTATTACTTTCTTATGTGTAAAGAGTACTTAGTATCAAAAGGATTCAAAAACACCATTCTTTCCCTATAGGTGTTTATAATTTAGCCTTTTTACTCCGTGTTTTTGGTGTCTAGTAAATATTCACATAGTTTTAATTTTGTGGTGCTGGGGGAGGGTATTTATGTAAAAATTTTTAAGTTGCCTTTTTTCTATTCATTAAAAATAATTTCACATCTGGGGGGCACTTGGGAGGCTCAGAGTTAAGTGTCCACCTTGGGCTTAGGTCACAATCTCATGGTCCTGGGATCCAGGCCTGGGTAGGGCTCCCTGCTCAGTGGGGAGTCTGTTACTTCTCTTCCTCTGCCCCTCCCCCATCCTCCTGAGCACACATGTGTGTTCTCTCTCTCTCAAATAAATAAATTTAAAACAAAAATCTAAGATAATAATAATTTGGGTTTTTACTTCAGTTCTTTTCCACTTTACCCTCTGATGGAGGACTTCCTTATCAAACACATTCTCAAGAGATCTTATGATTCAGAATCAGAAGGGAAGTTGAGCTGGAAGAAAGATCCCTAGTACCTATGCAAGGGCTATAGGACACTTAGGAGAACCACTGAAGTGTCTCTGGGAAACTGATAGAAGAGAATAGTATAATAGTAAAAATTATTGTTGTGAACTCTGTGTTCTAGAAATAAAGATCAAGATATGCAAATGAAGATCTCTGGTTGTTTTGAATTTCTTTTTTGGTTCCAAAATATTTTTGTTTGAATATACTGTTATTCTGAGACTGTACCACCATGTTGCCATAGATTTAGCAGGTCACATGTTTGCTAAATATCTTGAATAAATATTTAGGTTTAATTTCTCTTTTTTTTTAAGATTTTATTTATTTATTTGACAGAGAGAGAGAGATCACAAGTAGGCAGAGAGGCAGGGAGGGGAGGGGAGGAAGCAGGCTCTCCGCCAAGCAGATCCCAGGACCCTGAGATCATGACCTGAGCCAAAGGCAAAGGCTTAACCCATTGAGCTACCCAGGTGCCCCTAGGTTTAATTTAAAATTGGGTTTAAATTTAAAAGTGTATTTTTCAGGTTACTATATAGACTCTATAACCAGACTTTTTCAGAGTTATGTATTTCATTGGATAGATTGACCATTATTTAATAACAGTTTTTTAAGTTACTGCATACTTATGCTTGTCTTTAGTATTTTGACATTATAATAATGGATATCTATGGTCTGGCCATTGATTTTCAGTCATCAGAGGTTTTGTTTCTTTTCTTTTCCTTTTTTTTTTTTTTTCTTCCTTTTCAACCAATAGTGCTCAGATGGAATGAGGATGGGTGTGAGTATCAGGGCATTTATTTACATTTCCCCCCATGCCTGAAGGTGACATTATTCTTGTGTGTGTGTGTGTGTGTGTGTGTGCTTAATTTTTTTTTAATTTTTTAATTTTTTAATAAACATATAGTATATTCTTAGCCCCAGGGGTACAGGTCTGTGAATCGCCAGCTTTACACACTCCACAGCACTCACCATAGCACATACCCTCCCCAATGTCCATAACCCCACCACCCTCTCCCTATACCCCTCCCCCCACCCCCCCTCAGTTTGTTTTGTGACATTAAGAGTCTCTTTTGGTTTGTCTCCCTCCTGATCCCATCTTGTTTCATTTATTCTTTTCCTATCCCCCTAGCCCCCCCACCCCATTGCATCTCCACTTCCTCATATCATGGAGATCATATGATAGTTGTCTTTCTCCAATTGACTTATTTTGCTAAGCATAATACCCTCTAGTTCCATCCACCTTATTGCAAATGGCAAGATTTCATTTTTTTGATGGCTGCATAGTATTCCATTGTATATATATACCACATCTTCTTTATCCATTCATCTGTTGATGGACATCTAGTTTCTTTCCGTAGTTTGGCTATTGTGGACATTGCTGCTATAAACATTCGGGTGCACGTGCCCTTTCGGATCACTACGTTTGTATCTTTAAGGTAAATACCCAGTAATGCAATTGCTGGGTCATAAGGTATTTTCAACTTTTTGAGGAACCTCTATGCTGTTTCCAGAATGGTTGCACCAGCTTGCATTCCCACCAACAGTGTAAGAGGGTTGAAGGTGTCATTATTCTTACCACATTTTATTATATATGAAGAGGAATGTGAACAATTGTATCTCTATGAACTTCACATACTGATTAGTGGTCAAAGCAAATTTGACTTTGATGAGACTAACTTGTCTAAAACCTTTTGATCATTTTGATGAGTGTCAACTTACAAGAATGTGGTGATGGCTGCCCTCACATTATGCAAAAAAGTCCACAACAATAAACTCTGGTGTTCACTTGAATGATTGAATGTGACTAAAGGCAAAACTACTGCTACAGAGACAGACTTAAGTAGACACCTACATCTCTTACTTGTTCAAGAATCAAGTAGTAACTAAATATGCAAAGATAGAAGTACTTTATATTTATAACCTGAAGGAATAAAGAACTACTGTTATATTAAATATGCTAACAGCCCCTCCTTTTTATTTAATATTACCCTGTATGGGAAATAAAAATGAGCATTTGGAGAGCTTTGAAGGTAAAAGACATAGTAGAGAAAGGTCATGGTTTATCTATTCTCTTTTTTCCATCCTTTCCTACTTCTTTCTATTTGCCTCTTTACTAACTATTGAAAAATTATATATAAACTCAATTACTTATATATAATCTAGAAGAAGGTGTAGCAGTTGAAAATTATATTATGTCTATGTATTGATTTCCTAGGGGTACTATAACAACGGTGTAGCTTAAACAGCAAAAATCTGTGTAGCTTAAACAACAAAAATCTGTGTAGCTTAAACAATAAAAATCTGTTGTCTCAGTTCTGAAAGATAGAATTCTGAGACCAAAGTGTCAATAAGACTGTGCTGCCTTTGGGGGTGCTAGGGAAGAATCTGTCCCAGTTCTCTCTTCTAGCTTCTGGTAGTTCCTTGGTTTGTGACATTAACTCCAGTCTTTACATGGTGTTTTCTTTGTGTACTCTCTGTGTCCAAATTTCTCCTTTTTATAGACATCAACATATTGGACTAGGGGCTTACCCTATTCTAGTACTGTCTTCATTTTAACCAATTACATCTGCAGTGACCCCATTTCCAAACAAGGTCATGCTCTGAGGTTCTAGAGGTTTATACTTCAGCATATGAATTTTGAGGGAACCCATTCAATCCTTAGCAGTCTTTACATAAAGTTATTTAGAAAGAGGATCTTTTACCACTAAAGCTCTATCAACAAAATATTATTTCATTTCCTTATGTTATGTTCATGAACGCTTCTTTGCCTACTGGAAGCTCATACCTCTTCCATGTAGAGGTTCTCATCTCCTAACACTTGAAGGATTTCCTCCCCTCACTTATTTCTTCTTTCCCTTGTATTTCTAACTTTTTCCTCCTTACTGAGTCATCGTTATCAATCTTTAAACCTGTTCAGGGTTTTCCATCTAACACACACACACAAACACCCCATTTCAATCCTAACAAGTCCTAGAAGGAGCTTATATTTTGATAATTATGTAGTTGGTAACTCCTTACTTCTCCCATATCTTCAGTTTATTTCTGAACCAGTGTAATTTGGATTCTGCTTCTAACATGCCACCTGGAACTGCTTTGTTAAAGTCAACAATGACTTACTTTTGATAAGGCCTTACTTTACTTTATCTCTGTTGCATCTAACATAATTGATCTTACTCTCTTGAAGTTATTTCCTGCCTTGACTATCATGACACCATGCTTTCCTTGTTCTCAGTCTGTTCATTTTCAATTACTATTTGTTTTGTTTTGTTTTTCCATAGTCACTTCTCATCTTTCAATTATTGATTTTGCACTACAACAATATTCTAATGATTCCCAAATCTCCACTCCCTGACCAGATGTCTTGCTTCTGAGCGCATTCCTACATTGACAGTCCATACTATATTTCTTCAGCTGGATGTTAAAAGAGTCACAAATTAAACTCATTGCATTTTCTTCATCTTAAATTCCTCCACCTCTAACTAGATTTGCTATCAACAAGAGTGAGCAACACTTGCATTCACCCCATACATCTGCCAGACACTATTTCATCCTTGACTCTTCCCTTCCCTTTTCCCTGCTGTGCCACCCATATCTGGAAGAACCCACCTTCTAAATAGCTTTCAAATCCACTCCCATTGCCCCATTTTAGTTTAAATACTAAAAATTTCTTACCTGGATCATTAAACTAGCCTCCTATCTCTGGCATTTATCCCAACTAGCCCATTGTCCATGCTGTACTACAGTAAGCTGCATAAACTTCAATCTGATCATATCCTTCCATGGAGAAGATGAGGGCAGGACACGTTTGGGGTTGCTGTTTTAGATATTCTATCTACCAGGCCTAATTGTGGTTGTTTCCCTTTTATGTACATTAGTGAATCATTGCGGGAAAAAATACATACATGATCTCCATTTTATAAGGGAAATTGAGGCTCTCCAAAGTAGTTCAGACTACTACTGAGAGACATGGTTTTGTGTTAATACAGATTTGGGTTTATTTCAGTCATTGTATTTTAGTTTTATGGTGTAGGAAAATTATTAAAACATTGAAAAATGTGGTTAATACCATCTTCCTGGTAAAAAATGTGAATATACACTGACAATGTATGCAAAATATGTATTATTTCAGAATTTCAATTGTACTTTCATTATTAATAGTTGATTTGTACAAGATCACACAGCTGAACTGTGACAAAACACTCAGATGCAATCTTTTCTATCCCAAAGGAGAGATAGCAATGAAAAACATTGCTAGATTTGTAGGCTTTTTTTCCTTTACTACATAATAGTTTTTAGGATAGTTTAGTGTTATTTAATGATTATCTACAACTTCTCAGTACTCTTAAATTTAATTTATAGAATCTTTAAACCAAACATTTGGTTTTATAGTGGACGATAATTATATAGTTGGGCAGAATATTCAGGCATTTGCTACATAAGCAACTATTGAAAAGTGTGTTTATATTATAAGTTGAAAAAGTTATTCTAAATTCATGTATATGCCATCTTAAAAGACTCCTGCTTTACAATGTACTTATAATTAGTATTTGAATTTACCACTATGTATGCTGTTGCTATCCATTAGTGCTCTAAAAAGAACAAAGCATGACCTTTTTTCCTTTCCTTACTGTCTACTACTGGTTTATGTTTTGTAGCTGTGATCTGTAGCGTCAGCTAACATTCGTTGCTTTTTTGCAGCTTAATTTTGTGACCTCCCAGACTGCCTGAAACTACTGCTTACATTGAGTTATATTATCCATGATTCCTGTTTAGCACAATGTTGAGCTTTCTGCTTTTTCTCCTCCCCAGAATTCTACAATTAGGCTAGTGTCCTCGAACAACATCCCTAATGCATGACTTAATCTGTATTCTTCATTAAACAGGATACTATGCCATTTTTTAGGATCTGCTAATATTAAGGATGTTTTTCCTCTCTGATTTTTACTGTATTAAAATGTAAAACTAGAAGGGCTTTTTCCTCCTTTTATCATGCAAAAAATGGCAAGTGTGCTGCCAAGCAATGCCCAATATCATTCACATTGCCCTTCCGCTCTGTCCGAGGGTGCATAAATGTCCAGGGCCCAAGAGCTGGCTCAGCTCCCTTGCCCCAGGTAAATAGCAGGAGGGGACCCACTACCAGCAGTCAGACCTGCCAGCACTATTTTTTATGAGATTTAATTTTTTTTTTTTTTTTTTTTTTTTTTTTTTTGATGTAGAGACAACACACTGACATCAGATCCACATCTCTGTTACTTACACCTCCCAATGAGAGAAGGCTGGCAAGCAGGACCATGCAGGAAGGTGCTCTCAGGCTGCAGAGTTCAGAGTGAACTCCAGCTGTAGGGGTAGTTTATGTAATGGCAAACAGCATGGGATTAGCTAGATTTCCAGAGCTCCCTAAAGACTGATTAACTTGAATAATTTCAGGAGCTCTGGGGAGTACAGGGGACTATCCCTAGTTGCCTAGTACCTGGTTTGGTAAGGCTGGTACATAATGGCCCTAAAGTGTTAGTTCCCAATAAGGGAAGTATCTGGAATGTGGACTTAATTTGTTGTTCAAGAAGAGGATCTAACTGGCTTCTGACCACGGCCTCAAAACTGGGTCAATATAGCATTTTAAACAAAAGTAAAAAAACTGTGTTACACACTTCTGGGTGGGGAATGTTACACACTTCTGTCTTTTCCATCTCAGGAACTAAACTTGAGGTCATGTTCAAACATAATTCTCTTACTTCATTTAGGATGTCGAGGGATAAAAGGTCCCGTGTTTCTTATTTAAGCATGAAAAGCATGGGGTGCCTGCTAGCTCAGTTGGTAGAGCATGCATTTCTTGACCTCAAGTTCATGAGTTCAAGCCCCATGTTGGGCATGGAGGCTACTTAAAAAATAATCATAATTTAAAAAATAAAATAAAAAATGAAAAGCAAGCGAGCATGATTTCATAACAGAAAGGAATGTTTAACAGGGTATTTCTAACCATTTCATTTTTATTTCTTATAAAATCTATACTGTGGGAAAAGTCATAATCACTTACCTTATTTAAAAAATACAGGTATAATGTGACAGTTATGTCTGTACTCTCTGAGGAAAAAAAAAAATGTTGGTATCAGAGAATCTTAAGATCTCCTAAGAATATTTTTTCCCAAGAATTTTATATCAAGCAAGTTCAGTGGGGCAATATGAATTAATATCACTTTATCACTTCTTGACTTTCTTTGTTGAGAAGCTCATTGCTGATGAGTTTATAAGACATTTATATCTTAAGTAGAGTTCATAATTGATTTTGATAAAACCCATGGGTGTAGGAGATCAGAAAACTAATTTGCCTTGCTTACTAACTCATTCTATGACCCTAGGAAATTTGTTTTTATCTTTATGCCTACAAAATAAAATCATTTTAAGAAGGCTTTGAAAAATGAAATACAGATATTTGGGGTCTTTCCTATTTTTTTTATTTTTTTAAATTAAACATACTACATTATTTGCTTCAAGGGTACAGGTCTGTGGATGATCAGTCTTACACAATTCACAGCACTCATCATAGCATATACCCTCCCCAGTGTCCGTGACCCAGGCACCCTATCCTTTCCCCCTCTACCCCCCAGCAACCCTCAGTTTGTTTCCTGAGATCGAGTCTCTTATGTCTCCCTCTCCAGTCCCATCTTGTTGCATTTTTTTCCTTTCCCTAACCCCCACAACCCCCTGCCCTGCCTCTCAAATTCTACATGTAGAATTATATGAGAGAGATTATATGATAATTGTCTTTCTCTGATTGACTTATTTCACCCAGCATAGTACCCTCTAGTTCCACCACATTGTTGCAAATGGCAAGATTTCATTTCTTTTGATGGCTGCATAGTATTCCATTGTATATATATACCACATCTTCTTTATCCACTCATCTCTTGATGGACATCTAGTTCTTTCCATAGTTTGGCTATTGTGGACATTGCTGCTATAAACTTTGGGTGCATGAACCCCTTCGGATCACTACGTTTGTATCTTTAGGGTAAATACCCAGTAGTGTGATTATTGGGTCATAGGATAGCTCTATTTTCAACTTTTGGAGGAACCTCCATAATGTTTTCCAGAGTGGCTATACCACCTTATATTCCCAGCAACAGTGTAGGTGGATTCCTCTTTCTCTGCATCCTCGCCAGCATCTGACATTTCCTGATTGGTTAATTATAGCCATTCTGACTGGTGTGAGGTGGTATCTCATTGTGGTTTTGATTTGTGTTACCCTGATGCCGAGTGATGTGGAGCACTTGTTCATGTGTCTGTGCCATTTGGATGTTTTCTTTGCAGAAATGTCTGTTCATGTTTTCTGTCCATTTCTTGATTGGATTATTTGTTCTTTGGGCATTGAGTTTGATAAGTTCTTTATAGATTTTGGATACTAGCCCTTTATCTGATATGTCGTTTGCAAATATCTTCTCCCATTCTGTCAGGTGTCTTTTGGTTTTGTTAACTGTTTCCTTTGCTGTGCAGAAGCTTCTTACCTTGATGAAGTCCCAGTAGTTCATTTTTGCCCTTGCTTCCCTTGCCTTTGGCGATGTTTCTAGGAAGAAGTTGCTATGGCTGAGGTTGAAGAGGTTGCTGCCTGTATTCTCCTCAAGGATTTTGATAGATTCCTGTCTCAACATGGAGGTCTTTCATCCCTTTGAGTCTATTTTTAAGTGCGATGTAAGGAAATGGTCCAGTTTCATTCTTTTCCTGTCCAATTTTCCCAATACCATTAGTTGAAGGGACTGTCTTTTTTCCATTGGACATTGTTTCCTGCTTTGTTGAAGATTAGTTGACCGTAAAGTTGAGAGTCTATTTCTGGGCTCTCTGTTCTGTTCCATTGATCTATGTGTCTGTTTTTGTGCCAGGACCATACTGTCTTGATGATTACAGCTTTGTAATAGAGCTTAAAGTCTGGAATTATGATGCCACCAACTTTGATTTTCTTTTTCAACATTCCTCTGGCTATTGAAGGTCTTTTCTGGTTCCATATAAATTTTAGGATTATTTGTTCCATTTCTTTGAATAAAATTGATGGTATTTTGATAGGGATTGCATTAAATGTGTAGATTGCTTTAGGTAGCGTAGATATTTTCACAATATTTGTTCTTGCAATCCATGAGCATGGAATATTTTTCCATTTCTTTGTGTCTTCCTCAATTTCTTTCATGATTGCCTCTTTGGTTAGGTTTATTCCTAGGTATCTTATGGTTTTGGGTGCAATTATAAATAGGATCGACTTCTTAATTTCTCTTTCTTCTGTCTTATTGTTGGTGTATAGAAATGCAACTGATTTCAGTACATTGATTTTATATCCTGACATTTTACTGAATTCTTGTGTGAGTTCTAGAAGTTTTGAAGTGTAGTCTTTTGGGTTTTCCACATAAATTATCATATCATCTCCAAAGAGTGAGAGTTTGATTTCTTTGCCAATTCAGATGACTTTTATTTCTTTCTGTTGTCTGATTGCCGAGGCTAGAACTTCTACTACTATGTTGAATAGCAGTGGTGATAGTGGACATCACTGCCATGTTCCTGATCTTAGGGGGAAAGCTCTCAGTTTTTCCCCATTGAGAATGATATTCACTGTGGGTTTTTCATAGATGGCTTTGATGATATTGAGGTATGTACCCTCTGTCCCTACACTGTGAAGAGTTTTGATCAAGAAAGGATGCTGTACTTTGTCAAATGCTTTTTCAGCATCTATTGAGAGTATCATATGGTTCTTCTTTCTTTTATTAGTGTACTGTGCCACATTGATTTGAAGATGTTGAACCAACCTTGCAGCCCAGGAATAAATCCCACTTGGTTGTGGTGAATAATCCCTTAATGTACTGTTGGATCCTATTGGTTAGTATTTTGATGAGAATTTTCTCATACATGTTCATCAAGGATATTGGTCTGTAATTCTCCTTTTTGTTGGGGCTTTGTCTGGTTTGGGGATCAAGGTAATGCTGGCCTCACAAAATGAATTTGGACGTTTTCCTTCTGTTTCTTTCTTTCTTTTCTTTTCTTTTTTTCTTTTTTCTTTCTTTCTTTCTTTCTTTTTTTTTTTTTTTTTTTTGAACAGTTTTAGGTTTTTTTTTTTTTGAACAGTTTCAGGATAATAGGTATTAATGCTTCTCTAAGTGTTTGGTAGAATTCTCCTGGGAAGCCATCTGGCCCTGGGCTCTTGTTTGTTGGTAGATTTTTGATGATTGCTTCAATCTCCTTACTGGTTATGGATCTGCTCAAGCTTTCTACTTATTTCTGGCTTAATTTTGGTAGTTTATATGTCTCTAGGAATGCATCCATTTCTCCCAGATTGTAAAATTTGCTGGCATATATTTGCTCATAATTTTGTATTTTTTGGTGTTGGTTGTGATTTCTCCTCTTTCGTTCATGATTTTATTAATTTGGGTCTTTTCTCTTTTCTTTTTGATAAGTCTGGCCAGGGGTTTATCAATCTTATTAATTCTTTCAGAGAACCAGCTCCTAGTATTGTTGATTTGCTCTACTGTTCTTTTGGTTCCTATTTCATTGATTTCTGCTCTGATCTTTATTATATCTCTTCTGCTGCTGGGTTTAGACTTTCTTTGCTGTTCTTTCTCCAGCTCCTTTAGGTGTTGAGTTAGGTTGTATACTTGAGACCTTTCTTGTTTCTTGAGAAAGGCTTGTACTGCTATATACGTTCCTCTCAGGACTGCCTTTGCTGTGTCCCAAAGATTTTGAACAGTTATGCTTTCATTTTCATTTGTTGCCCTGAATTTTTTCAATTCTTCTTTAATTTCCTGGTTGACCCATTCATTCTTTAGTAGGATGCTCTTTAGCCTCCATGTATTTGAGTTCTTTCCAACTTTCCTCCTGTGGTTGAGTTCTATTTTCAAAGCATTGTGGTCTGAAAATATGCAGGGAATGATCCCAATCTTTTGGTACCAGTTGAGACCTGATTTGTGACCCAAGATGTGATCTATTCTGGAGAATGTTCCATGTGCACTAGAGAAGAATGTGTATTCTGTTGCTTTGGGATGGAATGTTCTGAATATATCTGTGATGTTCATCTGGTCCAGTGTGTCATTTAAAGCCTTTATTTCCTTGTTGATCTTTTGCTTGCATGATCTGTCCATTGCAGTGAGGGGGGTATGAAAGTCCCCTACTATTATTGTGTTATTGTTGATGTGTTTCTTTGATTTTGTTATTAGTTGGTTTATATAATTGGCTACTCCCATGTTAGGGGCATAGATATTTAAAATTGTTAGATCTTCTTGTTGGATAGACCCTTTAAGTATGATATCGTGTCCCTCCTCATCTCTTATTATAGTCCTTGGCTTAAAATCTAATTGATCTGATATATGGATTGCCACCCCAGCTTTCTTTTGATGTCCATTAGCATGGTAAATTGTTTTCCACCCCCTCACTGTAGATCTAGAGTTGTCTTTGGGTCTAAAATATGTTTCTTGCAGACAGCATATCAATGAGTCTTGTTTTTTTTATCCATTCTGATACCCTGTGTCTTTTGATTGGGGATTTTTTGCCATTGTATTGCCTATAAGGTGACTGTTACTCTATATTGTCTCTGTTCCTTTCTGGTCTATGTTACTTTTAGGCTCTCTCTTTGCTTAGAGGACCCCTTTCAATATTTCCTGTAGGGTTGGTTTGTTGTTTACAAATTCTTTTATTTTTTGTTTGTCCTGGAATATGTTTATCTCTCATTCTATTTTCAATGATAGCCTAGGTGGATATACTATTCTTGGCTGCATATTTTTCTTGTTTAGTGCTCTTAAAATATCATGCCAGTCCTTTCTGGCCTGACAGGTCTCTGTGGATAGGTCTGCTTCGAGTCTAATATTTCTGCCATTGTATGTTACAGACCTCTTGTGCAAAGCTGCTTTCAGGATTTTCCCTTTGTCACTGAACCTCGTAAGTGTTACTATTAGAGGGGCAGAAGGAGAGGGAGAGAGAGTCTTAAGCACACTCCCACTCACTGTGGAGCCTGACACCCGGCTCAGTTTCACAACCCCAAGATCATGACCTGAGCTGAAATCAAGAGTTGGACTAAGCTTCTGCTTATTTAAATGTATATTATTCAGTGATAGGAAACTACAGATTTTAATAATTATGACATTTTCTCATTCAAGCACAATTAATTTTCAGGACTAAAATGCAATTCTATTTTTTTAAATTAAATTATATTATTTCTAAATTCATTAATTATTTATAAATATGGAACTCACAGTGTGGTAGATTAAAGATAGCTACAAATATTTTGTTACTATTCCTACTATTTTTAACCACTCCCCCCCCAAAAAATATTGTATGAAACAAATAATAAAATAGTGAAAGCTTTGAGTAAATATTTTTTATAAGGATCATAACTTAGATTAACATGTTCTCTTCACTTACTGTATAGAAAAAAAATAAGGTAAAGTACATTAAAAGAGTTATGCAACCCAACTTTTTCTTATTGATGTAAGAAAGTGAATCTAAGAGCAGTCTAACAATGTGGAAATGACAAGCCCATGGTCTCATGGAACTGTTTTAACATCCTAGCACATTTCTCAGGTTATTAAACATTAAAAACATTAAAAACAATGTTTTTAATGATTCCAAAAAATGTAGGAATACAATAAATTTTTTTGAGAGGTTAAGGAAAACATCCTAAGGGTCTTAGTGTTATTATTATTTCCTTTTGTTTGACCTTTGCTAAAACTGCTTTTTTTGCTTCATTTTTATGCCTCAAGCCTTTATTTATCATAGAAATGTACCATTTTGCCCAATAACTGGTCAAAAGATATTCTATTGTAAAAAGAAATTCTGTACATAAAATTGTTCTACAAATTATAAAGCCCTATCCTATACACATATCAGGTATCGTTATCATTATCTTTTGAGTGATAAAGATCAGTAAGAAGTCTTAATATTTCCTAAGAGTAAAACTTGCAAATGAAAAGATTATGCTAATCTTTGATTTTTGGAAAATCAAAGCCAGTATGCCATTGTGTCAAGGGATAATGCTGTTTCCTGATTTGATCTATATGCTAAAAATATGTATTTCTAAAGTACTCACTTTGAACATTTATTATGCCTTTTTAATTTTTATATTTCTATAAAAATATTTAGGAAATATGCTGTAAATCAATGAAAAGTTACTTCATCTCATAAGGGAATGTACAAAGTCATATCCAGAATATTTTTAATTGAATATAAAAAAACCATTTTTCATGATGTAGCATTAATATTGAATTGTTTTATATTTTTTTCAATTATTTCAAACTAAATAATAAAGAATTAGAGTGGTGTTTTTACTCACTTTTTAGAAGATTTACTTATTTGAGAGAAAGAGAAAGCGAAAGAAAGCATGAGAACAGGGAGAGTCTGAGGGAGAGGCAGAGTCCCCATTGAGTGGGGAGCCTGATGTGGGGCTTGATCCTGGGACAACAGGATCATGACCTGAGCCAAAGGCAGACACTTAACCAACTGAGCCACCCAAGCACTCTGACTTTGTTTTCAATACTCAAAAAGCAGTTCCTCTTATGCTCCTGTGACTATATGCCTACACTGCTTTATTTCTCTAGCTGCTCAGGTATTGCAGATAGCATGCTACTTTAAAACTCAGTTAACATAAGAATTATAGAAAGTCAGTTAGTTAGGTAGAGCTGCAAAATACATTGTCTATTATTATACAATTTTGTGTTTTGTAACCTCTGCCCTGCTGTCCTCTCCTACCATATTCCTATTTCTTTTTTTTTTCTACTTGTTCATAACATTCTGTCCTCCTTTTCTCAGATAAAGTTGTCTCTTTCCTTTATTTTTTAAAAATATTTTGACCTTTTTGTTTACAAGAATGAGGAAATAACTTGTAAATCATAAAGTAAAGCCCTCCAGAGGTCTATAAATAGAAAGAATCATGATGACTTAATACCAATTTTGACATGTGTTTGTAAATAGTAGCCCAGAATTACATTAATAATTTTACCTACAGAATTATCTGAAGGTCTGTGAGTTAGAAATTATGTGATTTTTTTTAACCTGTATTTCTAATTTCAGCATAAGATCATTTTCAAATGATTTATGGATTCTACTTGCCTTTTTTTTGGCGTTTGATTTCTGTTTATATAATAGTCTGACACAATGATTTGGTTCTAATTCTAGGCAAAAATAAATTATGGAATATATGAGACTGAAGTCAGCTAAGTGAATTTGGGACAAATTACCTGAATATCTGTGTATCTGGCTCTAACTTTCCAAATTTATCAAATAAAAGTACAAGAATAAGATAATTTGTAAACTACTTTTATATCTGTATGTCTGCTTCTCTAGTAACTTATGCAATGAGGTCATAAATCTTCCTTTCATGCATGAAATGAGCTATTTGACAATTGCACTATTTAAACTATAACTTAAATCACAAAAATCATAAATTAAATCACAAAAAATTCTATTTAAAAACTAGCTGCATACATTTTTTACAACTATAATTCTAATTATAGTAATTTGGAGTTTTTGTCCACATGTGCATCACCAAAATTAATTCTATAAAATAATAATTTTAAATGTTCACTGTTTGCAGGTCAGGAATTTGGGAATAATTCAACTTGGGCAGTTATGGTCAGATAGTGTTGTGGGCTTTGGTCACTTGAAAGCTCCACTTGGCTAGATGTGCAAAATGTCTCATTCTCAGGGCTGGCAATTGAAGCTGGATATCCTCTCACAGCTCAGAGGGGGCTGTCAACAGAAGTACATGTGGTTTTACTTTTTGGCATGGCTGTTGGCTTCCTGAGAAAGGAGCATCGTAGGAGATCAGTTGTGGAATCTGAAAGGCTTTTTCTTATCTAATCCTGGAAGTCATGTAGAGTTAATTCCATCATATCCTCATGGTCAAACAATAAAACCAGCCTAGATCCAAGGACAGAGCATTGGCCTCCTCTTTCAGTAGGAATAGTAACAAAATACTTGTAGCTCTCTTTAATCTACCACACTGTGAGTTCCATATTTATAAATAATTAATGAATTTAGAAATAATATAATTTAATTTAAAAAAATAGAATTGCATTTTAGTCCTGAAAATTAATTGTGCTTGAATGAGAAAATGTCATAATTATTAAAATCTGTAGTTTCCTATCACTGAATAATATACATTTAAATAAGCAGAAGCTTAGTCCAACTATTGATTTCAGCTCAGGTCATGATCTCGGGGTTGTGAAATTGAGCCCGGTGTCAGGCTCCACATTGAGTGGTAAGTGTGCTTAAGACTCTCTCTCCCTCTCCTTCTGCCCCTCCCTGCTGTGTGCTCTTTCTCTCTAAAATAAATAAATAAATCTTTAAATAAGTACAAGGTTAAATTGGTTACATTAGCCTACAGGTTAATGGAATAATTTTTTTTTAAGCTTTTGTTTATTTAAGAGAAAGAGAGAACAGGCATGAGCAGGGAGTAGGATCAGAGGGTGAGGGAGGAGCAAACTCCCCACTGAGCAGGGAGCCAGATGCGGGACTGGATCCCAGGACTCTGAGATCATGACCTGGGACAAAGGCAGATGCTTAACTGACTGAGCCACCCAGGCATCTGGTTATTCGAAAAATCAAGAATGTTAAAATCGAGTTAATTCTACACATTAATATGATTTCTAACTCAGTAGATTATCCTGCCAAATACATCCTAGAAATTTGCAAACATGGTGAGAATATTGAAGGGATATTGCTCTTAGTCTTAAGCTAAGAATGTTGTTCAAGGGATTTTATTTTATGTATTAGACAAATACTTCTGTGAATATTGACACGTGTATATATGACAACTAAAAATGAAACTCTAAATAACTAAGATTCATTGCATAGTCATCATAAATGTTTTTGTAAAAATTGGCTTCTGATGACATAAATAATTAATGCATTATTCCATAAGTAAATGTAAATGACATATTACACCTATCTGATTGAAAACTGAGATTATGAATTTCTTGAAGAAGTTCCCCAGGAACAAAATGAGAGAATTGTACAAAGTGAGTGTATTTTTGAAAAACCAATTTTTTTTTCATGATTCCTGTTAGTCACAATATAGGTGAATCTTCCATTTTAAATTAATTAATTTGATTAAATTGATTAATTAATTAATCAATTAATTAACAAAATAATTAACATACAAAAAATATTGTTGATAATTAATCTATAAAAAACAGTTGTAGTAGATTCAGACAGATGCCCAGATCTTCTTTCAGTAAAGGACTCACTGCCCAGCTCCAAGTCCTGTGGTTGGCTGATTGCCTTTTACTCTTAGCGCATGCCCTAAGGGCCTGCCTCTTCTTTCTAGCTGAAGTCAATCTCATCTGTGGATGATGATCTGAAACAAAGAATAAATAGCAGCTGAGATCTCGCTCTTGAGACAGCCCCCAGTCAATGACTGAACAGGGAGTGATATAAGGGCCTGCCCACTTTCCCTCAACCTGTGATTCCCTTAACAGGCGCTCTTGGCGCTGGATCTCTTCATTTGGCTGACAGAGGACTCGTCAGGTATGAATCTGGGTCCAGCTATCTCCCTACCCAAGTCTGATTTTTCTTTTCTTTTTACATGGGTTTAATCTCTAATAAACCATTTGCAACCTTAACTCCACCTCAATATTTGTTTCCTGGAGAACTCACCTGTGACATTTTATTTTATGAGAAGAATTAATTTTTCTTAAGTGAGATACTATGGAAGGCTTTGGGAATATAAATATTAGTACAGTGCAGTATTTGCCATCAGGTAGTTTATGGTCTGCTGTTATCTTCAACCTCCACACAAAAGTTACTAGCACAGAGCCACAGGACTAGTTAATTGAAAGCCCAACAATTTGATCCTAGATCTCAGATTCTAAGAAGCAGGATTATTCTTTTAGCTACCTCTTAAGTTTGGTATTTTTTTTTCCTTTATATTGTGGAGCAGGCTAAGCATTCTTTGCATTAATATTTAAAATCTATGAAAATAAATATTAAAAACAATGAGTGTAAACTCTATGAAAACATGATTTAGGGAAGAAATAGGCCTACTGCAAAAGGAGGCTAATTAGCCTCTCCCAGTCAAGCTGGTTGTAAACAACTGAAAGAAATTAGTAAATCCAAATCATATGTTCGGTGTTGCTTAGTTTAGAGGAAGTAGAAATTATTAACACCATGAAAACCAAAATAAACAAGTATTCTGTTGTTGTTGTTGTTGTTTTGAAGTCATTAGCTGTTGTTTTCCTTGCCAGTTCAGTTAACAGATTCAGAAAAAGTGGGAATTCTAATGTTTATATTACTTATTTGGTGATTTTATGGGAAGGAAATCTGGCTTTGAGCTTATACACATTAGTTACAGTGTTTGGTGCTAATGAAATAGTCTGTTTGCTGAAGTGGAGGGGGAGAAAGGTCCAAAGAGGCTGGGGAATAAGCAAACAGCATGTAAAGTATTAATATTGCATGAAATGACGTATGATTTAGATGCTATGGAGCATGCCCTTACTCCCAAGGGACATCTTACTCCGCCAACAAGGGGAACCTCTCTAGTGGAATAAGGTGCAATGTCTGAAATGCCTCTAAAAGCACAGTTGTGGGGAAGAGAGGGGTGCTGTGGGTAGAAGACTGTATAATCCAGACTCGTGGATGTGTAAAGCAAGGATAGATAAAACACCTTGTGTTTCAGTTCTGTAGGAATAAGTGAAAGTTGTTAAGAAAGTTGGAAATGAAAACTTTGAAGCTCCAGAAATAAGCAAGTAGCAGATAATGAAAGGCACTATATGCTGTGCTAAAGAGTGTTGCCTTCTTTATTTTCCTGAAGGAGGTGATCAGCTGTTAAATAAGAAGGAATGTAATTTATCCCCATTAAAGCAAATATCTCTGGCAGATTGGGAATGCGATAGAAAACCAGTTTAGAAACTTAACTGCATTAAGCCAGGAAAGAAGCAATGAGTACCTAGAGTAAGTTAATGAGTTTAGAGAAGAGTGAGTGAGTCTAAGACATAATAAAGAAATAGAGATGAGAGAGGTATCAGATTTGGTTCAGAGTGAGTAAAAACTGAGAGTATAGGATGGCTTCCTGGGTATTTTTAGAAACTAGGAAGGTGTGAGAAGTAAGTAGAAATGAAGTTTTCAGGTAGAGGGGAAATGATGAGATGATAGTTGCCCTGGAATGTCTATGGGACAATGTGAGTATATGCTCAATAAGTAGTTTTGTTTGTGGACTGATGCTTGGAAGATGGAGGAGTCTTGATTAAGTAATTTTATCCGAGAGTTACCAGCATACAGTAATATAGGCCCTAAATATGGGTGTATTGTGTACACAGAGGCTGTGCCTGAGTGTACTTGACCAGTGAGAAGATTAAATGCCCAAAGATGCTCTAGGGGAAGGGAGAAATATTAGAGAAATGTTTTTAAAGACAAAGGCTGTAACATGGTAACTGGTTTGGGAATTAATATTTCATTATAGTAGGGGAACAAATGGTAGATAAAAGTATCTCTTTTAAAGTATAGTCCTTTTTCTACTCAACTATGTATGCACAAGAATGGGAAGAAAGAATTTAGGATAATTCATTAGTTTCTGTTATTGGCAACAAAATGGAGAAATGAATATCAAAGAGAAAGACTGATTTTTTTTAAAAAAAGTGTGTATATATATAGAATAATATCTTCAGATACATTAGCTTGTTTATTTTGCAACTTAGAATATATTATGAAAAATACCACACTGTAGAGAAAACTTCAGTTTCATTAGTCATATGAATTATCTCCCACTGTGTGAAGCTGACTTTCCTTATCAAGAGCAAAGTGAAAGGGCTAAGCCTATTATGCTGTCTCTTTGATGTTTTTATAGGATATAATGAAAGATGAATGCTCACTGCTGAAGCTGCAGCTGAAAGAGCGGGACGAACTCATCTCCCAACTTCAGGAAGAGCTGGTAAGTGATAAAAATACTTGGCCCACAAGTATACTTTCCTTGCAAGGTTATTTGCTGTAAACCATCCAACGCCTTCTTCGTTAGAAACTGTTAGTGCTTAAATCAGATTCATTATCAAATTTATAGTCCTATAGCAATGATTATTTGAAAATCTGAAAAATAGAATGGTCTGTAATCTATATTGAACTTTGTATAATTCCAGAAACAGATCCCTAAACCAAGGCTAGATGTTCTAGTTGTATTTATTAAAAATTGTAAGGACTAAGGCCATATTTTATTTTGTAAACCATGTGATTTAACTTCAGACTACACTACCTAGAGATATAATCATGTAATATGAAGGAAAGTACTCAGAAATCTTAAACAAAAAATAGATTTTACTTTTTATTTTCACAAAGCTACCAAAAAGCTATTAACTTAATGAGATTTTTAATTTGTCATATCTATACTATATAAAAATTACACAAAGTATTACATCTTTATAGTTGGTGTTTTCAGGGTGTTTTAAAATGTGACATCATAAAAGTCTTAAGGAAAAGTTTTATAATCTGAAAACATATTTGGGAGAGGAGTCAAGATGGCAGAGAAGTAGCAGGCTGAGACTACTTCAGGTAGCGGAGATCAGCTAGATAGCTTATCTAAAGATTGCAAACACCTACAAATCCAATGGGAGATCGAAGAGAAGAAGAACAGCAACTCTAGAA